>NC_142142.1:22990963-23295387 GCF_024610735.1 Ursus americanus | reverse complement strand
ACCCACCTCCTGACGAATGAATCAACCAGGGATTTCTTCCCTGTGTGTGGAACCTTAAGGAAAGTGCCATAAACTTAACAGGAGATGAGGACACTGGATCGATTGCTTCTTACAACCCACGGCTTCTCTCTCGTAGACATAAACATTTGCCACGTTGGGTGGAAAGCAGAAGGAAAGTGGCTGAGACTTTGCTTCGAGAGAGGATCTTACCAAATCGATCCTTCGAGGCATGTCTTCTATCGTGTAGTGGGAAGCATTCAGATAAGTGCGTTTCTCAGCCTAAAGAAATGATTGTACACTTAACATTTGGAAAGAATTCTGTGGAAACCATCTGAAACTCACATTTTGTCTCATGAACCTGGAAGCATTGGCTCAAGGGTGAGGGAACATGTGACTCAGTGCGGTTTCCTAAACCCTGAGCACCGAGCCTCTGGTTAGAGAATGCCACTTCAAGCATCCTGATGCATGGAGAGAGAAGTTTTGTCAACCATCTGTATTGAACGGTAAGAGAAGTGCCCTGCCGAGAACACTAAGAGAGAGCGCCATCTAGAGACAACCTTCCAACTTCCATCTACCTTCATGAAGATGGATGTATTTTCCAAAAGTTTGTATTAAAACACAAGGCACGTGCTGTATGCTCACATAAGAACACCCTTTGTAGAAGATCTTCCAACTCACATCTTCTGTCATGAAGATGGAAGTACTTGCAGAAGTGTGAGTGAACGCATCAGGAGAGGTTCTAGCTAAGTAGCATTGAGAACCAAGTCTGTGTTGTAGGAAGGCAACAACGATCTAACGTCGTTACCCATGAATACGCACGCATTTCCCAAAACGTGTGTTGAAACTTCAGGAAAATGCCATAGACGTAACCCTCAGTAAGGAGAGGGAATGCAAAGTGTCTTCTACCTCCCGTCTGTCATGATGATGGAAGCTTGTTTCAGAGTGTGAATTTAAGGGTAAGGAAAGGGCCAGTAACCGATCTTTGAGAAAGATCACTGTATCGAAGCCATCTTCCATCTCACATCTTCGGATGTGAAGATGAAAACTTTTGCACAGGGGTGTAAGGAAATATAAGGAAAGTGCCACAGACTGAAATCTATGAAAGAACGCCGTACAGAAAGCATCTTGCATCCCACAATCTTCAGTCATGAGACCGGAAGCATGTGCAAAAGTGTACAAAAACATCAACATAAAGCACTTTGCTTAACGTGGTAGAAGAACACTGTGCAGCCACCATGTCTCAACTCATCACTCCTGTCGTGAAGATGGAGCTTTGTAAGGAAAGGGTAGTTAAGCAATCTTTGAGAAAGAATACTGTGTCGAAGCCCTCTTCCCTCTCACGTCTTCAGACGTGAATATGTAACCGTTTGCACAGGGGTGTAAGGAAATATAAGGAAAGTGCCACAGACTGAAATCTATGAAAGAACGCCGTACACAAAGCATCTTGCATCCCACAATCTTCAGTCACGAGAACGGAAGCATGGGTCAAAGTGTGGAGGAAAACATCAACATAAAGCAGTTTGCTTAACTCTGTAGAAGGGCACTCTGCAGCCACCACGTCTCAACTCACCACTCCTGTGGTGAAGATGGAAGCCTTGGCAAGAGTGTGCACGAGCACGTAAAGAAAGGGCCGTCCAGTTAATTCTGAGACCCAAATCTGTGTCGATAGACTACAACACCGAACCCACCTCCTGACGAATGAATCAACCAGGGATTTCTTCCCTGTGTGTGGAACCTTAAGGAAAGTGCCATAAACTTAACAGGAGATGAGGACACTGGATCGATTGCTTCTTACAACCCACGGCTTCTCTCTCGTAGACATAAACATTTGCCACGTTGGGTGGAAAGCAGAAGGAAAGTGGCTGAGACTTTGCTTCGAGAGAGGATCTTACCAAATCGATCCTTCGAGGCATGTCTTCTATCGTGTAGTGGGAAGCATTCAGATAAGTGCGTTTCTCAGCCTAAAGAAATGATTGTACACTTAACATTTGGAAAGAATTCTGTGGAAACCATCTGAAACTCACATTTTGTCTCATGAACCTGGAAGCATTGGCTCAAGGGTGAGGGAACATGTGACTCAGTGCGGTTTCCTAAACCCTGAGCACCGAGCCTCTGGTTAGAGAATGCCACTTCAAGCATCCTGATGCATGGAGAGAGAAGTTTTGTCAACCATCTGTATTGAACGGTAAGAGAAGTGCCCTGCCGAGAACACTAAGAGAGAGCGCCATCTAGAGACAACCTTCCAACTTCCATCTACCTTCATGAAGATGGATGTATTTTCCAAAAGTTTGTATTAAAACACAAGGCACGTGCTGTATGCTCACATAAGAACACCCTTTGTAGAAGATCTTCCAACTCACATCTTCTGTCATGAAGATGGAAGTACTTGCAGAAGTGTGAGTGAACGCATCAGGAGAGGTTCTAGCTAAGTAGCATTGAGAACCAAGTCTGTGTTGTAGGAAGGCAACAACGATCTAACGTCGTTACCCATGAATACGCACGCATTTCCCAAAACGTGTGTTGAAACTTCAGGAAAATGCCATAGACGTAACCCTCAGTAAGGAGAGGGAATGCAAAGTGTCTTCTACCTCCCGTCTGTCATGATGATGGAAGCTTGTTTCAGAGTGTGAATTTAAGGGTAAGGAAAGGGCCAGTAACCGATCTTTGAGAAAGATCACTGTATCGAAGCCATCTTTCATCTCACATCTTCGGATGTGAAGATGAAAACTTTTGCACAGGGGTGTAAGGAAATATAAGGAAAGTGCCACAGACTGAAATCTATGAAAGAACGCTGTACAGAAAGCATCTTGCATCCCACAATCTTCAGTCATGAGACCGGAAGCATGTGCAAAAGTGTACAAAAACATCAACATAAAGCACTTTGCTTAACGTGGTAGAAGAACACTGTGCAGCCACCATGTCTCAACTCATCACTCCTGTCGTGAAGATGGAGCTTTGTAAGGAAAGGGTAGTTAAGCAATCTTTGAGAAAGAATACTGTGTCGAAGCCATCTTCCCTCTCACGTCTTCAGACGTGAATATGTAACCGTTTGCACAGGGGTGTAAGGAAATATAAGGAAAGTGCCACAGACTGAAATCTATGAAAGAACGCCGTACACAAAGCATCTTGCATCCCACAATCTTCAGTCATGAGAACGGAAGCATGGGTCAAAGTGTGGAGGAAAACATCAACATAAAGCAGTTTGCTTAACTCTGTAGAAGGGCACTCTGCAGCCACCACGTCTCAACTCACCACTCCTGTGGTGAAGATGGAAGCCTTGGCAAGAGTGTGCACGAGCACGTAAAGAAAGGGCCGTCCAGTTAATTCTGAGACCCAAATCTGTGTCGATAGACTACAACACCGAACCCACCTCCTGACGAATGAATCAACCAGGGATTTCTTCCCTGTGTGTGGAACCTTAAGGAAAGTGCCATAAACTTAACAGGAGATGAGGACACTGGATCGATTGCTTCTTACAACCCACGGCTTCTCTCTCGTAGACATAAACATTTGCCACGTTGTGTGGAAAGCAGAAGGAAAGTGGCTGAGACTTTGCTTCGAGAGAGGATCTTACCAAATCGATCCTTCGAGGCATGTCTTCTATCGTGTAGTGGGAAGCATTCAGATAAGTGCGTTTCTCAGCCTAAAGAAATGATTGTACACTTAACATTTGGAAAGAATTCTGTGGAAACCATCTGAAACTCACATTTTGTCTCATGAACCTGGAAGCATTGGCTCAAGGGTGAGGGAACATGTGACTCAGTGCGGTTTCCTAAACCCTGAGCACCGAGCCTCTGGTTAGAGAATGCCACTTCAAGCATCCTGATGCATGGAGAGAGAAGTTTTGTCAACCATCTGTATTGAACGGTAAGAGAAGTGCCCTGCCGAGAACACTAAGAGAGAGCGCCATCTAGAGACAACCTTCCAACTTCCATCTACCTTCATGAAGATGGATGTATTTTCCAAAAGTTTGTATTAAAACACAAGGCACGTGCTGTATGCTCACATAAGAACACCCTTTGTAGAAGATCTTCCAACTCACATCTTCTGTCATGAAGATGGAAGTACTTGCAGAAGTGTGAGTGAACGCATCAGGAGAGGTTCTAGCTAAGTAGCATTGAGAACCAAGTCTGTGTTGTAGGAAGGCAACAACGATCTAACGTCGTTACCCATGAATACGCACGCATTTCCCAAAACGTGTGTTGAAACTTCAGGAAAATGCCATAGACGTAACCCTCAGTAAGGAGAGGGAATGCAAAGTGTCTTCTACCTCCCGTCTGTCATGATGATGGAAGCTTGTTTCAGAGTGTGAATTTAAGGGTAAGGAAAGGGCCAGTAACCGATCTTTGAGAAAGATCACTGTATCGAAGCCATCTTCCATCTCACATCTTCGGATGTGAAGATGAAAACTTTTGCACAGGGGTGTAAGGAAATATAAGGAAAGTGCCACAGACTGAAATCTATGAAAGAACGCCGTACAGAAAGCATCTTGCATCCCACAATCTTCAGTCATGAGACCGGAAGCATGTGCAAAAGTGTACAAAAACATCAACATAAAGCACTTTGCTTAACGTGGTAGAAGAACACTGTGCAGCCACCATGTCTCAACTCATCACTCCTGTCGTGAAGATGGAGCTTTGTAAGGAAAGGGTAGTTAAGCAATCTTTGAGAAAGAATACTGTGTCGAAGCCATCTTCCCTCTCACGTCTTCAGACGTGAATATGTAACCGTTTGCACAGGGGTGTAAGGAAATATAAGGAAAGTGCCACAGACTGAAATCTATGAAAGAACGCCGTACACAAAGCATCTTGCATCCCACAATCTTCAGTCATGAGAACGGAAGCATGGGTCAAAGCGTGGAGGAAAACATCAACATAAAGCAGTTTGCTTAACTCTGTAGAAGGGCACTCTGCAGCCATCACGTCTCAACTCACCACTCCTGTGGTGAAGATGGAAGCCTTGGCAAGAGTGTGCACGAGCACGTAAAGAAAGGGCCGTCCAGTTAATTCTGAGACCCAAATCTGTGTCAATAGACTACAACACCGAACCCACCTCCTGACGAATGAATCAACCAGGGATTTCTTCCCTGTGTGTGGAACCTTAAGGAAAGTGCCATAAACTTAACAGGAGATGAGGACACTGGATCGATTGCTTCTTACAACCCACGGCTTCTCTCTCGTAGACATAAACATTTGCCACGTTGGGTGGAAAGCAGAAGGAAAGTGGCTGAGACTTTGCTTCGAGAGAGGATCTTACCAAATCGATCCTTCGAGGCATGTCTTCTATCGTGTAGTGGGAAGCATTCAGATAAGTGCGTTTCTCAGCCTAAAGAAATGATTGTACACTTAACATTTGGAAAGAATTCTGTGGAAACCATCTGAAACTCACATTTTGTCTCATGAACCTGGAAGCATTGGCTCAAGGGTGAGGGAACATGTGACTCAGTGCGGTTTCCTAAACCCTGAGCACCGAGCCTCTGGTTAGAGAATGCCACTTCAAGCATCCTGATGCATGGAGAGAGAAGTTTTGTCAACCATCTGTATTGAACGGTAAGAGAAGTGCCCTGCCGAGAACACTAAGAGAGAGCGCCATCTAGAGACAACCTTCCAACTTCCATCTACCTTCATGAAGATGGATGTATTTTCCAAAAGTTTGTATTAAAACACAAGGCACGTGCTGTATGCTCACATAAGAACACCCTTTGTAGAAGATCTTCCAACTCACATCTTCTGTCATGAAGATGGAAGTACTTGCAGAAGTGTGAGTGAACGCATCAGGAGAGGTTCTAGCTAAGTAGCATTGAGAACCAAGTCTGTGTTGTAGGAAGGCAACAACGATCTAACGTCGTTACCCATGAATACGCACGCATTTCCCAAAACGTGTGTTGAAACTTCAGGAAAATGCCATAGACGTAACCCTCAGTAAGGAGAGGGAATGCAAAGTGTCTTCTACCTCCCGTCTGTCATGATGATGGAAGCTTGTTTCAGAGTGTGAATTTAAGGGTAAGGAAAGGGCCAGTAACCGATCTTTGAGAAAGATCACTGTATCGAAGCCATCTTCCATCTCACATCTTCGGATGTGAAGATGAAAACTTTTGCACAGGGGTGTAAGGAAATATAAGGAAAGTGCCACAGACTGAAATCTATGAAAGAACGCCGTACAGAAAGCATCTTGCATCCCACAATCTTCAGTCATGAGACCGGAAGCATGTGCAAAAGTGTACAAAAACATCAACATAAAGCACTTTGCTTAACGTGGTAGAAGAACACTGTGCAGCCACCATGTCTCAACTCATCACTCCTGTCGTGAAGATGGAGCTTTGTAAGGAAAGGGTAGTTAAGCAATCTTTGAGAAAGAATACTGTGTCGAAGCCCTCTTCCCTCTCACGTCTTCAGACGTGAATATGTAACCGTTTGCACAGGGGTGTAAGGAAATATAAGGAAAGTGCCACAGACTGAAATCTATGAAAGAACGCCGTACACAAAGCATCTTGCATCCCACAATCTTCAGTCACGAGAACGGAAGCATGGGTCAAAGTGTGGAGGAAAACATCAACATAAAGCAGTTTGCTTAACTCTGTAGAAGGGCACTCTGCAGCCACCACGTCTCAACTCACCACTCCTGTGGTGAAGATGGAAGCCTTGGCAAGAGTGTGCACGAGCACGTAAAGAAAGGGCCGTCCAGTTAATTCTGAGACCCAAATCTGTGTCGATAGACTACAACACCGAACCCACCTCCTGACGAATGAATCAACCAGGGATTTCTTCCCTGTGTGTGGAACCTTAAGGAAAGTGCCATAAACTTAACAGGAGATGAGGACACTGGATCGATTGCTTCTTACAACCCACGGCTTCTCTCTCGTAGACATAAACATTTGCCACGTTGTGTGGAAAGCAGAAGGAAAGTGGCTGAGACTTTGCTTCGAGAGAGGATCTTACCAAATCGATCCTTCGAGGCATGTCTTCTATCGTGTAGTGGGAAGCATTCAGATAAGTGCGTTTCTCAGCCTAAAGAAATGATTGTACACTTAACATTTGGAAAGAATTCTGTGGAAACCATCTGAAACTCACATTTTGTCTCATGAACCTGGAAGCATTGGCTCAAGGGTGAGGGAACATGTGACTCAGTGCGGTTTCCTAAACCCTGAGCACCGAGCCTCTGGTTAGAGAATGCCACTTCAAGCATCCTGATGCATGGAGAGAGAAGTTTTGTCAACCATCTGTATTGAACGGTAAGAGAAGTGCCCTGCCGAGAACACTAAGAGAGAGCGCCATCTAGAGACAACCTTCCAACTTCCATCTACCTTCATGAAGATGGATGTATTTTCCAAAAGTTTGTATTAAAACACAAGGCACGTGCTGTATGCTCACATAAGAACACCCTTTGTAGAAGATCTTCCAACTCACATCTTCTGTCATGAAGATGGAAGTACTTGCAGAAGTGTGAGTGAACGCATCAGGAGAGGTTCTAGCTAAGTAGCATTGAGAACCAAGTCTGTGTTGTAGGAAGGCAACAACGATCTAACGTCGTTACCCATGAATACGCACGCATTTCCCAAAACGTGTGTTGAAACTTCAGGAAAATGCCATGGACGTAACCCTCAGTAAGGAGAGGGAATGCAAAGTGTCTTCTACCTCCCGTCTGTCATGATGATGGAAGCTTGTTTCAGAGTGTGAATTTAAGGGTAAGGAAAGGGCCAGTAACCGATCTTTGAGAAAGATCACTGTATCGAAGCCATCTTCCATCTCACATCTTCGGATGTGAAGATGAAAACTTTTGCACAGGGGTGTAAGGAAATATAAGGAAAGTGCCACAGACTGAAATCTATGAAAGAACGCCGTACAGAAAGCATCTTGCATCCCACAATCTTCAGTCATGAGACCGGAAGCATGTGCAAAAGTGTACAAAAACATCAACATAAAGCACTTTGCTTAACGTGGTAGAAGAACACTGTGCAGCCACCATGTCTCAACTCATCACTCCTGTCGTGAAGATGGAGCTTTGTAAGGAAAGGGTAGTTAAGCAATCTTTGAGAAAGAATACTGTGTCGAAGCCCTCTTCCCTCTCACGTCTTCAGACGTGAATATGTAACCGTTTGCACAGGGGTGTAAGGAAATATAAGGAAAGTGCCACAGACTGAAATCTATGAAAGAACGCCGTACACAAAGCATCTTGCATCCCACAATCTTCAGTCACGAGAACGGAAGCATGGGTCAAAGTGTGGAGGAAAACATCAACATAAAGCAGTTTGCTTAACTCTGTAGAAGGGCACTCTGCAGCCACCACGTCTCAACTCACCACTCCTGTGGTGAAGATGGAAGCCTTGGCAAGAGTGTGCACGAGCACGTAAAGAAAGGGCCGTCCAGTTAATTCTGAGACCCAAATCTGTGTCGATAGACTACAACACCGAACCCACCTCCTGACGAATGAATCAACCAGGGATTTCTTCCCTGTGTGTGGAACCTTAAAGAAAGTGCCATAAACTTAACAGGAGATGAGGACACTGGATCGATTGCTTCTTACAACCCACGGCTTCTCTCTCGTAGACATAAACATTTGCCACGTTGTGTGGAAAGCAGAAGGAAAGTGGCTGAGACTTTGCTTCGAGAGAGGATCTTACCAAATCGATCCTTCGAGGCATGTCTTCTATCGTGTAGTGGGAAGCATTCAGATAAGTGCGTTTCTCAGCCTAAAGAAATGATTGTACACTTAACATTTGGAAAGAATTCTGTGGAAACCATCTGAAACTCACATTTTGTCTCATGAACCTGGAAGCATTGGCTCAAGGGTGAGGGAACATGTGACTCAGTGCGGTTTCCTAAACCCTGAGCACCGAGCCTCTGGTTAGAGAATGCCACTTCAAGCATCCTGATGCATGGAGAGAGAAGTTTTGTCAACCATCTGTATTGAACGGTAAGAGAAGTGCCCTGCCGAGAACACTAAGAGAGAGCGCCATCTAGAGACAACCTTCCAACTTCCATCTACCTTCATGAAGATGGATGTATTTTCCAAAAGTTTGTATTAAAACACAAGGCACGTGCTGTATGCTCACATAAGAACACCCTTTGTAGAAGATCTTCCAACTCACATCTTCTGTCATGAAGATGGAAGTACTTGCAGAAGTGTGAGTGAACGCATCAGGAGAGGTTCTAGCTAAGTAGCATTGAGAACCAAGTCTGTGTTGTAGGAAGGCAACAACGATCTAACGTCGTTACCCATGAATACGCACGCATTTCCCAAAACGTGTGTTGAAACTTCAGGAAAATGCCATAGACGTAACCCTCAGTAAGGAGAGGGAATGCAAAGTGTCTTCTACCTCCCGTCTGTCATGATGATGGAAGCTTGTTTCAGAGTGTGAATTTAAGGGTAAGGAAAGGGCCAGTAACCGATCTTTGAGAAAGATCACTGTATCGAAGCCATCTTTCATCTCACATCTTCGGATGTGAAGATGAAAACTTTTGCACAGGGGTGTAAGGAAATATAAGGAAAGTGCCACAGACTGAAATCTATGAAAGAACGCCGTACAGAAAGCATCTTGCATCCCACAATCTTCAGTCATGAGACCGGAAGCATGTGCAAAAGTGTACAAAAACATCAACATAAAGCACTTTGCTTAACGTGGTAGAAGAACACTGTGCAGCCACCATGTCTCAACTCATCACTCCTGTCGTGAAGATGGAGCTTTGTAAGGAAAGGGTAGTTAAGCAATCTTTGAGAAAGAATACTGTGTCGAAGCCATCTTCCCTCTCACGTCTTCAGACGTGAATATGTAACCGTTTGCACAGGGGTGTAAGGAAATATAAGGAAAGTGCCACAGACTGAAATCTATGAAAGAACGCCGTACACAAAGCATCTTGCATCCCACAATCTTCAGTCATGAGAACGGAAGCATGGGTCAAAGTGTGGAGGAAAACATCAACATAAAGCAGTTTGCTTAACTCTGTAGAAGGGCACTCTGCAGCCACCACGTCTCAACTCACCACTCCTGTGGTGAAGATGGAAGCCTTGGCAAGAGTGTGCACGAGCACGTAAAGAAAGGGCCGTCCAGTTAATTCTGAGACCCAAATCTGTGTCGATAGACTACAACACCGAACCCACCTCCTGACGAATGAATCAACCAGGGATTTCTTCCCTGTGTGTGGAACCTTAAGGAAAGTGCCATAAACTTAACAGGAGATGAGGACACTGGATCGATTGCTTCTTACAACCCACGGCTTCTCTCTCGTAGACATAAACATTTGCCACGTTGTGTGGAAAGCAGAAGGAAAGTGGCTGAGACTTTGCTTCGAGAGAGGATCTTACCAAATCGATCCTTCGAGGCATGTCTTCTATCGTGTAGTGGGAAGCATTCAGATAAGTGCGTTTCTCAGCATAAAGAAATGATTGTACACTTAACATTTGGAAAGAATTCTGTGGAAACCATCTGAAACTCACATTTTGTCTCATGAACCTGGAAGCATTGGCTCAAGGGTGAGGGAACATGTGACTCAGTGCGGTTTCCTAAACCCTGAGCACCGAGCCTCTGGTTAGAGAATGCCACTTCAAGCATCCTGATGCATGGAGAGAGAAGTTTTGTCAACCATCTGTATTGAACGGTAAGAGAAGTGCCCTGCCGAGAACACTAAGAGAGAGCGCCATCTAGAGACAACCTTCCAACTTCCATCTACCTTCATGAAGATGGATGTATTTTCCAAAAGTTTGTATTAAAACACAAGGCACGTGCTGTATGCTCACATAAGAACACCCTTTGTAGAAGATCTTCCAACTCACATCTTCTGTCATGAAGATGGAAGTACTTGCAGAAGTGTGAGTGAACGCATCAGGAGAGGTTCTAGCTAAGTAGCATTGAGAACCAAGTCTGTGTTGTAGGAAGGCAACAACGATCTAACGTCGTTACCCATGAATACGCACGCATTTCCCAAAACGTGTGTTGAAACTTCAGGAAAATGCCATAGACGTAACCCTCAGTAAGGAGAGGGAATGCAAAGTGTCTTCTACCTCCCGTCTGTCATGATGATGGAAGCTTGTTTCAGAGTGTGAATTTAAGGGTAAGGAAAGGGCCAGTAACCGATCTTTGAGAAAGATCACTGTATCGAAGCCATCTTCCATCTCACATCTTCGGATGTGAAGATGAAAACTTTTGCACAGGGGTGTAAGGAAATATAAGGAAAGTGCCACAGACTGAAATCTATGAAAGAACGCCGTACAGAAAGCATCTTGCATCCCACAATCTTCAGTCATGAGACCGGAAGCATGTGCAAAAGTGTACAAAAACATCAACATAAAGCACTTTGCTTAACGTGGTAGAAGAACACTGTGCAGCCACCATGTCTCAACTCATCACTCCTGTCGTGAAGATGGAGCTTTGTAAGGAAAGGGTAGTTAAGCAATCTTTGAGAAAGAATACTGTGTCGAAGCCCTCTTCCCTCTCACGTCTTCAGACGTGAATATGTAACCGTTTGCACAGGGGTGTAAGGAAATATAAGGAAAGTGCCACAGACTGAAATCTATGAAAGAACGCCGTACACAAAGCATCTTGCATCCCACAATCTTCAGTCATGAGAACGGAAGCATGGGTCAAAGCGTGGAGGAAAACATCAACATAAAGCAGTTTGCTTAACTCTGTAGAAGGGCACTCTGCAGCCATCACGTCTCAACTCACCACTCCTGTGGTGAAGATGGAAGCCTTGGCAAGAGTGTGCACGAGCACGTAAAGAAAGGGCCGTCCAGTTAATTCTGAGACCCAAATCTGTGTCGATAGACTACAACACCGAACCCACCTCCTGACGAATGAATCAACCAGGGATTTCTTCCCTGTGTGTGGAACCTTAAGGAAAGTGCCATAAACTTAACAGGAGATGAGGACACTGGATCGATTGCTTCTTACAACCCACGGCTTCTCTCTCGTAGACATAAACATTTGCCACGTTGGGTGGAAAGCAGAAGGAAAGTGGCTGAGACTTTGCTTCGAGAGAGGATCTTACCAAATCGATCCTTCGAGGCATGTCTTCTATCGTGTAGTGGGAAGCATTCAGATAAGTGCGTTTCTCAGCCTAAAGAAATGATTGTACACTTAACATTTGGAAAGAATTCTGTGGAAACCATCTGAAACTCACATTTTGTCTCATGAACCTGGAAGCATTGGCTCAAGGGTGAGGGAACATGTGACTCAGTGCGGTTTCCTAAACCCTGAGCACCGAGCCTCTGGTTAGAGAATGCCACTTCAAGCATCCTGATGCATGGAGAGAGAAGTTTTGTCAACCATCTGTATTGAACGGTAAGAGAAGTGCCCTGCCGAGAACACTAAGAGAGAGCGCCATCTAGAGACAACCTTCCAACTTCCATCTACCTTCATGAAGATGGATGTATTTTCCAAAAGTTTGTATTAAAACACAAGGCACGTGCTGTATGCTCACATAAGAACACCCTTTGTAGAAGATCTTCCAACTCACATCTTCTGTCATGAAGATGGAAGTACTTGCAGAAGTGTGAGTGAACGCATCAGGAGAGGTTCTAGCTAAGTAGCATTGAGAACCAAGTCTGTGTTGTAGGAAGGCAACAACGATCTAACGTCGTTACCCATGAATACGCACGCATTTCCCAAAACGTGTGTTGAAACTTCAGGAAAATGCCATAGACGTAACCCTCAGTAAGGAGAGGGAATGCAAAGTGTCTTCTACCTCCCGTCTGTCATGATGATGGAAGCTTGTTTCAGAGTGTGAATTTAAGGGTAAGGAAAGGGCCAGTAACCGATCTTTGAGAAAGATCACTGTATCGAAGCCATCTTCCATCTCACATCTTCGGATGTGAAGATGAAAACTTTTGCACAGGGGTGTAAGGAAATATAAGGAAAGTGCCACAGACTGAAATCTATGAAAGAACGCCGTACAGAAAGCATCTTGCATCCCACAATCTTCAGTCATGAGACCGGAAGCATGTGCAAAAGTGTACAAAAACATCAACATAAAGCACTTTGCTTAACGTGGTAGAAGAACACTGTGCAGCCACCATGTCTCAACTCATCACTCCTGTCGTGAAGATGGAGCTTTGTAAGGAAAGGGTAGTTAAGCAATCTTTGAGAAAGAATACTGTGTCGAAGCCCTCTTCCCTCTCACGTCTTCAGACGTGAATATGTAACCGTTTGCACAGGGGTGTAAGGAAATATAAGGAAAGTGCCACAGACTGAAATCTATGAAAGAACGCCGTACACAAAGCATCTTGCATCCCACAATCTTCAGTCACGAGAACGGAAGCATGGGTCAAAGTGTGGAGGAAAACATCAACATAAAGCAGTTTGCTTAACTCTGTAGAAGGGCACTCTGCAGCCACCACGTCTCAACTCACCACTCCTGTGGTGAAGATGGAAGCCTTGGCAAGAGTGTGCACGAGCACGTAAAGAAAGGGCCGTCCAGTTAATTCTGAGACCCAAATCTGTGTCGATAGACTACAACACCGAACCCACCTCCTGACGAATGAATCAACCAGGGATTTCTTCCCTGTGTGTGGAACCTTAAGGAAAGTGCCATAAACTTAACAGGAGATGAGGACACTGGATCGATTGCTTCTTACAACCCACGGCTTCTCTCTCGTAGACATAAACATTTGCCACGTTGTGTGGAAAGCAGAAGGAAAGTGGCTGAGACTTTGCTTCGAGAGAGGATCTTACCAAATCGATCCTTCGAGGCATGTCTTCTATCGTGTAGTGGGAAGCATTCAGATAAGTGCGTTTCTCAGCCTAAAGAAATGATTGTACACTTAACATTTGGAAAGAATTCTGTGGAAACCATCTGAAACTCACATTTTGTCTCATGAACCTGGAAGCATTGGCTCAAGGGTGAGGGAACATGTGACTCAGTGCGGTTTCCTAAACCCTGAGCACCGAGCCTCTGGTTAGAGAATGCCACTTCAAGCATCCTGATGCATGGAGAGAGAAGTTTTGTCAACCATCTGTATTGAACGGTAAGAGAAGTGCCCTGCCGAGAACACTAAGAGAGAGCGCCATCTAGAGACAACCTTCCAACTTCCATCTACCTTCATGAAGATGGATGTATTTTCCAAAAGTTTGTATTAAAACACAAGGCACGTGCTGTATGCTCACATAAGAACACCCTTTGTAGAAGATCTTCCAACTCACATCTTCTGTCATGAAGATGGAAGTACTTGCAGAAGTGTGAGTGAACGCATCAGGAGAGGTTCTAGCTAAGTAGCATTGAGAACCAAGTCTGTGTTGTAGGAAGGCAACAACGATCTAACGTCGTTACCCATGAATACGCACGCATTTCCCAAAACGTGTGTTGAAACTTCAGGAAAATGCCATAGACGTAACCCTCAGTAAGGAGAGGGAATGCAAAGTGTCTTCTACCTCCCGTCTGTCATGATGATGGAAGCTTGTTTCAGAGTGTGAATTTAAGGGTAAGGAAAGGGCCAGTAACCGATCTTTGAGAAAGATCACTGTATCGAAGCCATCTTTCATCTCACATCTTCGGATGTGAAGATGAAAACTTTTGCACAGGGGTGTAAGGAAATATAAGGAAAGTGCCACAGACTGAAATCTATGAAAGAACGCCGTACAGAAAGCATCTTGCATCCCACAATCTTCAGTCATGAGACCGGAAGCATGTGCAAAAGTGTACAAAAACATCAACATAAAGCACTTTGCTTAACGTGGTAGAAGAACACTGTGCAGCCACCATGTCTCAACTCATCACTCCTGTCGTGAAGATGGAGCTTTGTAAGGAAAGGGTAGTTAAGCAATCTTTGAGAAAGAATACTGTGTCGAAGCCCTCTTCCCTCTCACGTCTTCAGACGTGAATATGTAACCGTTTGCACAGGGGTGTAAGGAAATATAAGGAAAGTGCCACAGACTGAAATCTATGAAAGAACGCCGTACACAAAGCATCTTGCATCCCACAATCTTCAGTCACGAGAACGGAAGCATGGGTCAAAGTGTGGAGGAAAACATCAACATAAAGCAGTTTGCTTAACTCTGTAGAAGGGCACTCTGCAGCCACCACGTCTCAACTCACCACTCCTGTGGTGAAGATGGAAGCCTTGGCAAGAGTGTGCACGAGCACGTAAAGAAAGGGCCGTCCAGTTAATTCTGAGACCCAAATCTGTGTCGATAGACTACAACACCGAACCCACCTCCTGACGAATGAATCAACCAGGGATTTCTTCCCTGTGTGTGGAACCTTAAGGAAAGTGCCATAAACTTAACAGGAGATGAGGACACTGGATCGATTGCTTCTTACAACCCACGGCTTCTCTCTCGTAGACATAAACATTTGCCACGTTGTGTGGAAAGCAGAAGGAAAGTGGCTGAGACTTTGCTTCGAGAGAGGATCTTACCAAATCGATCCTTCGAGGCATGTCTTCTATCGTGTAGTGGGAAGCATTCAGATAAGTGCGTTTCTCAGCCTAAAGAAATGATTGTACACTTAACATTTGGAAAGAATTCTGTGGAAACCATCTGAAACTCACATTTTGTCTCATGAACCTGGAAGCATTGGCTCAAGGGTGAGGGAACATGTGACTCAGTGCGGTTTCCTAAACCCTGAGCACCGAGCCTCTGGTTAGAGAATGCCACTTCAAGCATCCTGATGCATGGAGAGAGAAGTTTTGTCAACCATCTGTATTGAACGGTAAGAGAAGTGCCCTGCCGAGAACACTAAGAGAGAGCGCCATCTAGAGACAACCTTCCAACTTCCATCTACCTTCATGAAGATGGATGTATTTTCCAAAAGTTTGTATGAAAACACAAGGCACGTGCTGTATGCTCACATAAGAACACCCTTTGTAGAAGATCTTCCAACTCACATCTTCTGTCATGAAGATGGAAGTACTTGCAGAAGTGTGAGTGAACGCATCAGGAGAGGTTCTAGCTAAGTAGCATTGAGAACCAAGTCTGTGTTGTAGGAAGGCAACAACGATCTAACGTCGTTACCCATGAATACGCACGCATTTCCCAAAACGTGTGTTGAAACTTCAGGAAAATGCCATAGACGTAACCCTCAGTAAGGAGAGGGAATGCAAAGTGTCTTCTACCTCCCGTCTGTCATGATGATGGAAGCTTGTTTCAGAGTGTGAATTTAAGGGTAAGGAAAGGGCCAGTAACCGATCTTTGAGAAAGATCACTGTATCGAAGCCATCTTCCATCTCACATCTTCGGATGTGAAGATGAAAACTTTTGCACAGGGGTGTAAGGAAATATAAGGAAAGTGCCACAGACTGAAATCTATGAAAGAACGCCGTACAGAAAGCATCTTGCATCCCACAATCTTCAGTCATGAGACCGGAAGCATGTGCAAAAGTGTACAAAAACATCAACATAAAGCACTTTGCTTAACGTGGTAGAAGAACACTGTGCAGCCACCATGTCTCAACTCATCACTCCTGTCGTGAAGATGGAGCTTTGTAAGGAAAGGGTAGTTAAGCAATCTTTGAGAAAGAATACTGTGTCGAAGCCATCTTCCCTCTCACGTCTTCAGACGTGAATATGTAACCGTTTGCACAGGGGTGTAAGGAAATATAAGGAAAGTGCCACAGACTGAAATCTATGAAAGAACGCCGTACACAAAGCATCTTGCATCCCACAATCTTCAGTCATGAGAACGGAAGCATGGGTCAAAGCGTGGAGGAAAACATCAACATAAAGCAGTTTGCTTAACTCTGTAGAAGGGCACTCTGCAGCCATCACGTCTCAACTCACCACTCCTGTGGTGAAGATGGAAGCCTTGGCAAGAGTGTGCACGAGCACGTAAAGAAAGGGCCGTCCAGTTAATTCTGAGACCCAAATCTGTGTCGATAGACTACAACACCGAACCCACCTCCTGACGAATGAATCAACCAGGGATTTCTTCCCTGTGTGTGGAACCTTAAGGAAAGTGCCATAAACTTAACAGGAGATGAGGACACTGGATCGATTGCTTCTTACAACCCACGGCTTCTCTCTCGTAGACATAAACATTTGCCACGTTGGGTGGAAAGCAGAAGGAAAGTGGCTGAGACTTTGCTTCGAGAGAGGATCTTACCAAATCGATCCTTCGAGGCATGTCTTCTATCGTGTAGTGGGAAGCATTCAGATAAGTGCGTTTCTCAGCCTAAAGAAATGATTGTACACTTAACATTTGGAAAGAATTCTGTGGAAACCATCTGAAACTCACATTTTGTCTCATGAACCTGGAAGCATTGGCTCAAGGGTGAGGGAACATGTGACTCAGTGCGGTTTCCTAAACCCTGAGCACCGAGCCTCTGGTTAGAGAATGCCACTTCAAGCATCCTGATGCATGGAGAGAGAAGTTTTGTCAACCATCTGTATTGAACGGTAAGAGAAGTGCCCTGCCGAGAACACTAAGAGAGAGCGCCATCTAGAGACAACCTTCCAACTTCCATCTACCTTCATGAAGATGGATGTATTTTCCAAAAGTTTGTATTAAAACACAAGGCACGTGCTGTATGCTCACATAAGAACACCCTTTGTAGAAGATCTTCCAACTCACATCTTCTGTCATGAAGATGGAAGTACTTGCAGAAGTGTGAGTGAACGCATCAGGAGAGGTTCTAGCTAAGTAGCATTGAGAACCAAGTCTGTGTTGTAGGAAGGCAACAACGATCTAACGTCGTTACCCATGAATACGCACGCATTTCCCAAAACGTGTGTTGAAACTTCAGGAAAATGCCATAGACGTAACCCTCAGTAAGGAGAGGGAATGCAAAGTGTCTTCTACCTCCCGTCTGTCATGATGATGGAAGCTTGTTTCAGAGTGTGAATTTAAGGGTAAGGAAAGGGCCAGTAACCGATCTTTGAGAAAGATCACTGTATCGAAGCCATCTTCCATCTCACATCTTCGGATGTGAAGATGAAAACTTTTGCACAGGGGTGTAAGGAAATATAAGGAAAGTGCCACAGACTGAAATCTATGAAAGAACGCCGTACAGAAAGCATCTTGCATCCCACAATCTTCAGTCATGAGACCGGAAGCATGTGCAAAAGTGTACAAAAACATCAACATAAAGCACTTTGCTTAACGTGGTAGAAGAACACTGTGCAGCCACCATGTCTCAACTCATCACTCCTGTCGTGAAGATGGAGCTTTGTAAGGAAAGGGTAGTTAAGCAATCTTTGAGAAAGAATACTGTGTCGAAGCCATCTTCCCTCTCACGTCTTCAGACGTGAATATGTAACCGTTTGCACAGGGGTGTAAGGAAATATAAGGAAAGTGCCACAGACTGAAATCTATGAAAGAACGCCGTACACAAAGCATCTTGCATCCCACAATCTTCAGTCACGAGAACGGAAGCATGGGTCAAAGTGTGGAGGAAAACATCAACATAAAGCAGTTTGCTTAACTCTGTAGAAGGGCACTCTGCAGCCACCACGTCTCAACTCACCACTCCTGTGGTGAAGATGGAAGCCTTGGCAAGAGTGTGCACGAGCACGTAAAGAAAGGGCCGTCCAGTTAATTCTGAGACCCAAATCTGTGTCGATAGACTACAACACCGAACCCACCTCCTGACGAATGAATCAACCAGGGATTTCTTCCCTGTGTGTGGAACCTTAAGGAAAGTGCCATAAACTTAGGTGTTGAGAACACTGGATCGATAGCATCTTACAACCCAGAGCTTCTGCCACGTAGACATAAACATTTGCCACGTTGGGTGGAAAGCAGAAGGAAAGTGGCTGAAACTTTGCTTCGAGAGAGGATCTTACCAAATCGATCCTTCGAGGCATGTCTTCTATCGTGTAGTGGGAAGCATTCAGATAAGTGCGTTTCTCAGCCTAAAGAAATGATTGTACACTTAACATTTGGAAAGAATTCTGTGGAAACCATCTGAAACTCACATTTTGTCTCATGAACCTGGAAGCATTGGCTCAAGGGTGAGGGAACATGTGACTCAGTGCGGTTTCCTAAACCCTGAGCACCGAGCCTCTGGTTAGAGAATGCCACTTCAAGCATCCTGATGCATGGAGAGAGAAGTTTTGTCAACCATCTGTATTGAACGGTAAGAGAAGTGCCCTGCCGAGAACACTAAGAGAGAGCGCCATCTAGAGACAACCTTCCAACTTCCATCTACCTTCATGAAGATGGATGTATTTTCCAAAAGTTTGTATTAAAACACAAGGCACGTGCTGTATGCTCACATAAGAACACCCTTTGTAGAAGATCTTCCAACTCACATCTTCTGTCATGAAGATGGAAGTACTTGCAGAAGTGTGAGTGAACGCATCAGGAGAGGTTCTAGCTAAGTAGCATTGAGAACCAAGTCTGTGTTGTAGGAAGGCAACAACGATCTAACGTCGTTACCCATGAATACGCACGCATTTCCCAAAACGTGTGTTGAAACTTCAGGAAAATGCCATAGACGTAACCCTCAGTAAGGAGAGGGAATGCAAAGTGTCTTCTACCTCCCGTCTGTCATGATGATGGAAGCTTGTTTCAGAGTGTGAATTTAAGGGTAAGGAAAGGGCCAGTAACCGATCTTTGAGAAAGATCACTGTATCGAAGCCATCTTCCATCTCACATCTTCGGATGTGAAGATGAAAACTTTTGCACAGGGGTGTAAGGAAATATAAGGAAAGTGCCACAGACTGAAATCTATGAAAGAACGCCGTACAGAAAGCATCTTGCATCCCACAATCTTCAGTCATGAGACCGGAAGCATGTGCAAAAGTGTACAAAAACATCAACATAAAGCACTTTGCTTAACGTGGTAGAAGAACACTGTGCAGCCACCATGTCTCAACTCATCACTCCTGTCGTGAAGATGGAGCTTTGTAAGGAAAGGGTAGTTAAGCAACCTTTGAGAAAGAATACTGTGTCGAAGCCATCTTCCCTCTCACGTCTTCAGACGTGAATATGTAACCGTTTGCACAGGGGTGTAAGGAAATATAAGGAAAGTGCCACAGACTGAAATCTATGAAAGAACGCCGTACACAAAGCATCTTGCATCCCACAATCTTCAGTCATGAGAACGGAAGCATGGGTCAAAGTGTGGAGGAAAACATCAACATAAAGCAGTTTGCTTAACTCTGTAGAAGGGCACTCTGCAGCCACCACGTCTCAACTCACCACTCCTGTGGTGAAGATGGAAGCCTTGGCAAGAGTGTGCACGAGCACGTAAAGAAAGGGCCGTCCAGTTAATTCTGAGACCCAAATCTGTGTCGATAGACTACAACACCGAACCCACCTCCTGACGAATGAATCAACCAGGGATTTCTTCCCTGTGTGTGGAACCTTAAGGAAAGTGCCATAAACTTAGGTGTTGAGAACACTGGATCGATAGCATCTTACAACCCAGAGCTTCTGCCACGTAGACATAAACATTTGCCACGTTGTGTGGAAAGCAGAAGGAAAGTGGCTGAGACTTTGCTTCGAGAGAGGATCTTACCAAATCGATCCTTCGAGGCATGTCTTCTATCGTGTAGTGGGAAGCATTCAGATAAGTGCGTTTCTCAGCCTAAAGAAATGATTGTACACTTAACATTTGGAAAGAATTCTGTGGAAACCATCTGAAACTCACATTTTGTCTCATGAACCTGGAAGCATTGGCTCAAGGGTGAGGGAACATGTGACTCAGTGCGGTTTCCTAAACCCTGAGCACCGAGCCTCTGGTTAGAGAATGCCACTTCAAGCATCCTGATGCATGGAGAGAGAAGTTTTGTCAACCATCTGTATTGAACGGTAAGAGAAGTGCCCTGCCGAGAACACTAAGAGAGAGCGCCATCTAGAGACAACCTTCCAACTTCCATCTACCTTCATGAAGATGGATGTATTTTCCAAAAGTTTGTATGAAAACACAAGGCACGTGCTGTATGCTCACATAAGAACACCCTTTGTAGAAGATCTTCCAACTCACATCTTCTGTCATGAAGATGGAAGTACTTGCAGAAGTGTGAGTGAACGCATCAGGAGAGGTTCTAGCTAAGTAGCATTGAGAACCAAGTCTGTGTTGTAGGAAGGCAACAACGATCTAACGTCGTTACCCATGAATACGCACGCATTTCCCAAAACGTGTGTTGAAACTTCAGGAAAATGCCATAGACGTAACCCTCAGTAAGGAGAGGGAATGCAAAGTGTCTTCTACCTCCCGTCTGTCATGATGATGGAAGCTTGTTTCAGAGTGTGAATTTAAGGGTAAGGAAAGGGCCAGTAACCGATCTTTGAGAAAGATCACTGTATCGAAGCCATCTTCCATCTCACATCTTCGGATGTGAAGATGAAAACTTTTGCACAGGGGTGTAAGGAAATATAAGGAAAGTGCCACAGACTGAAATCTATGAAAGAACGCCGTACAGAAAGCATCTTGCATCCCACAATCTTCAGTCATGAGACCGGAAGCATGTGCAAAAGTGTACAAAAACATCAACATAAAGCACTTTGCTTAACGTGGTAGAAGAACACTGTGCAGCCACCATGTCTCAACTCATCACTCCTGTCGTGAAGATGGAGCTTTGTAAGGAAAGGGTAGTTAAGCAATCTTTGAGAAAGAATACTGTGTCGAAGCCATCTTCCCTCTCACGTCTTCAGACGTGAATATGTAACCGTTTGCACAGGGGTGTAAGGAAATATAAGGAAAGTGCCACAGACTGAAATCTATGAAAGAACGCCGTACACAAAGCATCTTGCATCCCACAATCTTCAGTCATGAGAACGGAAGCATGGGTCAAAGCGTGGAGGAAAACATCAACATAAAGCAGTTTGCTTAACTCTGTAGAAGGGCACTCTGCAGCCATCACGTCTCAACTCACCACTCCTGTGGTGAAGATGGAAGCCTTGGCAAGAGTGTGCACGAGCACGTAAAGAAAGGGCCGTCCAGTTAATTCTGAGACCCAAATCTGTGTCGATAGACTACAACACCGAACCCACCTCCTGACGAATGAATCAACCAGGGATTTCTTCCCTGTGTGTGGAACCTTAAGGAAAGTGCCATAAACTTAACAGGAGATGAGGACACTGGATCGATTGCTTCTTACAACCCACGGCTTCTCTCTCGTAGACATAAACATTTGCCACGTTGGGTGGAAAGCAGAAGGAAAGTGGCTGAGACTTTGCTTCGAGAGAGGATCTTACCAAATCGATCCTTCGAGGCATGTCTTCTATCGTGTAGTGGGAAGCATTCAGATAAGTGCGTTTCTCAGCCTAAAGAAATGATTGTACACTTAACATTTGGAAAGAATTCTGTGGAAACCATCTGAAACTCACATTTTGTCTCATGAACCTGGAAGCATTGGCTCAAGGGTGAGGGAACATGTGACTCAGTGCGGTTTCCTAAACCCTGAGCACCGAGCCTCTGGTTAGAGAATGCCACTTCAAGCATCCTGATGCATGGAGAGAGAAGTTTTGTCAACCATCTGTATTGAACGGTAAGAGAAGTGCCCTGCCGAGAACACTAAGAGAGAGCGCCATCTAGAGACAACCTTCCAACTTCCATCTACCTTCATGAAGATGGATGTATTTTCCAAAAGTTTGTATTAAAACACAAGGCACGTGCTGTATGCTCACATAAGAACACCCTTTGTAGAAGATCTTCCAACTCACATCTTCTGTCATGAAGATGGAAGTACTTGCAGAAGTGTGAGTGAACGCATCAGGAGAGGTTCTAGCTAAGTAGCATTGAGAACCAAGTCTGTGTTGTAGGAAGGCAACAACGATCTAACGTCGTTACCCATGAATACGCACGCATTTCCCAAAACGTGTGTTGAAACTTCAGGAAAATGCCATAGACGTAACCCTCAGTAAGGAGAGGGAATGCAAAGTGTCTTCTACCTCCCGTCTGTCATGATGATGGAAGCTTGTTTCAGAGTGTGAATTTAAGGGTAAGGAAAGGGCCAGTAACCGATCTTTGAGAAAGATCACTGTATCGAAGCCATCTTCCATCTCACATCTTCGGATGTGAAGATGAAAACTTTTGCACAGGGGTGTAAGGAAATATAAGGAAAGTGCCACAGACTGAAATCTATGAAAGAACGCCGTACAGAAAGCATCTTGCATCCCACAATCTTCAGTCATGAGACCGGAAGCATGTGCAAAAGTGTACAAAAACATCAACATAAAGCACTTTGCTTAACGTGGTAGAAGAACACTGTGCAGCCACCATGTCTCAACTCATCACTCCTGTCGTGAAGATGGAGCTTTGTAAGGAAAGGGTAGTTAAGCAATCTTTGAGAAAGAATACTGTGTCGAAGCCATCTTCCCTCTCACGTCTTCAGACGTGAATATGTAACCGTTTGCACAGGGGTGTAAGGAAATATAAGGAAAGTGCCACAGACTGAAATCTATGAAAGAACGCCGTACACAAAGCATCTTGCATCCCACAATCTTCAGTCACGAGAACGGAAGCATGGGTCAAAGTGTGGAGGAAAACATCAACATAAAGCAGTTTGCTTAACTCTGTAGAAGGGCACTCTGCAGCCACCACGTCTCAACTCACCACTCCTGTGGTGAAGATGGAAGCCTTGGCAAGAGTGTGCACGAGCACGTAAAGAAAGGGCCGTCCAGTTAATTCTGAGACCCAAATCTGTGTCGATAGACTACAACACCGAACCCACCTCCTGACGAATGAATCAACCAGGGATTTCTTCCCTGTGTGTGGAACCTTAAGGAAAGTGCCATAAACTTAGGTGTTGAGAACACTGGATCGATAGCATCTTACAACCCAGAGCTTCTGCCACGTAGACATAAACATTTGCCACGTTGGGTGGAAAGCAGAAGGAAAGTGGCTGAAACTTTGCTTCGAGAGAGGATCTTACCAAATCGATCCTTCGAGGCATGTCTTCTATCGTGTAGTGGGAAGCATTCAGATAAGTGCGTTTCTCAGCCTAAAGAAATGATTGTACACTTAACATTTGGAAAGAATTCTGTGGAAACCATCTGAAACTCACATTTTGTCTCATGAACCTGGAAGCATTGGCTCAAGGGTGAGGGAACATGTGACTCAGTGCGGTTTCCTAAACCCTGAGCACCGAGCCTCTGGTTAGAGAATGCCACTTCAAGCATCCTGATGCATGGAGAGAGAAGTTTTGTCAACCATCTGTATTGAACGGTAAGAGAAGTGCCCTGCCGAGAACACTAAGAGAGAGCGCCATCTAGAGACAACCTTCCAACTTCCATCTACCTTCATGAAGATGGATGTATTTTCCAAAAGTTTGTATGAAAACACAAGGCACGTGCTGTATGCTCACATAAGAACACCCTTTGTAGAAGATCTTCCAACTCACATCTTCTGTCATGAAGATGGAAGTACTTGCAGAAGTGTGAGTGAACGCATCAGGAGAGGTTCTAGCTAAGTAGCATTGAGAACCAAGTCTGTGTTGTAGGAAGGCAACAACGATCTAACGTCGTTACCCATGAATACGCACGCATTTCCCAAAACGTGTGTTGAAACTTCAGGAAAATGCCATAGACGTAACCCTCAGTAAGGAGAGGGAATGCAAAGTGTCTTCTACCTCCCGTCTGTCATGATGATGGAAGCTTGTTTCAGAGTGTGAATTTAAGGGTAAGGAAAGGGCCAGTAACCGATCTTTGAGAAAGATCACTGTATCGAAGCCATCTTCCATCTCACATCTTCGGATGTGAAGATGAAAACTTTTGCACAGGGGTGTAAGGAAATATAAGGAAAGTGCCACAGACTGAAATCAATGAAAGAACGCCGTACAGAAAGCATCTTGCATCCCACAATCTTCAGTCATGAGACCGGAAGCATGTGCAAAAGTGTACAAAAACATCAACATAAAGCACTTTGCTTAACGTGGTAGAAGAACACTGTGCAGCCACCATGTCTCAACTCATCACTCCTGTCGTGAAGATGGAGCTTTGTAAGGAAAGGGTAGTTAAGCAATCTTTGAGAAAGAATACTGTGTCGAAGCCCTCTTCCCTCTCACGTCTTCAGACGTGAATATGTAACCGTTTGCACAGGGGTGTAAGGAAATATAAGGAAAGTGCCACAGACTGAAATCTATGAAAGAACGCCGTACACAAAGCATCTTGCATCCCACAATCTTCAGTCATGAGAACGGAAGCATGGGTCAAAGTGTGGAGGAAAACATCAACATAAAGCAGTTTGCTTAACTCTGTAGAAGGGCACTCTGCAGCCACCACGTCTCAACTCACCACTCCTGTGGTGAAGATGGAAGCCTTGGCAAGAGTGTGCACGAGCACGTAAAGAAAGGGCCGTCCAGTTAATTCTGAGACCCAAATCTGTGTCGATAGACTACAACACCGAACCCACCTCCTGACGAATGAATCAACCAGGGATTTCTTCCCTGTGTGTGGAACCTTAAGGAAAGTGCCATAAACTTAACAGGAGATGAGGACACTGGATCGATTGCTTCTTACAACCCACGGCTTCTCTCTCGTAGACATAAACATTTGCCACGTTGTGTGGAAAGCAGAAGGAAAGTGGCTGAGACTTTGCTTCGAGAGAGGATCTTACCAAATCGATCCTTCGAGGCATGTCTTCTATCGTGTAGTGGGAAGCATTCAGATAAGTGCGTTTCTCAGCCTAAAGAAATGATTGTACACTTAACATTTGGAAAGAATTCTGTGGAAACCATCTGAAACTCACATTTTGTCTCATGAACCTGGAAGCATTGGCTCAAGGGTGAGGGAACATGTGACTCAGTGCGGTTTCCTAAACCCTGAGCACCGAGCCTCTGGTTAGAGAATGCCACTTCAAGCATCCTGATGCATGGAGAGAGAAGTTTTGTCAACCATCTGTATTGAACGGTAAGAGAAGTGCCCTGCCGAGAACACTAAGAGAGAGCGCCATCTAGAGACAACCTTCCAACTTCCATCTACCTTCATGAAGATGGATGTATTTTCCAAAAGTTTGTATGAAAACACAAGGCACGTGCTGTATGCTCACATAAGAACACCCTTTGTAGAAGATCTTCCAACTCACATCTTCTGTCATGAAGATGGAAGTACTTGCAGAAGTGTGAGTGAACGCATCAGGAGAGGTTCTAGCTAAGTAGCATTGAGAACCAAGTCTGTGTTGTAGGAAGGCAACAACGATCTAACGTCGTTACCCATGAATACGCACGCATTTCCCAAAACGTGTGTTGAAACTTCAGGAAAATGCCATAGACGTAACCCTCAGTAAGGAGAGGGAATGCAAAGTGTCTTCTACCTCCCGTCTGTCATGATGATGGAAGCTTGTTTCAGAGTGTGAATTTAAGGGTAAGGAAAGGGCCAGTAACCGATCTTTGAGAAAGATCACTGTATCGAAGCCATCTTCCATCTCACATCTTCGGATGTGAAGATGAAAACTTTTGCACAGGGGTGTAAGGAAATATAAGGAAAGTGCCACAGACTGAAATCTATGAAAGAACGCCGTACAGAAAGCATCTTGCATCCCACAATCTTCAGTCATGAGACCGGAAGCATGTGCAAAAGTGTACAAAAACATCAACATAAAGCACTTTGCTTAACGTGGTAGAAGAACACTGTGCAGCCACCATGTCTCAACTCATCACTCCTGTCGTGAAGATGGAGCTTTGTAAGGAAAGGGTAGTTAAGCAACCTTTGAGAAAGAATACTGTGTCGAAGCCATCTTCCCTCTCACGTCTTCAGACGTGAATATGTAACCGTTTGCACAGGGGTGTAAGGAAATATAAGGAAAGTGCCACAGACTGAAATCTATGAAAGAACGCCGTACACAAAGCATCTTGCATCCCACAATCTTCAGTCATGAGAACGGAAGCATGGGTCAAAGTGTGGAGGAAAACATCAACATAAAGCAGTTTGCTTAACTCTGTAGAAGGGCACTCTGCAGCCACCACGTCTCAACTCACCACTCCTGTGGTGAAGATGGAAGCCTTGGCAAGAGTGTGCACGAGCACGTAAAGAAAGGGCCGTCCAGTTAATTCTGAGACCCAAATCTGTGTCGATAGACTACAACACCGAACCCACCTCCTGACGAATGAATCAACCAGGGATTTCTTCCCTGTGTGTGGAACCTTAAGGAAAGTGCCATAAACTTAGGTGTTGAGAACACTGGATCGATAGCATCTTACAACCCAGAGCTTCTGCCACGTAGACATAAACATTTGCCACGTTGTGTGGAAAGCAGAAGGAAAGTGGCTGAGACTTTGCTTCGAGAGAGGATCTTACCAAATCGATCCTTCGAGGCATGTCTTCTATCGTGTAGTGGGAAGCATTCAGATAAGTGCGTTTCTCAGCCTAAAGAAATGATTGTACACTTAACATTTGGAAAGAATTCTGTGGAAACCATCTGAAACTCACATTTTGTCTCATGAACCTGGAAGCATTGGCTCAAGGGTGAGGGAACATGTGACTCAGTGCGGTTTCCTAAACCCTGAGCACCGAGCCTCTGGTTAGAGAATGCCACTTCAAGCATCCTGATGCATGGAGAGAGAAGTTTTGTCAACCATCTGTATTGAACGGTAAGAGAAGTGCCCTGCCGAGAACACTAAGAGAGAGCGCCATCTAGAGACAACCTTCCAACTTCCATCTACCTTCATGAAGATGGATGTATTTTCCAAAAGTTTGTATGAAAACACAAGGCACGTGCTGTATGCTCACATAAGAACACCCTTTGTAGAAGATCTTCCAACTCACATCTTCTGTCATGAAGATGGAAGTACTTGCAGAAGTGTGAGTGAACGCATCAGGAGAGGTTCTAGCTAAGTAGCATTGAGAACCAAGTCTGTGTTGTAGGAAGGCAACAACGATCTAACGTCGTTACCCATGAATACGCACGCATTTCCCAAAACGTGTGTTGAAACTTCAGGAAAATGCCATAGACGTAACCCTCAGTAAGGAGAGGGAATGCAAAGTGTCTTCTACCTCCCGTCTGTCATGATGATGGAAGCTTGTTTCAGAGTGTGAATTTAAGGGTAAGGAAAGGGCCAGTAACCGATCTTTGAGAAAGATCACTGTATCGAAGCCATCTTCCATCTCACATCTTCGGATGTGAAGATGAAAACTTTTGCACAGGGGTGTAAGGAAATATAAGGAAAGTGCCACAGACTGAAATCTATGAAAGAACGCCGTACAGAAAGCATCTTGCATCCCACAATCTTCAGTCATGAGACCGGAAGCATGTGCAAAAGTGTACAAAAACATCAACATAAAGCACTTTGCTTAACGTGGTAGAAGAACACTGTGCAGCCACCATGTCTCAACTCATCACTCCTGTCGTGAAGATGGAGCTTTGTAAGGAAAGGGTAGTTAAGCAATCTTTGAGAAAGAATACTGTGTCGAAGCCATCTTCCCTCTCACGTCTTCAGACGTGAATATGTAACCGTTTGCACAGGGGTGTAAGGAAATATAAGGAAAGTGCCACAGACTGAAATCTATGAAAGAACGCCGTACACAAAGCATCTTGCATCCCACAATCTTCAGTCATGAGAACGGAAGCATGGGTCAAAGCGTGGAGGAAAACATCAACATAAAGCAGTTTGCTTAACTCTGTAGAAGGGCACTCTGCAGCCATCACGTCTCAACTCACCACTCCTGTGGTGAAGATGGAAGCCTTGGCAAGAGTGTGCACGAGCACGTAAAGAAAGGGCCGTCCAGTTAATTCTGAGACCCAAATCTGTGTCGATAGACTACAACACCGAACCCACCTCCTGACGAATGAATCAACCAGGGATTTCTTCCCTGTGTGTGGAACCTTAAGGAAAGTGCCATAAACTTAACAGGAGATGAGGACACTGGATCGATTGCTTCTTACAACCCACGGCTTCTCTCTCGTAGACATAAACATTTGCCACGTTGGGTGGAAAGCAGAAGGAAAGTGGCTGAGACTTTGCTTCGAGAGAGGATCTTACCAAATCGATCCTTCGAGGCATGTCTTCTATCGTGTAGTGGGAAGCATTCAGATAAGTGCGTTTCTCAGCCTAAAGAAATGATTGTACACTTAACATTTGGAAAGAATTCTGTGGAAACCATCTGAAACTCACATTTTGTCTCATGAACCTGGAAGCA
Source organism: Ursus americanus (assembly GCF_024610735.1). Taxonomy (NCBI): domain Eukaryota; kingdom Metazoa; phylum Chordata; class Mammalia; order Carnivora; family Ursidae; genus Ursus; species Ursus americanus. Next base: position 23,266,438 of record NC_142142.1, on the reverse strand, counting down.
TTGGCTCAAGGGTGAGGGAACATGTGACTCAGTGCGGTTTCCTAAACCCTGAGCACCGAGCCTCTGGTTAGAGAATGCCACTTCAAGCATCCTGATGCATGGAGAGAGAAGTTTTGTCAACCATCTGTATTGAACGGTAAGAGAAGTGCCCTGCCGAGAACACTAAGAGAGAGCGCCATCTAGAGACAACCTTCCAACTTCCATCTACCTTCATGAAGATGGATGTATTTTCCAAAAGTTTGTATTAAAACACAAGGCACGTGCTGTATGCTCACATAAGAACACCCTTTGTAGAAGATCTTCCAACTCACATCTTCTGTCATGAAGATGGAAGTACTTGCAGAAGTGTGAGTGAACGCATCAGGAGAGGTTCTAGCTAAGTAGCATTGAGAACCAAGTCTGTGTTGTAGGAAGGCAACAACGATCTAACGTCGTTACCCATGAATACGCACGCATTTCCCAAAACGTGTGTTGAAACTTCAGGAAAATGCCATAGACGTAACCCTCAGTAAGGAGAGGGAATGCAAAGTGTCTTCTACCTCCCGTCTGTCATGATGATGGAAGCTTGTTTCAGAGTGTGAATTTAAGGGTAAGGAAAGGGCCAGTAACCGATCTTTGAGAAAGATCACTGTATCGAAGCCATCTTCCATCTCACATCTTCGGATGTGAAGATGAAAACTTTTGCACAGGGGTGTAAGGAAATATAAGGAAAGTGCCACAGACTGAAATCTATGAAAGAACGCCGTACAGAAAGCATCTTGCATCCCACAATCTTCAGTCATGAGACCGGAAGCATGTGCAAAAGTGTACAAAAACATCAACATAAAGCACTTTGCTTAACGTGGTAGAAGAACACTGTGCAGCCACCATGTCTCAACTCATCACTCCTGTCGTGAAGATGGAGCTTTGTAAGGAAAGGGTAGTTAAGCAATCTTTGAGAAAGAATACTGTGTCGAAGCCATCTTCCCTCTCACGTCTTCAGACGTGAATATGTAACCGTTTGCACAGGGGTGTAAGGAAATATAAGGAAAGTGCCACAGACTGAAATCTATGAAAGAACGCCGTACACAAAGCATCTTGCATCCCACAATCTTCAGTCACGAGAACGGAAGCATGGGTCAAAGTGTGGAGGAAAACATCAACATAAAGCAGTTTGCTTAACTCTGTAGAAGGGCACTCTGCAGCCACCACGTCTCAACTCACCACTCCTGTGGTGAAGATGGAAGCCTTGGCAAGAGTGTGCACGAGCACGTAAAGAAAGGGCCGTCCAGTTAATTCTGAGACCCAAATCTGTGTCGATAGACTACAACACCGAACCCACCTCCTGACGAATGAATCAACCAGGGATTTCTTCCCTGTGTGTGGAACCTTAAGGAAAGTGCCATAAACTTAGGTGTTGAGAACACTGGATCGATAGCATCTTACAACCCAGAGCTTCTGCCACGTAGACATAAACATTTGCCACGTTGGGTGGAAAGCAGAAGGAAAGTGGCTGAAACTTTGCTTCGAGAGAGGATCTTACCAAATCGATCCTTCGAGGCATGTCTTCTATCGTGTAGTGGGAAGCATTCAGATAAGTGCGTTTCTCAGCCTAAAGAAATGATTGTACACTTAACATTTGGAAAGAATTCTGTGGAAACCATCTGAAACTCACATTTTGTCTCATGAACCTGGAAGCATTGGCTCAAGGGTGAGGGAACATGTGACTCAGTGCGGTTTCCTAAACCCTGAGCACCGAGCCTCTGGTTAGAGAATGCCACTTCAAGCATCCTGATGCATGGAGAGAGAAGTTTTGTCAACCATCTGTATTGAACGGTAAGAGAAGTGCCCTGCCGAGAACACTAAGAGAGAGCGCCATCTAGAGACAACCTTCCAACTTCCATCTACCTTCATGAAGATGGATGTATTTTCCAAAAGTTTGTATGAAAACACAAGGCACGTGCTGTATGCTCACATAAGAACACCCTTTGTAGAAGATCTTCCAACTCACATCTTCTGTCATGAAGATGGAAGTACTTGCAGAAGTGTGAGTGAACGCATCAGGAGAGGTTCTAGCTAAGTAGCATTGAGAACCAAGTCTGTGTTGTAGGAAGGCAACAACGATCTAACGTCGTTACCCATGAATACGCACGCATTTCCCAAAACGTGTGTTGAAACTTCAGGAAAATGCCATAGACGTAACCCTCAGTAAGGAGAGGGAATGCAAAGTGTCTTCTACCTCCCGTCTGTCATGATGATGGAAGCTTGTTTCAGAGTGTGAATTTAAGGGTAAGGAAAGGGCCAGTAACCGATCTTTGAGAAAGATCACTGTATCGAAGCCATCTTCCATCTCACATCTTCGGATGTGAAGATGAAAACTTTTGCACAGGGGTGTAAGGAAATATAAGGAAAGTGCCACAGACTGAAATCAATGAAAGAACGCCGTACAGAAAGCATCTTGCATCCCACAATCTTCAGTCATGAGACCGGAAGCATGTGCAAAAGTGTACAAAAACATCAACATAAAGCACTTTGCTTAACGTGGTAGAAGAACACTGTGCAGCCACCATGTCTCAACTCATCACTCCTGTCGTGAAGATGGAGCTTTGTAAGGAAAGGGTAGTTAAGCAATCTTTGAGAAAGAATACTGTGTCGAAGCCCTCTTCCCTCTCACGTCTTCAGACGTGAATATGTAACCGTTTGCACAGGGGTGTAAGGAAATATAAGGAAAGTGCCACAGACTGAAATCTATGAAAGAACGCCGTACACAAAGCATCTTGCATCCCACAATCTTCAGTCATGAGAACGGAAGCATGGGTCAAAGTGTGGAGGAAAACATCAACATAAAGCAGTTTGCTTAACTCTGTAGAAGGGCACTCTGCAGCCACCACGTCTCAACTCACCACTCCTGTGGTGAAGATGGAAGCCTTGGCAAGAGTGTGCACGAGCACGTAAAGAAAGGGCCGTCCAGTTAATTCTGAGACCCAAATCTGTGTCGATAGACTACAACACCGAACCCACCTCCTGACGAATGAATCAACCAGGGATTTCTTCCCTGTGTGTGGAACCTTAAGGAAAGTGCCATAAACTTAACAGGAGATGAGGACACTGGATCGATTGCTTCTTACAACCCACGGCTTCTCTCTCGTAGACATAAACATTTGCCACGTTGTGTGGAAAGCAGAAGGAAAGTGGCTGAGACTTTGCTTCGAGAGAGGATCTTACCAAATCGATCCTTCGAGGCATGTCTTCTATCGTGTAGTGGGAAGCATTCAGATAAGTGCGTTTCTCAGCCTAAAGAAATGATTGTACACTTAACATTTGGAAAGAATTCTGTGGAAACCATCTGAAACTCACATTTTGTCTCATGAACCTGGAAGCATTGGCTCAAGGGTGAGGGAACATGTGACTCAGTGCGGTTTCCTAAACCCTGAGCACCGAGCCTCTGGTTAGAGAATGCCACTTCAAGCATCCTGATGCATGGAGAGAGAAGTTTTGTCAACCATCTGTATTGAACGGTAAGAGAAGTGCCCTGCCGAGAACACTAAGAGAGAGCGCCATCTAGAGACAACCTTCCAACTTCCATCTACCTTCATGAAGATGGATGTATTTTCCAAAAGTTTGTATGAAAACACAAGGCACGTGCTGTATGCTCACATAAGAACACCCTTTGTAGAAGATCTTCCAACTCACATCTTCTGTCATGAAGATGGAAGTACTTGCAGAAGTGTGAGTGAACGCATCAGGAGAGGTTCTAGCTAAGTAGCATTGAGAACCAAGTCTGTGTTGTAGGAAGGCAACAACGATCTAACGTCGTTACCCATGAATACGCACGCATTTCCCAAAACGTGTGTTGAAACTTCAGGAAAATGCCATAGACGTAACCCTCAGTAAGGAGAGGGAATGCAAAGTGTCTTCTACCTCCCGTCTGTCATGATGATGGAAGCTTGTTTCAGAGTGTGAATTTAAGGGTAAGGAAAGGGCCAGTAACCGATCTTTGAGAAAGATCACTGTATCGAAGCCATCTTCCATCTCACATCTTCGGATGTGAAGATGAAAACTTTTGCACAGGGGTGTAAGGAAATATAAGGAAAGTGCCACAGACTGAAATCTATGAAAGAACGCCGTACAGAAAGCATCTTGCATCCCACAATCTTCAGTCATGAGACCGGAAGCATGTGCAAAAGTGTACAAAAACATCAACATAAAGCACTTTGCTTAACGTGGTAGAAGAACACTGTGCAGCCACCATGTCTCAACTCATCACTCCTGTCGTGAAGATGGAGCTTTGTAAGGAAAGGGTAGTTAAGCAATCTTTGAGAAAGAATACTGTGTCGAAGCCATCTTCCCTCTCACGTCTTCAGACGTGAATATGTAACCGTTTGCACAGGGGTGTAAGGAAATATAAGGAAAGTGCCACAGACTGAAATCTATGAAAGAACGCCGTACACAAAGCATCTTGCATCCCACAATCTTCAGTCACGAGAACGGAAGCATGGGTCAAAGTGTGGAGGAAAACATCAACATAAAGCAGTTTGCTTAACTCTGTAGAAGGGCACTCTGCAGCCACCACGTCTCAACTCACCACTCCTGTGGTGAAGATGGAAGCCTTGGCAAGAGTGTGCACGAGCACGTAAAGAAAGGGCCGTCCAGTTAATTCTGAGACCCAAATCTGTGTCGATAGACTACAACACCGAACCCACCTCCTGACGAATGAATCAACCAGGGATTTCTTCCCTGTGTGTGGAACCTTAAGGAAAGTGCCATAAACTTAACAGGAGATGAGGACACTGGATCGATTGCTTCTTACAACCCACGGCTTCTCTCTCGTAGACATAAACATTTGCCACGTTGGGTGGAAAGCAGAAGGAAAGTGGCTGAGACTTTGCTTCGAGAGAGGATCTTACCAAATCGATCCTTCGAGGCATGTCTTCTATCGTGTAGTGGGAAGCATTCAGATAAGTGCGTTTCTCAGCCTAAAGAAATGATTGTACACTTAACATTTGGAAAGAATTCTGTGGAAACCATCTGAAACTCACATTTTGTCTCATGAACCTGGAAGCATTGGCTCAAGGGTGAGGGAACATGTGACTCAGTGCGGTTTCCTAAACCCTGAGCACCGAGCCTCTGGTTAGAGAATGCCACTTCAAGCATCCTGATGCATGGAGAGAGAAGTTTTGTCAACCATCTGTATTGAACGGTAAGAGAAGTGCCCTGCCGAGAACACTAAGAGAGAGCGCCATCTAGAGACAACCTTCCAACTTCCATCTACCTTCATGAAGATGGATGTATTTTCCAAAAGTTTGTATTAAAACACAAGGCACGTGCTGTATGCTCACATAAGAACACCCTTTGTAGAAGATCTTCCAACTCACATCTTCTGTCATGAAGATGGAAGTACTTGCAGAAGTGTGAGTGAACGCATCAGGAGAGGTTCTAGCTAAGTAGCATTGAGAACCAAGTCTGTGTTGTAGGAAGGCAACAACGATCTAACGTCGTTACCCATGAATACGCACGCATTTCCCAAAACGTGTGTTGAAACTTCAGGAAAATGCCATAGACGTAACCCTCAGTAAGGAGAGGGAATGCAAAGTGTCTTCTACCTCCCGTCTGTCATGATGATGGAAGCTTGTTTCAGAGTGTGAATTTAAGGGTAAGGAAAGGGCCAGTAACCGATCTTTGAGAAAGATCACTGTATCGAAGCCATCTTCCATCTCACATCTTCGGATGTGAAGATGAAAACTTTTGCACAGGGGTGTAAGGAAATATAAGGAAAGTGCCACAGACTGAAATCTATGAAAGAACGCCGTACAGAAAGCATCTTGCATCCCACAATCTTCAGTCATGAGACCGGAAGCATGTGCAAAAGTGTACAAAAACATCAACATAAAGCACTTTGCTTAACGTGGTAGAAGAACACTGTGCAGCCACCATGTCTCAACTCATCACTCCTGTCGTGAAGATGGAGCTTTGTAAGGAAAGGGTAGTTAAGCAATCTTTGAGAAAGAATACTGTGTCGAAGCCATCTTCCCTCTCACGTCTTCAGACGTGAATATGTAACCGTTTGCACAGGGGTGTAAGGAAATATAAGGAAAGTGCCACAGACTGAAATCTATGAAAGAACGCCGTACACAAAGCATCTTGCATCCCACAATCTTCAGTCACGAGAACGGAAGCATGGGTCAAAGTGTGGAGGAAAACATCAACATAAAGCAGTTTGCTTAACTCTGTAGAAGGGCACTCTGCAGCCACCACGTCTCAACTCACCACTCCTGTGGTGAAGATGGAAGCCTTGGCAAGAGTGTGCACGAGCACGTAAAGAAAGGGCCGTCCAGTTAATTCTGAGACCCAAATCTGTGTCGATAGACTACAACACCGAACCCACCTCCTGACGAATGAATCAACCAGGGATTTCTTCCCTGTGTGTGGAACCTTAAGGAAAGTGCCATAAACTTAGGTGTTGAGAACACTGGATCGATAGCATCTTACAACCCAGAGCTTCTGCCACGTAGACATAAACATTTGCCACGTTGGGTGGAAAGCAGAAGGAAAGTGGCTGAAACTTTGCTTCGAGAGAGGATCTTACCAAATCGATCCTTCGAGGCATGTCTTCTATCGTGTAGTGGGAAGCATTCAGATAAGTGCGTTTCTCAGCCTAAAGAAATGATTGTACACTTAACATTTGGAAAGAATTCTGTGGAAACCATCTGAAACTCACATTTTGTCTCATGAACCTGGAAGCATTGGCTCAAGGGTGAGGGAACATGTGACTCAGTGCGGTTTCCTAAACCCTGAGCACCGAGCCTCTGGTTAGAGAATGCCACTTCAAGCATCCTGATGCATGGAGAGAGAAGTTTTGTCAACCATCTGTATTGAACGGTAAGAGAAGTGCCCTGCCGAGAACACTAAGAGAGAGCGCCATCTAGAGACAACCTTCCAACTTCCATCTACCTTCATGAAGATGGATGTATTTTCCAAAAGTTTGTATGAAAACACAAGGCACGTGCTGTATGCTCACATAAGAACACCCTTTGTAGAAGATCTTCCAACTCACATCTTCTGTCATGAAGATGGAAGTACTTGCAGAAGTGTGAGTGAACGCATCAGGAGAGGTTCTAGCTAAGTAGCATTGAGAACCAAGTCTGTGTTGTAGGAAGGCAACAACGATCTAACGTCGTTACCCATGAATACGCACGCATTTCCCAAAACGTGTGTTGAAACTTCAGGAAAATGCCATAGACGTAACCCTCAGTAAGGAGAGGGAATGCAAAGTGTCTTCTACCTCCCGTCTGTCATGATGATGGAAGCTTGTTTCAGAGTGTGAATTTAAGGGTAAGGAAAGGGCCAGTAACCGATCTTTGAGAAAGATCACTGTATCGAAGCCATCTTCCATCTCACATCTTCGGATGTGAAGATGAAAACTTTTGCACAGGGGTGTAAGGAAATATAAGGAAAGTGCCACAGACTGAAATCAATGAAAGAACGCCGTACAGAAAGCATCTTGCATCCCACAATCTTCAGTCATGAGACCGGAAGCATGTGCAAAAGTGTACAAAAACATCAACATAAAGCACTTTGCTTAACGTGGTAGAAGAACACTGTGCAGCCACCATGTCTCAACTCATCACTCCTGTCGTGAAGATGGAGCTTTGTAAGGAAAGGGTAGTTAAGCAATCTTTGAGAAAGAATACTGTGTCGAAGCCCTCTTCCCTCTCACGTCTTCAGACGTGAATATGTAACCGTTTGCACAGGGGTGTAAGGAAATATAAGGAAAGTGCCACAGACTGAAATCTATGAAAGAACGCCGTACACAAAGCATCTTGCATCCCACAATCTTCAGTCATGAGAACGGAAGCATGGGTCAAAGTGTGGAGGAAAACATCAACATAAAGCAGTTTGCTTAACTCTGTAGAAGGGCACTCTGCAGCCACCACGTCTCAACTCACCACTCCTGTGGTGAAGATGGAAGCCTTGGCAAGAGTGTGCACGAGCACGTAAAGAAAGGGCCGTCCAGTTAATTCTGAGACCCAAATCTGTGTCGATAGACTACAACACCGAACCCACCTCCTGACGAATGAATCAACCAGGGATTTCTTCCCTGTGTGTGGAACCTTAAGGAAAGTGCCATAAACTTAACAGGAGATGAGGACACTGGATCGATTGCTTCTTACAACCCACGGCTTCTCTCTCGTAGACATAAACATTTGCCACGTTGTGTGGAAAGCAGAAGGAAAGTGGCTGAGACTTTGCTTCGAGAGAGGATCTTACCAAATCGATCCTTCGAGGCATGTCTTCTATCGTGTAGTGGGAAGCATTCAGATAAGTGCGTTTCTCAGCCTAAAGAAATGATTGTACACTTAACATTTGGAAAGAATTCTGTGGAAACCATCTGAAACTCACATTTTGTCTCATGAACCTGGAAGCATTGGCTCAAGGGTGAGGGAACATGTGACTCAGTGCGGTTTCCTAAACCCTGAGCACCGAGCCTCTGGTTAGAGAATGCCACTTCAAGCATCCTGATGCATGGAGAGAGAAGTTTTGTCAACCATCTGTATTGAACGGTAAGAGAAGTGCCCTGCCGAGAACACTAAGAGAGAGCGCCATCTAGAGACAACCTTCCAACTTCCATCTACCTTCATGAAGATGGATGTATTTTCCAAAAGTTTGTATGAAAACACAAGGCACGTGCTGTATGCTCACATAAGAACACCCTTTGTAGAAGATCTTCCAACTCACATCTTCTGTCATGAAGATGGAAGTACTTGCAGAAGTGTGAGTGAACGCATCAGGAGAGGTTCTAGCTAAGTAGCATTGAGAACCAAGTCTGTGTTGTAGGAAGGCAACAACGATCTAACGTCGTTACCCATGAATACGCACGCATTTCCCAAAACGTGTGTTGAAACTTCAGGAAAATGCCATAGACGTAACCCTCAGTAAGGAGAGGGAATGCAAAGTGTCTTCTACCTCCCGTCTGTCATGATGATGGAAGCTTGTTTCAGAGTGTGAATTTAAGGGTAAGGAAAGGGCCAGTAACCGATCTTTGAGAAAGATCACTGTATCGAAGCCATCTTCCATCTCACATCTTCGGATGTGAAGATGAAAACTTTTGCACAGGGGTGTAAGGAAATATAAGGAAAGTGCCACAGACTGAAATCTATGAAAGAACGCCGTACAGAAAGCATCTTGCATCCCACAATCTTCAGTCATGAGACCGGAAGCATGTGCAAAAGTGTACAAAAACATCAACATAAAGCACTTTGCTTAACGTGGTAGAAGAACACTGTGCAGCCACCATGTCTCAACTCATCACTCCTGTCGTGAAGATGGAGCTTTGTAAGGAAAGGGTAGTTAAGCAATCTTTGAGAAAGAATACTGTGTCGAAGCCATCTTCCCTCTCACGTCTTCAGACGTGAATATGTAACCGTTTGCACAGGGGTGTAAGGAAATATAAGGAAAGTGCCACAGACTGAAATCTATGAAAGAACGCCGTACACAAAGCATCTTGCATCCCACAATCTTCAGTCACGAGAACGGAAGCATGGGTCAAAGTGTGGAGGAAAACATCAACATAAAGCAGTTTGCTTAACTCTGTAGAAGGGCACTCTGCAGCCACCACGTCTCAACTCACCACTCCTGTGGTGAAGATGGAAGCCTTGGCAAGAGTGTGCACGAGCACGTAAAGAAAGGGCCGTCCAGTTAATTCTGAGACCCAAATCTGTGTCGATAGACTACAACACCGAACCCACCTCCTGACGAATGAATCAACCAGGGATTTCTTCCCTGTGTGTGGAACCTTAAGGAAAGTGCCATAAACTTAGGTGTTGAGAACACTGGATCGATAGCATCTTACAACCCAGAGCTTCTGCCACGTAGACATAAACATTTGCCACGTTGGGTGGAAAGCAGAAGGAAAGTGGCTGAAACTTTGCTTCGAGAGAGGATCTTACCAAATCGATCCTTCGAGGCATGTCTTCTATCGTGTAGTGGGAAGCATTCAGATAAGTGCGTTTCTCAGCCTAAAGAAATGATTGTACACTTAACATTTGGAAAGAATTCTGTGGAAACCATCTGAAACTCACATTTTGTCTCATGAACCTGGAAGCATTGGCTCAAGGGTGAGGGAACATGTGACTCAGTGCGGTTTCCTAAACCCTGAGCACCGAGCCTCTGGTTAGAGAATGCCACTTCAAGCATCCTGATGCATGGAGAGAGAAGTTTTGTCAACCATCTGTATTGAACGGTAAGAGAAGTGCCCTGCCGAGAACACTAAGAGAGAGCGCCATCTAGAGACAACCTTCCAACTTCCATCTACCTTCATGAAGATGGATGTATTTTCCAAAAGTTTGTATGAAAACACAAGGCACGTGCTGTATGCTCACATAAGAACACCCTTTGTAGAAGATCTTCCAACTCACATCTTCTGTCATGAAGATGGAAGTACTTGCAGAAGTGTGAGTGAACGCATCAGGAGAGGTTCTAGCTAAGTAGCATTGAGAACCAAGTCTGTGTTGTAGGAAGGCAACAACGATCTAACGTCGTTACCCATGAATACGCACGCATTTCCCAAAACGTGTGTTGAAACTTCAGGAAAATGCCATAGACGTAACCCTCAGTAAGGAGAGGGAATGCAAAGTGTCTTCTACCTCCCGTCTGTCATGATGATGGAAGCTTGTTTCAGAGTGTGAATTTAAGGGTAAGGAAAGGGCCAGTAACCGATCTTTGAGAAAGATCACTGTATCGAAGCCATCTTCCATCTCACATCTTCGGATGTGAAGATGAAAACTTTTGCACAGGGGTGTAAGGAAATATAAGGAAAGTGCCACAGACTGAAATCTATGAAAGAACGCCGTACAGAAAGCATCTTGCATCCCACAATCTTCAGTCATGAGACCGGAAGCATGTGCAAAAGTGTACAAAAACATCAACATAAAGCACTTTGCTTAACGTGGTAGAAGAACACTGTGCAGCCACCATGTCTCAACTCATCACTCCTGTCGTGAAGATGGAGCTTTGTAAGGAAAGGGTAGTTAAGCAACCTTTGAGAAAGAATACTGTGTCGAAGCCATCTTCCCTCTCACGTCTTCAGACGTGAATATGTAACCGTTTGCACAGGGGTGTAAGGAAATATAAGGAAAGTGCCACAGACTGAAATCTATGAAAGAACGCCGTACACAAAGCATCTTGCATCCCACAATCTTCAGTCATGAGAACGGAAGCATGGGTCAAAGCGTGGAGGAAAACATCAACATAAAGCAGTTTGCTTAACTCTGTAGAAGGGCACTCTGCAGCCATCACGTCTCAACTCACCACTCCTGTGGTGAAGATGGAAGCCTTGGCAAGAGTGTGCACGAGCACGTAAAGAAAGGGCCGTCCAGTTAATTCTGAGACCCAAATCTGTGTCGATAGACTACAACACCGAACCCACCTCCTGACGAATGAATCAACCAGGGATTTCTTCCCTGTGTGTGGAACCTTAAGGAAAGTGCCATAAACTTAACAGGAGATGAGGACACTGGATCGATTGCTTCTTACAACCCACGGCTTCTCTCTCGTAGACATAAACATTTGCCACGTTGGGTGGAAAGCAGAAGGAAAGTGGCTGAGACTTTGCTTCGAGAGAGGATCTTACCAAATCGATCCTTCGAGGCATGTCTTCTATCGTGTAGTGGGAAGCATTCAGATAAGTGCGTTTCTCAGCCTAAAGAAATGATTGTACACTTAACATTTGGAAAGAATTCTGTGGAAACCATCTGAAACTCACATTTTGTCTCATGAACCTGGAAGCATTGGCTCAAGGGTGAGGGAACATGTGACTCAGTGCGGTTTCCTAAACCCTGAGCACCGAGCCTCTGGTTAGAGAATGCCACTTCAAGCATCCTGATGCATGGAGAGAGAAGTTTTGTCAACCATCTGTATTGAACGGTAAGAGAAGTGCCCTGCCGAGAACACTAAGAGAGAGCGCCATCTAGAGACAACCTTCCAACTTCCATCTACCTTCATGAAGATGGATGTATTTTCCAAAAGTTTGTATTAAAACACAAGGCACGTGCTGTATGCTCACATAAGAACACCCTTTGTAGAAGATCTTCCAACTCACATCTTCTGTCATGAAGATGGAAGTACTTGCAGAAGTGTGAGTGAACGCATCAGGAGAGGTTCTAGCTAAGTAGCATTGAGAACCAAGTCTGTGTTGTAGGAAGGCAACAACGATCTAACGTCGTTACCCATGAATACGCACGCATTTCCCAAAACGTGTGTTGAAACTTCAGGAAAATGCCATAGACGTAACCCTCAGTAAGGAGAGGGAATGCAAAGTGTCTTCTACCTCCCGTCTGTCATGATGATGGAAGCTTGTTTCAGAGTGTGAATTTAAGGGTAAGGAAAGGGCCAGTAACCGATCTTTGAGAAAGATCACTGTATCGAAGCCATCTTCCATCTCACATCTTCGGATGTGAAGATGAAAACTTTTGCACAGGGGTGTAAGGAAATATAAGGAAAGTGCCACAGACTGAAATCTATGAAAGAACGCCGTACAGAAAGCATCTTGCATCCCACAATCTTCAGTCATGAGACCGGAAGCATGTGCAAAAGTGTACAAAAACATCAACATAAAGCACTTTGCTTAACGTGGTAGAAGAACACTGTGCAGCCACCATGTCTCAACTCATCACTCCTGTCGTGAAGATGGAGCTTTGTAAGGAAAGGGTAGTTAAGCAATCTTTGAGAAAGAATACTGTGTCGAAGCCATCTTCCCTCTCACGTCTTCAGACGTGAATATGTAACCGTTTGCACAGGGGTGTAAGGAAATATAAGGAAAGTGCCACAGACTGAAATCTATGAAAGAACGCCGTACACAAAGCATCTTGCATCCCACAATCTTCAGTCACGAGAACGGAAGCATGGGTCAAAGTGTGGAGGAAAACATCAACATAAAGCAGTTTGCTTAACTCTGTAGAAGGGCACTCTGCAGCCACCACGTCTCAACTCACCACTCCTGTGGTGAAGATGGAAGCCTTGGCAAGAGTGTGCACGAGCACGTAAAGAAAGGGCCGTCCAGTTAATTCTGAGACCCAAATCTGTGTCGATAGACTACAACACCGAACCCACCTCCTGACGAATGAATCAACCAGGGATTTCTTCCCTGTGTGTGGAACCTTAAGGAAAGTGCCATAAACTTAGGTGTTGAGAACACTGGATCGATAGCATCTTACAACCCAGAGCTTCTGCCACGTAGACATAAACATTTGCCACGTTGGGTGGAAAGCAGAAGGAAAGTGGCTGAAACTTTGCTTCGAGAGAGGATCTTACCAAATCGATCCTTCGAGGCATGTCTTCTATCGTGTAGTGGGAAGCATTCAGATAAGTGCGTTTCTCAGCCTAAAGAAATGATTGTACACTTAACATTTGGAAAGAATTCTGTGGAAACCATCTGAAACTCACATTTTGTCTCATGAACCTGGAAGCATTGGCTCAAGGGTGAGGGAACATGTGACTCAGTGCGGTTTCCTAAACCCTGAGCACCGAGCCTCTGGTTAGAGAATGCCACTTCAAGCATCCTGATGCATGGAGAGAGAAGTTTTGTCAACCATCTGTATTGAACGGTAAGAGAAGTGCCCTGCCGAGAACACTAAGAGAGAGCGCCATCTAGAGACAACCTTCCAACTTCCATCTACCTTCATGAAGATGGATGTATTTTCCAAAAGTTTGTATGAAAACACAAGGCACGTGCTGTATGCTCACATAAGAACACCCTTTGTAGAAGATCTTCCAACTCACATCTTCTGTCATGAAGATGGAAGTACTTGCAGAAGTGTGAGTGAACGCATCAGGAGAGGTTCTAGCTAAGTAGCATTGAGAACCAAGTCTGTGTTGTAGGAAGGCAACAACGATCTAACGTCGTTACCCATGAATACGCACGCATTTCCCAAAACGTGTGTTGAAACTTCAGGAAAATGCCATAGACGTAACCCTCAGTAAGGAGAGGGAATGCAAAGTGTCTTCTACCTCCCGTCTGTCATGATGATGGAAGCTTGTTTCAGAGTGTGAATTTAAGGGTAAGGAAAGGGCCAGTAACCGATCTTTGAGAAAGATCACTGTATCGAAGCCATCTTCCATCTCACATCTTCGGATGTGAAGATGAAAACTTTTGCACAGGGGTGTAAGGAAATATAAGGAAAGTGCCACAGACTGAAATCAATGAAAGAACGCCGTACAGAAAGCATCTTGCATCCCACAATCTTCAGTCATGAGACCGGAAGCATGTGCAAAAGTGTACAAAAACATCAACATAAAGCACTTTGCTTAACGTGGTAGAAGAACACTGTGCAGCCACCATGTCTCAACTCATCACTCCTGTCGTGAAGATGGAGCTTTGTAAGGAAAGGGTAGTTAAGCAATCTTTGAGAAAGAATACTGTGTCGAAGCCCTCTTCCCTCTCACGTCTTCAGACGTGAATATGTAACCGTTTGCACAGGGGTGTAAGGAAATATAAGGAAAGTGCCACAGACTGAAATCTATGAAAGAACGCCGTACACAAAGCATCTTGCATCCCACAATCTTCAGTCATGAGAACGGAAGCATGGGTCAAAGTGTGGAGGAAAACATCAACATAAAGCAGTTTGCTTAACTCTGTAGAAGGGCACTCTGCAGCCACCACGTCTCAACTCACCACTCCTGTGGTGAAGATGGAAGCCTTGGCAAGAGTGTGCACGAGCACGTAAAGAAAGGGCCGTCCAGTTAATTCTGAGACCCAAATCTGTGTCGATAGACTACAACACCGAACCCACCTCCTGACGAATGAATCAACCAGGGATTTCTTCCCTGTGTGTGGAACCTTAAGGAAAGTGCCATAAACTTAACAGGAGATGAGGACACTGGATCGATTGCTTCTTACAACCCACGGCTTCTCTCTCGTAGACATAAACATTTGCCACGTTGTGTGGAAAGCAGAAGGAAAGTGGCTGAGACTTTGCTTCGAGAGAGGATCTTACCAAATCGATCCTTCGAGGCATGTCTTCTATCGTGTAGTGGGAAGCATTCAGATAAGTGCGTTTCTCAGCCTAAAGAAATGATTGTACACTTAACATTTGGAAAGAATTCTGTGGAAACCATCTGAAACTCACATTTTGTCTCATGAACCTGGAAGCATTGGCTCAAGGGTGAGGGAACATGTGACTCAGTGCGGTTTCCTAAACCCTGAGCACCGAGCCTCTGGTTAGAGAATGCCACTTCAAGCATCCTGATGCATGGAGAGAGAAGTTTTGTCAACCATCTGTATTGAACGGTAAGAGAAGTGCCCTGCCGAGAACACTAAGAGAGAGCGCCATCTAGAGACAACCTTCCAACTTCCATCTACCTTCATGAAGATGGATGTATTTTCCAAAAGTTTGTATGAAAACACAAGGCACGTGCTGTATGCTCACATAAGAACACCCTTTGTAGAAGATCTTCCAACTCACATCTTCTGTCATGAAGATGGAAGTACTTGCAGAAGTGTGAGTGAACGCATCAGGAGAGGTTCTAGCTAAGTAGCATTGAGAACCAAGTCTGTGTTGTAGGAAGGCAACAACGATCTAACGTCGTTACCCATGAATACGCACGCATTTCCCAAAACGTGTGTTGAAACTTCAGGAAAATGCCATAGACGTAACCCTCAGTAAGGAGAGGGAATGCAAAGTGTCTTCTACCTCCCGTCTGTCATGATGATGGAAGCTTGTTTCAGAGTGTGAATTTAAGGGTAAGGAAAGGGCCAGTAACCGATCTTTGAGAAAGATCACTGTATCGAAGCCATCTTCCATCTCACATCTTCGGATGTGAAGATGAAAACTTTTGCACAGGGGTGTAAGGAAATATAAGGAAAGTGCCACAGACTGAAATCTATGAAAGAACGCCGTACAGAAAGCATCTTGCATCCCACAATCTTCAGTCATGAGACCGGAAGCATGTGCAAAAGTGTACAAAAACATCAACATAAAGCACTTTGCTTAACGTGGTAGAAGAACACTGTGCAGCCACCATGTCTCAACTCATCACTCCTGTCGTGAAGATGGAGCTTTGTAAGGAAAGGGTAGTTAAGCAATCTTTGAGAAAGAATACTGTGTCGAAGCCATCTTCCCTCTCACGTCTTCAGACGTGAATATGTAACCGTTTGCACAGGGGTGTAAGGAAATATAAGGAAAGTGCCACAGACTGAAATCTATGAAAGAACGCCGTACACAAAGCATCTTGCATCCCACAATCTTCAGTCACGAGAACGGAAGCATGGGTCAAAGTGTGGAGGAAAACATCAACATAAAGCAGTTTGCTTAACTCTGTAGAAGGGCACTCTGCAGCCACCACGTCTCAACTCACCACTCCTGTGGTGAAGATGGAAGCCTTGGCAAGAGTGTGCACGAGCACGTAAAGAAAGGGCCGTCCAGTTAATTCTGAGACCCAAATCTGTGTCGATAGACTACAACACCGAACCCACCTCCTGACGAATGAATCAACCAGGGATTTCTTCCCTGTGTGTGGAACCTTAAGGAAAGTGCCATAAACTTAGGTGTTGAGAACACTGGATCGATAGCATCTTACAACCCAGAGCTTCTGCCACGTAGACATAAACATTTGCCACGTTGGGTGGAAAGCAGAAGGAAAGTGGCTGAAACTTTGCTTCGAGAGAGGATCTTACCAAATCGATCCTTCGAGGCATGTCTTCTATCGTGTAGTGGGAAGCATTCAGATAAGTGCGTTTCTCAGCCTAAAGAAATGATTGTACACTTAACATTTGGAAAGAATTCTGTGGAAACCATCTGAAACTCACATTTTGTCTCATGAACCTGGAAGCATTGGCTCAAGGGTGAGGGAACATGTGACTCAGTGCGGTTTCCTAAACCCTGAGCACCGAGCCTCTGGTTAGAGAATGCCACTTCAAGCATCCTGATGCATGGAGAGAGAAGTTTTGTCAACCATCTGTATTGAACGGTAAGAGAAGTGCCCTGCCGAGAACACTAAGAGAGAGCGCCATCTAGAGACAACCTTCCAACTTCCATCTACCTTCATGAAGATGGATGTATTTTCCAAAAGTTTGTATGAAAACACAAGGCACGTGCTGTATGCTCACATAAGAACACCCTTTGTAGAAGATCTTCCAACTCACATCTTCTGTCATGAAGATGGAAGTACTTGCAGAAGTGTGAGTGAACGCATCAGGAGAGGTTCTAGCTAAGTAGCATTGAGAACCAAGTCTGTGTTGTAGGAAGGCAACAACGATCTAACGTCGTTACCCATGAATACGCACGCATTTCCCAAAACGTGTGTTGAAACTTCAGGAAAATGCCATAGACGTAACCCTCAGTAAGGAGAGGGAATGCAAAGTGTCTTCTACCTCCCGTCTGTCATGATGATGGAAGCTTGTTTCAGAGTGTGAATTTAAGGGTAAGGAAAGGGCCAGTAACCGATCTTTGAGAAAGATCACTGTATCGAAGCCATCTTCCATCTCACATCTTCGGATGTGAAGATGAAAACTTTTGCACAGGGGTGTAAGGAAATATAAGGAAAGTGCCACAGACTGAAATCTATGAAAGAACGCCGTACAGAAAGCATCTTGCATCCCACAATCTTCAGTCATGAGACCGGAAGCATGTGCAAAAGTGTACAAAAACATCAACATAAAGCACTTTGCTTAACGTGGTAGAAGAACACTGTGCAGCCACCATGTCTCAACTCATCA
The DNA here is from genome assembly GCF_024610735.1 of Ursus americanus. Lineage (NCBI taxonomy): Eukaryota > Metazoa > Chordata > Mammalia > Carnivora > Ursidae > Ursus > Ursus americanus. The sequence continues at coordinate 23,248,749 of NC_142142.1, read as the reverse complement.
CTCCTGTCGTGAAGATGGAGCTTTGTAAGGAAAGGGTAGTTAAGCAACCTTTGAGAAAGAATACTGTGTCGAAGCCATCTTCCCTCTCACGTCTTCAGACGTGAATATGTAACCGTTTGCACAGGGGTGTAAGGAAATATAAGGAAAGTGCCACAGACTGAAATCTATGAAAGAACGCCGTACACAAAGCATCTTGCATCCCACAATCTTCAGTCATGAGAACGGAAGCATGGGTCAAAGTGTGGAGGAAAACATCAACATAAAGCAGTTTGCTTAACTCTGTAGAAGGGCACTCTGCAGCCACCACGTCTCAACTCACCACTCCTGTGGTGAAGATGGAAGCCTTGGCAAGAGTGTGCACGAGCACGTAAAGAAAGGGCCGTCCAGTTAATTCTGAGACCCAAATCTGTGTCGATAGACTACAACACCGAACCCACCTCCTGACGAATGAATCAACCAGGGATTTCTTCCCTGTGTGTGGAACCTTAAGGAAAGTGCCATAAACTTAGGTGTTGAGAACACTGGATCGATAGCATCTTACAACCCAGAGCTTCTGCCACGTAGACATAAACATTTGCCACGTTGTGTGGAAAGCAGAAGGAAAGTGGCTGAGACTTTGCTTCGAGAGAGGATCTTACCAAATCGATCCTTCGAGGCATGTCTTCTATCGTGTAGTGGGAAGCATTCAGATAAGTGCGTTTCTCAGCCTAAAGAAATGATTGTACACTTAACATTTGGAAAGAATTCTGTGGAAACCATCTGAAACTCACATTTTGTCTCATGAACCTGGAAGCATTGGCTCAAGGGTGAGGGAACATGTGACTCAGTGCGGTTTCCTAAACCCTGAGCACCGAGCCTCTGGTTAGAGAATGCCACTTCAAGCATCCTGATGCATGGAGAGAGAAGTTTTGTCAACCATCTGTATTGAACGGTAAGAGAAGTGCCCTGCCGAGAACACTAAGAGAGAGCGCCATCTAGAGACAACCTTCCAACTTCCATCTACCTTCATGAAGATGGATGTATTTTCCAAAAGTTTGTATGAAAACACAAGGCACGTGCTGTATGCTCACATAAGAACACCCTTTGTAGAAGATCTTCCAACTCACATCTTCTGTCATGAAGATGGAAGTACTTGCAGAAGTGTGAGTGAACGCATCAGGAGAGGTTCTAGCTAAGTAGCATTGAGAACCAAGTCTGTGTTGTAGGAAGGCAACAACGATCTAACGTCGTTACCCATGAATACGCACGCATTTCCCAAAACGTGTGTTGAAACTTCAGGAAAATGCCATAGACGTAACCCTCAGTAAGGAGAGGGAATGCAAAGTGTCTTCTACCTCCCGTCTGTCATGATGATGGAAGCTTGTTTCAGAGTGTGAATTTAAGGGTAAGGAAAGGGCCAGTAACCGATCTTTGAGAAAGATCACTGTATCGAAGCCATCTTCCATCTCACATCTTCGGATGTGAAGATGAAAACTTTTGCACAGGGGTGTAAGGAAATATAAGGAAAGTGCCACAGACTGAAATCTATGAAAGAACGCCGTACAGAAAGCATCTTGCATCCCACAATCTTCAGTCATGAGACCGGAAGCATGTGCAAAAGTGTACAAAAACATCAACATAAAGCACTTTGCTTAACGTGGTAGAAGAACACTGTGCAGCCACCATGTCTCAACTCATCACTCCTGTCGTGAAGATGGAGCTTTGTAAGGAAAGGGTAGTTAAGCAATCTTTGAGAAAGAATACTGTGTCGAAGCCCTCTTCCCTCTCACGTCTTCAGACGTGAATATGTAACCGTTTGCACAGGGGTGTAAGGAAATATAAGGAAAGTGCCACAGACTGAAATCTATGAAAGAACGCCATACACAAAGCATCTTGCATCCCACAATCTTCAGTCATGAGAACGGAAGCATGGGTCAAAGTGTGGAGGAAAACATCAACATAAAGCAGTTTGCTTAACTCTGTAGAAGGGCACTCTGCAGCCACCACGTCTCAACTCACCACTCCTGTGGTGAAGATGGAAGCCTTGGCAAGAGTGTGCACGAGCACGTAAAGAAAGGGCCGTCCAGTTAATTCTGAGACCCAAATCTGTGTCGATAGACTACAACACCGAACCCACCTCCTGACGAATGAATCAACCAGGGATTTCTTCCCTGTGTGTGGAACCCTAAGGAAAGTGCCATAAACTTAACAGGAGATGAGGACACTGGATCGATTGCTTCTTACAACCCACGGCTTCTCTCTCGTAGACATAAACATTTGCCACGTTGTGTGGAAAGCAGAAGGAAAGTGGCTGAGACTTTGCTTCGAGAGAGGATCTTACCAAATCGATCCTTCGAGGCATGTCTTCTATCGTGTAGTGGGAAGCATTCAGATAAGTGCTTTTCTCAGCATAAAGAAATGATTGTACACTTAACATTTGGAAAGAATTCTGTGGAAACCATCTGAAACTCACATTTTGTCTCATGAACCTGGAAGCATTGGCTCAAGGGTGAGGGAACATGTGACTCAGTGCGGTTTCCTAAACCCTGAGCACCGAGCCTCTGGTTAGAGAATGCCACTTCAAGCATCCTGATGCATGGAGAGAGAAGTTTTGTCAACCATCTGTATTGAACGGTAAGAGAAGTGCCCTGCCGAGAACACTAAGAGAGAGCGCCATCTAGAGACAACCTTCCAACTTCCATCTACCTTCATGAAGATGGATGTATTTTCCAAAAGTTTGTATGAAAACACAAGGCACGTGCTGTATGCTCACATAAGAACACCCTTTGTAGAAGATCTTCCAACTCACATCTTCTGTCATGAAGATGGAAGTACTTGCAGAAGTGTGAGTGAACGCATCAGGAGAGGTTCTAGCTAAGTAGCATTGAGAACCAAGTCTGTGTTGTAGGAAGGCAACAACGATCTAACGTCGTTACCCATGAATACGCACGCATTTCCCAAAACGTGTGTTGAAACTTCAGGAAAATGCCATAGACGTAACCCTCAGTAAGGAGAGGGAATGCAAAGTGTCTTCTACCTCCCGTCTGTCATGATGATGGAAGCTTGTTTCAGAGTGTGAATTTAAGGGTAAGGAAAGGGCCAGTAACCGATCTTTGAGAAAGATCACTGTATCGAAGCCATCTTCCATCTCACATCTTCGGATGTGAAGATGAAAACTTTTGCACAGGGGTGTAAGGAAATATAAGGAAAGTGCCACAGACTGAAATCTATGAAAGAACGCCGTACAGAAAGCATCTTGCATCCCACAATCTTCAGTCATGAGACCGGAAGCATGTGCAAAAGTGTACAAAAACATCAACATAAAGCACTTTGCTTAACGTGGTAGAAGAACACTGTGCAGCCACCATGTCTCAACTCATCACTCCTGTCGTGAAGATGGAGCTTTGTAAGGAAAGTGTAGTTAAGCAATCTTTGAGAAAGAATACTGTGTCGAAGCCATCTTCCCTCTCACGTCTTCAGACGTGAATATGTAACCGTTTGCACAGGGGTGTAAGGAAATATAAGGAAAGTGCCACAGACTGAAATCTATGAAAGAACGCCGTACACAAAGCATCTTGCATCCCACAATCTTCAGTCATGAGAACGGAAGCATGGGTCAAAGTGTGGAGGAAAACATCAACATAAAGCAGTTTGCTTAACTCTGTAGAAGGGCACTCTGCAGCCACCACGTCTCAACTCACCACTCCTGTGGTGAAGATGGAAGCCTTGGCAAGAGTGTGCACGAGCACGTAAAGAAAGGGCCGTCCAGTTAATTCTGAGACCCAAATCTGTGTAGATAGACTACAACACTGAACCCACCTCCTGACGAATGAATCAACCAGGGATTTCTTCCCTGTGTGTGGAACCTTAAGGAAAGTGCCATAAACTTAGGTGTTGAGAACACTGGATCGAAAGCATTTAACAACCCAGAGCTTCTGCCACGTAGACATAAATATTTGCCACGTTGGGTGGAAAGCAGAAGGAAAGTGGCTGAAACTTTGCTTCGAGAGAGGATCTTACCAAATCGATCCTTCGAGGCATGTCTTCTATCGTGTAGTGGGAAGCATTCAGATAAGTGCGTTTCTCAGCATAAAGAAATGATTGTACACTTAACATTTGGAAAGAATTCTGTGGAAACCATCTGAAACTCACATTTTGTCTCATGAACCTGGAAGCATTGGCTCAAGGGTGAGGGAACATGTGACTCAGTGCGGTTTCCTAAACCCTGAGCACCGAGCCTCTGGTTAGAGAATGCCACTTAAAGCATCCTGATGCATGGAGAGAGAAGTTTTGTCAACCATCTGTATTGAACGGTAAGAGAAGTGCCCTGCCGAGAACACTAAGAGAGAGCGCCATCTAGAGACAACCTTCCAACTTCCATCTACCTTCATGAAGATGGATGTATTTTCCAAAAGTTTGTATTAAAACACAAGGCACGTGCTGTATGCTCACATAAGAACACCCTTTGTAGAAGATCTTCCAACTCACATCTTCTGTCATGAAGATGGAAGTACTTGCAGAAGTGTGAGTGAACGCATCAGGAGAGGTTCTAGCTAAGTAGCATTGAGAACCAAGTCTGTGTTGTAGGAAGGCAACAACGATCTAACGTCGTTACCCATGAATACGCACGCATTTCCCAAAACGTGTGTTGAAACTTCAGGAAAATGCCATAGACGTAACCCTCAGTAAGGAGAGGGAATGCAAAGTGTCTTCTACCTCCCGTCTGTCATGATGATGGAAGCTTGTTTCAGAGTGTGAATTTAAGGGTAAGGAAAGGGCCAGTAACCGATCTTTGAGAAAGATCACTGTATCGAAGCCATCTTCCAGCTCACATCTTCGGATGTGAAGATGAAAACTTTTGCACAGGGGTGTAAGGAAATATAAGGAAAGTGCCACAGACTGAAATCTATGAAAGAACGCCGTACAGAAAGCATCTTGCATCCCACAATCTTCAGTCATGAGACCGGAAGCATGTGCAAAAGTGTACAAAAACATCAACATAAAGCACTTTGCTTAACGTGGTAGAAGAACACTGTGCAGCCACCATGTCTCAACTCATCACTCCTGTCGTGAAGATGGAGCTTTGTAAGGAAAGGGTAGTTAAGCAATCTTTGAGAAAGAATACTGTGTCGAAGCCCTCTTCCCTCTCACGTCTTCAGACGTGAATATGTAACCGTTTGCACAGGGGTGTAAGGAAATATAAGGAAAGTGCCACAGACTGAAATCTATGAAAGAACGCCGTACACAAAGCATCTTGCATCCCACAATCTTCAGTCATGAGAACGGAAGCATGGGTCAAAGTGTGGAGGAAAACATCAACATAAAGCAGTTTGCTTAACTCTGTAGAAGGGCACTCTGCAGCCACCACGTCTCAACTCACCACTCCTGTGGTGAAGATGGAAGCCTTGGCAAGAGTGTGCACGAGCACGTAAAGAAAGGGCCGTCCAGTTAATTCTGAGACCCAAATCTGTGTCGATAGACTACAACACCGAACCCACCTCCTGACGAATGAATCAACCAGGGATTTCTTCCCTGTGTGTGGAACCTTAAGGAAAGTGCCATAAACTTAACAGGAGATGAGGACACTGGATCGATTGCTTCTTACAACCCACGGCTTCTCTCTCGTAGACATAAACATTTGCCACGTTGTGTGGAAAGCAGAAGGAAAGTGGCTGAGACTTTGCTTCGAGAGAGGATCTTACCAAATCGATCCTTCGAGGCATGTCTTCTATCGTGTAGTGGGAAGCATTCAGATAAGTGCGTTTCTCAGCCTAAAGAAATGATTGTACACTTAACATTTGGAAAGAATTCTGTGGAAACCATCTGAAACTCACATTTTGTCTCATGAACCTGGAAGCATTGGCTCAAGGGTGAGGGAACATGTGACTCAGTGCGGTTTCCTAAACCCTGAGCACCGAGCCTCTGGTTAGAGAATGCCACTTCAAGCATCCTGATGCATGGAGAGAGAAGTTTTGTCAACCATCTGTATTGAACGGTAAGAGAAGTGCCCTGCTGAGAACACTAAGAGAGAGCGCCATCTAGAGACAACCTTCCAACTTCCATCTACCTTCATGAAGATGGATGTATTTTCCAAAAGTTTGTATTAAAACACAAGGCACGTGCTGTATGCTCACATAAGAACACCCTTTGTAGAAGATCTTCCAACTCACATCTTCTGTCATGAAGATGGAAGTACTTGCAGAAGTGTGAGTGAACGCATCAGGAGAGGTTCTAGCTAAGTAGCATTGAGAACCAAGTCTGTGTTGTAGGAAGGCAACAACGATCTAACGTCGTTACCCATGAATACGCACGCATTTCCCAAAACGTGTGTTGAAACTTCAGGAAAATGCCATAGACGTAACCCTCAGTAAGGAGAGGGAATGCAAAGTGTCTTCTACCTCCCGTCTGTCATGATGATGGAAGCTTGTTTCAGAGTGTGAATTTAAGGGTAAGGAAAGGGCCAGTAACCGATCTTTGAGAAAGATCACTGTATCGAAGCCATCTTCCATCTCACATCTTCGGATGTGAAGATGAAAACTTTTGCACAGGGGTGTAAGGAAATATAAGGAAAGTGCCACAGACTGAAATCTATGAAAGAACGCCGTACAGAAAGCATCTTGCATCCCACAATCTTCAGTCATGAGACCGGAAGCATGTGCAAAAGTGTACAAAAACATCAACATAAAGCACTTTGCTTAACGTGGTAGAAGAACACTGTGCAGCCACCATGTCTCAACTCATCACTCCTGTCGTGAAGATGGAGCTTTGTAAGGAAAGGGTAGTTAAGCAACCTTTGAGAAAGAATACTGTGTCGAAGCCATCTTCCCTCTCACGTCTTCAGACGTGAATATGTAACCGTTTGCACAGGGGTGTAAGGAAATATAAGGAAAGTGCCACAGACTGAAATCTATGAAAGAACGCCGTACACAAAGCATCTTGCATCCCACAATCTTCAGTCATGAGAACGGAAGCATGGGTCAAAGTGTGGAGGAAAACATCAACATAAAGCAGTTTGCTTAACTCTGTAGAAGGGCACTCTGCAGCCACCACGTCTCAACTCACCACTCCTGTGGTGAAGATGGAAGCCTTGGCAAGAGTGTGCACGAGCACGTAAAGAAAGGGCCGTCCAGTTAATTCTGAGACCCAAATCTGTGTCGATAGACTACAACACCGAACCCACCTCCTGACGAATGAATCAACCAGGGATTTCTTCCCTGTGTGTGGAACCCTAAGGAAAGTGCCATAAACTTAACAGGAGATGAGGACACTGGATCGATTGCTTCTTACAACCCACGGCTTCTCTCTCGTAGACATAAACATTTGCCACGTTGTGTGGAAAGCAGAAGGAAAGTGGCTGAGACTTTGCTTCGAGAGAGGATCTTACCAAATCGATCCTTCGAGGCATGTCTTCTATCGTGTAGTGGGAAGCATTCAGATAAGTGCGTTTCTCAGCATAAAGAAATGATTGTACACTTAACATTTGGAAAGAATTCTGTGGAAACCATCTGAAACTCACATTTTGTCTCATGAACCTGGAAGCATTGGCTCAAGGGTGAGGGAACATGTGACTCAGTGCGGTTTCCTAAACCCTGAGCACCGAGCCTCTGGTTAGAGAATGCCACTTCAAGCATCCTGATGCATGGAGAGAGAAGTTTTGTCAACCATCTGTATTGAACGGTAAGAGAAGTGCCCTGCCGAGAACACTAAGAGAGAGCGCCATCTAGAGACAACCTTCCAACTTCCATCTACCTTCATGAAGATGGATGTATTTTCCAAAAGTTTGTATTAAAACACAAGGCACGTGCTGTATGCTCACATAAGAACACCCTTTGTAGAAGATCTTCCAACTCACATCTTCTGTCATGAAGATGGAAGTACTTGCAGAAGTGTGAGTGAACGCATCAGGAGAGGTTCTAGCTAAGTAGCATTGAGAACCAAGTCTGTGTTGTAGGAAGGCAACAACGATCTAACGTCGTTACCCATGAATACGCACGCATTTCCCAAAACGTGTGTTGAAACTTCAGGAAAATGCCATAGACGTAACCCTCAGTAAGGAGAGGGAATGCAAAGTGTCTTCTACCTCCCGTCTGTCATGATGATGGAAGCTTGTTTCAGAGTGTGAATTTAAGGGTAAGGAAAGGGCCAGTAACCGATCTTTGAGAAAGATCACTGTATCGAAGCCATCTTCCATCTCACATCTTCGGATGTGAAGATGAAAACTTTTGCACAGGGGTGTAAGGAAATATAAGGAAAGTGCCACAGACAGAAATCTATGAAAGAACGCCGTACACAAAGCATCTTGCATCCCACAATCTTCAGTCATGAGACCGGAAGCATGTGCAAAAGTGTACAAAAACATCAACATAAAGCACTTTGCTTAACGTGGTAGAAGAACACTGTGCAGCCACCATGTCTCAACTCATCACTCCTGTCGTGAAGATGGAGCTTTGTAAGGAAAGTGTAGTTAAGCAATCTTTGAGAAAGAATACTGTGTCGAAGCCATCTTCCCTCTCACGTCTTCAGACGTGAATATGTAACCGTTTGCACAGGGGTGTAAGGAAATATAAGGAAAGTGCCACAGACTGAAATCTATGAAAGAACGCCGTACACAAAGCATCTTGCATCCCACAATCTTCAGTCATGAGAACGGAAGCATGGGTCAAAGTGTGGAGGAAAACATCAACATAAAGCAGTTTGCTTAACTCTGTAGAAGGGCACTCTGCAGCCACCACGTCTCAACTCACCACTCCTGTGGTGAAGATGGAAGCCTTGGCAAGAGTGTGCACGAGCACGTAAAGAAAGGGCCGTCCAGTTAATTCTGAGACCCAAATCTGTGTCGATAGACTACAACACCGAACCCACCTCCTGACGAATGAATCAACCAGGGATTTCTTCCCTGTGTGTGGAACCTTAAGGAAAGTGCCATAAACTTAGGTGTTGAGAACACTGGATCGAAAGCATTTAACAACCCAGAGCTTCTGCCACGTAGACATAAATATTTGCCACGTTGGGTGGAAAGCAGAAGGAAAGTGGCTGAAACTTTGCTTCGAGAGAGGATCTTACCAAATCGATCCTTCGAGGCATGTCTTCTATCGTGTAGTGGGAAGCATTCAGATAAGTGCGTTTCTCAGCATAAAGAAATGATTGTACACTTAACATTTGGAAAGAATTCTGTGGAAACCATCTGAAACTCACATTTTGTCTCATGAACCTGGAAGCATTGGCTCAAGGGTGAGGGAACATGTGACTCAGTGCGGTTTCCTAAACCCTGAGCACCGAGCCTCTGGTTAGAGAATGCCACTTCAAGCATCCTGATGCATGGAGAGAGAAGTTTTGTCAACCATCTGTATTGAACGGTAAGAGAAGTGCCCTGCCGAGAACACTAAGAGAGAGCGCCATCTAGAGACAACCTTCCAACTTCCATCTACCTTCATGAAGATGGATGTATTTTCCAAAAGTTTGTATTAAAACACAAGGCACGTGCTGTATGCTCACATAAGAACACCCTTTGTAGAAGATCTTCCAACTCACATCTTCTGTCATGAAGATGGAAGTACTTGCAGAAGTGTGAGTGAACGCATCAGGAGAGGTTCTAGCTAAGTAGCATTGAGAACCAAGTCTGTGTTGTAGGAAGGCAACAACGATCTAACGTCGTTACCCATGAATACGCACGCATTTCCCAAAACGTGTGTTGAAACTTCAGGAAAATGCCATAGACGTAACCCTCAGTAAGGAGAGGGAATGCAAAGTGTCTTCTACCTCCCGTCTGTCATGATGATGGAAGCTTGTTTCAGAGTGTGAATTTAAGGGTAAGGAAAGGGCCAGTAACCGATCTTTGAGAAAGATCACTGTATCGAAGCCATCTTCCATCTCACATCTTCGGATGTGAAGATGAAAACTTTTGCACAGGGGTGTAAGGAAATATAAGGAAAGTGCCACAGACTGAAATCTATGAAAGAACGCCGTACACAAAGCATCTTGCATCCCACAATCTTCAGTCATGAGACCGGAAGCATGTGCAAAAGTGTACAAAAACATCAACATAAAGCACTTTGCTTAACGTGGTAGAAGAACACTGTGCAGCCACCATGTCTCAACTCATCACTCCTGTCGTGAAGATGGAGCTTTGTAAGGAAAGGGTAGTTAAGCAATCTTTGAGAAAGAATACTGTGTCGAAGCCATCTTCCCTCTCACGTCTTCAGACGTGAATATGTAACCGTTTGCACAGGGGTGTAAGGAAATATAAGGAAAGTGCCACAGACTGAAATCTATGAAAGAACGCCGTACACAAAGCATCTTGCATCCCACAATCTTCAGTCATGAGAACGGAAGCATGGGTCAAAGTGTGGAGGAAAACATCAACATAAAGCAGTTTGCTTAACTCTGTAGAAGGGCACTCTGCAGCCACCACGTCTCAACTCACCACTCCTGTGGTGAAGATGGAAGCCTTGGCAAGAGTGTGCACGAGCACGTAAAGAAAGGGCCGTCCAGTTAATTCTGAGACCCAAATCTGTGTCGATAGACTACAACACCGAACCCACCTCCTGACGAATGAATCAACCAGGGATTTCTTCCCTGTGTGTGGAACCCTAAGGAAAGTGCCATAAACTTAACAGGAGATGAGGACACTGGATCGATTGCTTCTTACAACCCACGGCTTCTCTCTCGTAGACATAAACATTTGCCACGTTGTGTGGAAAGCAGAAGGAAAGTGGCTGAGACTTTGCTTCGAGAGAGGATCTTACCAAATCGATCCTTCGAGGCATGTCTTCTATCGTGTAGTGGGAAGCATTCAGATAAGTGCGTTTCTCAGCATAAAGAAATGATTGTACACTTAACATTTGGAAAGAATTCTGTGGAAACCATCTGAAACTCACATTTTGTCTCATGAACCTGGAAGCATTGGCTCAAGGGTGAGGGAACATGTGACTCAGTGCGGTTTCCTAAACCCTGAGCACCGAGCCTCTGGTTAGAGAATGCCACTTCAAGCATCCTGATGCATGGAGAGAGAAGTTTTGTCAACCATCTGTATTGAACGGTAAGAGAAGTGCCCTGCCGAGAACACTAAGAGAGAGCGCCATCTAGAGACAACCTTCCAACTTCCATCTACCTTCATGAAGATGGATGTATTTTCCAAAAGTTTGTATTAAAACACAAGGCACGTGCTGTATGCTCACATAAGAACACCCTTTGTAGAAGATCTTCCAACTCACATCTTCTGTCATGAAGATGGAAGTACTTGCAGAAGTGTGAGTGAACGCATCAGGAGAGGTTCTAGCTAAGTAGCATTGAGAACCAAGTCTGTGTTGTAGGAAGGCAACAACGATCTAACGTCGTTACCCATGAATACGCACGCATTTCCCAAAACGTGTGTTGAAACTTCAGGAAAATGCCATAGACGTAACCCTCAGTAAGGAGAGGGAATGCAAAGTGTCTTCTACCTCCCGTCTGTCATGATGATGGAAGCTTGTTTCAGAGTGTGAATTTAAGGGTAAGGAAAGGGCCAGTAACCGATCTTTGAGAAAGATCACTGTATCGAAGCCATCTTCCATCTCACATCTTCGGATGTGAAGATGAAAACTTTTGCACAGGGGTGTAAGGAAATATAAGGAAAGTGCCACAGACTGAAATCTATGAAAGAACGCCGTACACAAAGCATCTTGCATCCCACAATCTTCAGTCATGAGACCGGAAGCATGTGCAAAAGTGTACAAAAACATCAACATAAAGCACTTTGCTTAACGTGGTAGAAGAACACTGTGCAGCCACCATGTCTCAACTCATCACTCCTGTCGTGAAGATGGAGCTTTGTAAGGAAAGGGTAGTTAAGCAATCTTTGAGAAAGAATACTGTGTCGAAGCCCTCTTCCCTCTCACGTCTTCAGACGTGAATATGTAACCGTTTGCACAGGGGTGTAAGGAAATATAAGGAAAGTGCCACAGACTGAAATCTATGAAAGAACGCCGTACACAAAGCATCTTGCATCCCACAATCTTCAGTCATGAGACCGGAAGCATGTGCAAAAGTGTACAAAAACATCAACATAAAGCACTTTGCTTAACGTGGTAGAAGAACACTGTGCAGCCACCATGTCTCAACTCATCACTCCTGTCGTGAAGATGGAGCTTTGTAAGGAAAGGGTAGTTAAGCAATCTTTGAGAAAGAATACTGTGTCGAAGCCCTCTTCCCTCTCACGTCTTCAGACGTGAATATGTAACCGTTTGCACAGGGGTGTAAGGAAATATAAGGAAAGTGCCACAGACTGAAATCTATGAAAGAACGCCGTACACAAAGCATCTTGCATCCCACAATCTTCAGTCATGAGAACGGAAGCATGGGTCAAAGTGTGGAGGAAAACATCAACATAAAGCAGTTTGCTTCCACGTCTCAACTCACCACTCCTGTGGTGAAGATGGAAGCCTTGGCAAGAGTGTGCACGAGCACGTAAAGAAAGGGCCGTCCAGTTAATTCTGAGACCCAAATCTGTGTCGATAGACTACAACACCGAACCCACCTCCTGACGAATGAATCAACCAGGGATTTCTTCCCTGTGTGTGGAACCTTAAGGAAAGTGCCATAAACTTAGTTGTTGAGAACACTGGATCGATAACATCTTACAACCCAGAGCTTCTGCCACGTAGACATAAATATTTGCCACGTTCGGTGGAAAGCAGAAGGAAAGTGGCTGAAACTTTGCTTCGAGAGAGGATCTTATCAAATCGATCCTTCGAGGCATGTCTTCTATCGTGTAGTGGGAAGCATTCAGATAAGTGCGTTTCTCAGCCTAAAGAAATGATTGTACACTTAACATTTGGAAAGAATTCTGTGGAAACCATCTGAAACTCACATTTTGTCTCATGAACCTGGAAGCATTGGCTCAAGGGTGAGGGAACATGTGACTCAGTGCGGTTTCCTAAACCCTGAGCACCGAGCCTCTGGTTAGAGAATGCCACTTCAAGCATCCTGATGCATGGAGAGAGAAGTTTTGTCAACCATCTGTATTGAACGGTAAGAGAAGTGCCCTGCCGAGAACACTAAGAGAGAGCGCCATCTAGAGACAACCTTCCAACTTCCATCTACCTTCATGAAGATGGATGTATTTTCCAAAAGTTTGTATTAAAACACAAGGCACGTGCTGTATGCTCACATAAGAACACCCTTTGTAGAAGATCTTCCAACTCACATCTTCTGTCATGAAGATGGAAGTACTTGCAGAAGTGTGAGTGAACGCATCAGGAGAGGTTCTAGCTAAGTAGCATTGAGAACCAAGTCTGTGTTGTAGGAAGGCAACAACGATCTAACGTCGTTACCCATGAATACGCACGCATTTCCCAAAACGTGTGTTGAAACTTCAGGAAAATGCCATAGACGTAACCCTCAGTAAGGAGAGGGAATGCAAAGTGTCTTCTACCTCCCGTCTGTCATGATGATGGAAGCTTGTTTCAGAGTGTGAATTTAAGGGTAAGGAAAGGGCCAGTAACCGATCTTTGAGAAAGATCACTGTATCGAAGCCATCTTCCATCTCACATCTTCGGATGTGAAGATGAAAACTTTTGCACAGGGGTGTAAGGAAATATAAGGAAAGTGCCACAGACTGAAATCTATGAAAGAACGCCGTACAGAGAGCATCTTGCATCCCACAATCTTCAGTCATGAGACCGGAAGCATGTGCAAAAGTGTACAAAAACATCAACATAAAGCACTTTGCTTAACGTGGTAGAAGAACACTGTGCAGCCACCATGTCTCAACTCATCACTCCTGTCGTGAAGATGGAGCTTTGTAAGGAAAGGGTAGTTAAGCAATCTTTGAGAAAGAATACTGTGTCGAAGCCCTCTTCCCTCTCACGTCTTCAGACGTGAATATGTAACCGTTTGCACAGGGGTGTAAGGAAATATAAGGAAAGTGCCACAGACTGAAATCTATGAAAGAACGCCGTACACAAAGCATCTTGCATCCCACAATCTTCAGTCATGAGAACGGAAGCATGGGTCAAAGTGTGGAGGAAAACATCAACATAAAGCAGTTTGCTTAACTCTGTAGAAGGGCACTCTGCAGCCACCACGTCTCAACTCACCACTCCTGTGGTGAAGATGGAAGCCTTGGCAAGAGTGTGCACGAGCACGTAAAGAAAGGGCCGTCCAGTTAATTCTGAGACCCAAATCTGTGTCGATAGACTACAACACCGAACCCACCTCCTGACGAATGAATCAACCAGGGATTTCTTCCCTGTGTGTGGAACCTTAAGGAAAGTGCCATAAACTTAACAGGAGATGAGGACACTGGATCGATTGCTTCTTACAACCCACGGCTTCTCTCTCGTAGACATAAACATTTGCCACGTTGTGTGGAAAGCAGAAGGAAAGTGGCTGAGACTTTGCTTCGAGAGAGGATCTTACCAAATCGATCCTTCGAGGCATGTCTTCTATCGTGTAGTGGGAAGCATTCAGATAAGTGCGTTTCTCAGCCTAAAGAAATGATTGTACACTTAACATTTGGAAAGAATTCTGTGGAAACCATCTGAAACTCACATTTTGTCTCATGAACCTGGAAGCATTGGCTCAAGGGTGAGGGAACATGTGACTCAGTGCGGTTTCCTAAACCCTGAGCACCGAGCCTCTGGTTAGAGAATGCCACTTCAAGCATCCTGATGCATGGAGAGAGAAGTTTTGTCAACCATCTGTATTGAACGGTAAGAGAAGTGCCCTGCCGAGAACACTAAGAGAGAGCGCCATCTAGAGACAACCTTCCAACTTCCATCTACCTTCATGAAGATGGATGTATTTTCCAAAAGTTTGTATTAAAACACAAGGCACGTGCTGTATGCTCACATAAGAACACCCTTTGTAGAAGATCTTCCAACTCACATCTTCTGTCATGAAGATGGAAGTACTTGCAGAAGTGTGAGTGAACGCATCAGGAGAGGTTCTAGCTAAGTAGCATTGAGAACCAAGTCTGTGTTGTAGGAAGGCAACAACGATCTAACGTCGTTACCCATGAATACGCACGCATTTCCCAAAACGTGTGTTGAAACTTCAGGAAAATGCCATAGACGTAACCCTCAGTAAGGAGAGGGAATGCAAAGTGTCTTCTACCTCCCGTCTGTCATGATGATGGAAGCTTGTTTCAGAGTGTGAATTTAAGGGTAAGGAAAGGGCCAGTAACCGATCTTTGAGAAAGATCACTGTATCGAAGCCATCTTCCATCTCACATCTTCGGATGTGAAGATGAAAACTTTTGCACAGGGGTGTAAGGAAATATAAGGAAAGTGCCACAGACTGAAATCTATGAAAGAACGCCGTACACAAAGCATCTTGCATCCCACAATCTTCAGTCATGAGACCGGAAGCATGTGCAAAAGTGTACAAAAACATCAACATAAAGCACTTTGCTTAACGTGGTAGAAGAACACTGTGCAGCCACCATGTCTCAACTCATCACTCCTGTCGTGAAGATGGAGCTTTGTAAGGAAAGGGTAGTTAAGCAATCTTTGAGAAAGAATACTGTGTCGAAGCCATCTTCCCTCTCACGTCTTCAGACGTGAATATGTAACCGTTTGCACAGGGGTGTAAGGAAATATAAGGAAAGTGCCACAGACTGAAATCTATGAAAGAACGCCGTACACAAAGCATCTTGCATCCCACAATCTTCAGTCATGAGAACGGAAGCATGGGTCAAAGTGTGGAGGAAAACATCAACATAAAGCAGTTTGCTTAACTCTGTAGAAGGGCACTCTGCAGCCACCACGTCTCAACTCACCACTCCTGTGGTGAAGATGGAAGCCTTGGCAAGAGTGTGCACGAGCACGTAAAGAAAGGGCCGTCCAGTTAATTCTGAGACCCAAATCTGTGTCGATAGACTACAACACCGAACCCACCTCCTGACGAATGAATCAACCAGGGATTTCTTCCCTGTGT
Source organism: Ursus americanus (assembly GCF_024610735.1). Lineage (NCBI taxonomy): Eukaryota > Metazoa > Chordata > Mammalia > Carnivora > Ursidae > Ursus > Ursus americanus. The sequence goes on along the minus strand of NC_142142.1, from coordinate 23,232,855 downwards.
GTGGAACCCTAAGGAAAGTGCCATAAACTTAACAGGAGATGAGGACACTGGATCGATTGCTTCTTACAACCCACGGCTTCTCTCTCGTAGACATAAACATTTGCCACGTTGTGTGGAAAGCAGAAGGAAAGTGGCTGAGACTTTGCTTCGAGAGAGGATCTTACCAAATCGATCCTTCGAGGCATGTCTTCTATCGTGTAGTGGGAAGCATTCAGATAAGTGCGTTTCTCAGCATAAAGAAATGATTGTACACTTAACATTTGGAAAGAATTCTGTGGAAACCATCTGAAACTCACATTTTGTCTCATGAACCTGGAAGCATTGGCTCAAGGGTGAGGGAACATGTGACTCAGTGCGGTTTCCTAAACCCTGAGCACCGAGCCTCTGGTTAGAGAATGCCACTTCAAGCATCCTGATGCATGGAGAGAGAAGTTTTGTCAACCATCTGTATTGAACGGTAAGAGAAGTGCCCTGCCGAGAACACTAAGAGAGAGCGCCATCTAGAGACAACCTTCCAACTTCCATCTACCTTCATGAAGATGGATGTATTTTCCAAAAGTTTGTATTAAAACACAAGGCACGTGCTGTATGCTCACATAAGAACACCCTTTGTAGAAGATCTTCCAACTCACATCTTCTGTCATGAAGATGGAAGTACTTGCAGAAGTGTGAGTGAACGCATCAGGAGAGGTTCTAGCTAAGTAGCATTGAGAACCAAGTCTGTGTTGTAGGAAGGCAACAACGATCTAACGTCGTTACCCATGAATACGCACGCATTTCCCAAAACGTGTGTTGAAACTTCAGGAAAATGCCATAGACGTAACCCTCAGTAAGGAGAGGGAATGCAAAGTGTCTTCTACCTCCCGTCTGTCATGATGATGGAAGCTTGTTTCAGAGTGTGAATTTAAGGGTAAGGAAAGGGCCAGTAACCGATCTTTGAGAAAGATCACTGTATCGAAGCCATCTTCCATCTCACATCTTCGGATGTGAAGATGAAAACTTTTGCACAGGGGTGTAAGGAAATATAAGGAAAGTGCCACAGACTGAAATCTATGAAAGAACGCCGTACACAAAGCATCTTGCATCCCACAATCTTCAGTCATGAGACCGGAAGCATGTGCAAAAGTGTACAAAAACATCAACATAAAGCACTTTGCTTAACGTGGTAGAAGAACACTGTGCAGCCACCATGTCTCAACTCATCACTCCTGTCGTGAAGATGGAGCTTTGTAAGGAAAGGGTAGTTAAGCAATCTTTGAGAAAGAATACTGTGTCGAAGCCCTCTTCCCTCTCACGTCTTCAGACGTGAATATGTAACCGTTTGCACAGGGGTGTAAGGAAATATAAGGAAAGTGCCACAGACTGAAATCTATGAAAGAACGCCATACACAAAGCATCTTGCATCCCACAATCTTCAGTCATGAGACCGGAAGCATGTGCAAAAGTGTACAAAAACATCAACATAAAGCACTTTGCTTAACGTGGTAGAAGAACACTGTGCAGCCACCATGTCTCAACTCATCACTCCTGTCGTGAAGATGGAGCTTTGTAAGGAAAGGGTAGTTAAGCAATCTTTGAGAAAGAATACTGTGTCGAAGCCCTCTTCCCTCTCACGTCTTCAGACGTGAATATGTAACCGTTTGCACAGGGGTGTAAGGAAATATAAGGAAAGTGCCACAGACTGAAATCTATGAAAGAACGCCGTACACAAAGCATCTTGCATCCCACAATCTTCAGTCATGAGAACGGAAGCATGGGTCAAAGTGTGGAGGAAAACATCAACATAAAGCAGTTTGCTTCCACGTCTCAACTCACCACTCCTGTGGTGAAGATGGAAGCCTTGGCAAGAGTGTGCACGAGCACGTAAAGAAAGGGCCGTCCAGTTAATTCTGAGACCCAAATCTGTGTCGATAGACTACAACACCGAACCCACCTCCTGACGAATGAATCAACCAGGGATTTCTTCCCTGTGTGTGGAACCTTAAGGAAAGTGCCATAAACTTAACAGGAGATGAGGACACTGGATCGATTGCTTCTTACAACCCACGGCTTCTCTCTCGTAGACATAAACATTTGCCACGTTGTGTGGAAAGCAGAAGGAAAGTGGCTGAGACTTTGCTTCGAGAGAGGATCTTACCAAATCGATCCTTCGAGGCATGTCTTCTATCGTGTAGTGGGAAGCATTCAGATAAGTGCGTTTCTCAGCATAAAGAAATGATTGTACACTTAACATTTGGAAAGAATTCTGTGGAAACCATCTGAAACTCACATTTTGTCTCATGAACCTGGAAGCATTGGCTCAAGGGTGAGGGAACATGTGACTCAGTGCGGTTTCCTAAACCCTGAGCACCGAGCCTCTGGTTAGAGAATGCCACTTCAAGCATCCTGATGCATGGAGAGAGAAGTTTTGTCAACCATCTGTATTGAACGGTAAGAGAAGTGCCCTGCCGAGAACACTAAGAGAGAGCGCCATCTAGAGACAACCTTCCAACTTCCATCTACCTTCATGAAGATGGATGTATTTTCCAAAAGTTTGTATTAAAACACAAGGCACGTGCTGTATGCTCACATAAGAACACCCTTTGTAGAAGATCTTCCAACTCACATCTTCTGTCATGAAGATGGAAGTACTTGCAGAAGTGTGAGTGAACGCATCAGGAGAGGTTCTAGCTAAGTAGCATTGAGAACCAAGTCTGTGTTGTAGGAAGGCAACAACGATCTAACGTCGTTACCCATGAATACGCACGCATTTCCCAAAACGTGTGTTGAAACTTCAGGAAAATGCCATAGACGTAACCCTCAGTAAGGAGAGGGAATGCAAAGTGTCTTCTACCTCCCGTCTGTCATGATGATGGAAGCTTGTTTCAGAGTGTGAATTTAAGGGTAAGGAAAGGGCCAGTAACCGATCTTTGAGAAAGATCACTGTATCGAAGCCATCTTCCATCTCACATCTTCGGATGTGAAGATGAAAACTTTTGCACAGGGGTGTAAGGAAATATAAGGAAAGTGCCACAGACTGAAATCTATGAAAGAACGCCGTACAGAGAGCATCTTGCATCCCACAATCTTCAGTCATGAGACCGGAAGCATGTGCAAAAGTGTACAAAAACATCAACATAAAGCACTTTGCTTAACGTGGTAGAAGAACACTGTGCAGCCACCATGTCTCAACTCATCACTCCTGTCGTGAAGATGGAGCTTTGTAAGGAAAGGGTAGTTAAGCAATCTTTGAGAAAGAATACTGTGTCGAAGCCCTCTTCCCTCTCACGTCTTCAGACGTGAATATGTAACCGTTTGCACAGGGGTGTAAGGAAATATAAGGAAAGTGCCACAGACTGAAATCTATGAAAGAACGCCGTACACAAAGCATCTTGCATCCCACAATCTTCAGTCATGAGAACGGAAGCATGGGTCAAAGTGTGGAGGAAAACATCAACATAAAGCAGTTTGCTTAACTCTGTAGAAGGGCACTCTGCAGCCACCACGTCTCAACTCACCACTCCTGTGGTGAAGATGGAAGCCTTGGCAAGAGTGTGCACGAGCACGTAAAGAAAGGGCCGTCCAGTTAATTCTGAGACCCAAATCTGTGTCGATAGACTACAACACCGAACCCACCTCCTGACGAATGAATCAACCAGGGATTTCTTCCCTGTGTGTGGAACCTTAAGGAAAGTGCCATAAACTTAACAGGAGATGAGGACACTGGATCGATTGCTTCTTACAACCCACGGCTTCTCTCTCGTAGACATAAACATTTGCCACGTTGTGTGGAAAGCAGAAGGAAAGTGGCTGAGACTTTGCTTCGAGAGAGGATCTTACCAAATCGATCCTTCGAGGCATGTCTTCTATCGTGTAGTGGGAAGCATTCAGATAAGTGCGTTTCTCAGCCTAAAGAAATGATTGTACACTTAACATTTGGAAAGAATTCTGTGGAAACCATCTGAAACTCACATTTTGTCTCATGAACCTGGAAGCATTGGCTCAAGGGTGAGGGAACATGTGACTCAGTGCGGTTTCCTAAACCCTGAGCACCGAGCCTCTGGTTAGAGAATGCCACTTCAAGCATCCTGATGCATGGAGAGAGAAGTTTTGTCAACCATCTGTATTGAACGGTAAGAGAAGTGCCCTGCCGAGAACACTAAGAGAGAGCGCCATCTAGAGACAACCTTCCAACTTCCATCTACCTTCATGAAGATGGATGTATTTTCCAAAAGTTTGTATTAAAACACAAGGCACGTGCTGTATGCTCACATAAGAACACCCTTTGTAGAAGATCTTCCAACTCACATCTTCTGTCATGAAGATGGAAGTACTTGCAGAAGTGTGAGTGAACGCATCAGGAGAGGTTCTAGCTAAGTAGCATTGAGAACCAAGTCTGTGTTGTAGGAAGGCAACAACGATCTAACGTCGTTACCCATGAATACGCACGCATTTCCCAAAACGTGTGTTGAAACTTCAGGAAAATGCCATAGACGTAACCCTCAGTAAGGAGAGGGAATGCAAAGTGTCTTCTACCTCCCGTCTGTCATGATGATGGAAGCTTGTTTCAGAGTGTGAATTTAAGGGTAAGGAAAGGGCCAGTAACCGATCTTTGAGAAAGATCACTGTATCGAAGCCATCTTCCATCTCACATCTTCGGATGTGAAGATGAAAACTTTTGCACAGGGGTGTAAGGAAATATAAGGAAAGTGCCACAGACTGAAATCTATGAAAGAACGCCGTACAGAGAGCATCTTGCATCCCACAATCTTCAGTCATGAGACCGGAAGCATGTGCAAAAGTGTACAAAAACATCAACATAAAGCACTTTGCTTAACGTGGTAGAAGAACACTGTGCAGCCACCATGTCTCAACTCATCACTCCTGTCGTGAAGATGGAGCTTTGTAAGGAAAGGGTAGTTAAGCAATCTTTGAGAAAGAATACTGTGTCGAAGCCATCTTCCCTCTCACGTCTTCAGACGTGAATAAGTAACCGTTTGCACAGGGGTGTAAGGAAATATAAGGAAAGTGCCACAGACTGAAATCTATGAAAGAACGCCGTACACAAAGCATCTTGCATCCCACAATCTTCAGTCATGAGAACGGAAGCATGGGTCAAAGTGTGGAGGAAAACATCAACATAAAGCAGTTTGCTTAACTCTGTAGAAGGGCACTCTGCAGCCACCACGTCTCAACTCACCACTCCTGTGGTGAAGATGGAAGCCTTGGCAAGAGTGTGCACGAGCACGTAAAGAAAGGGCCGTCCAGTTAATTCTGAGACCCAAATCTGTGTCGATAGACTACAACACCGAACCCACCTCCTGACGAATGAATCAACCAGGGATTTCTTCCCTGTGTGTGGAACCTTAAGGAAAGTGCCATAAACTTAACAGGAGATGAGGACACTGGATCGATTGCTTCTTACAACCCACGGCTTCTCTCTCGTAGACATAAACATTTGCCACGTTGTGTGGAAAGCAGAAGGAAAGTGGCTGAAACTTTGCTTCGAGAGAGGATCTTACCAAATCGATCCTTCGAGGCATGTCTTCTATCGTGTAGTGGGAAGCATTCAGATAAGTGCGTTTCTCAGCCTAAAGAAATGATTGTACACTTAACATTTGGAAAGAATTCTGTGGAAACCATCTGAAACTCACATTTTGTCTCATGAACCTGGAAGCATTGGCTCAAGGGTGAGGGAACATGTGACTCAGTGCGGTTTCCTAAACCCTGAGCACCGAGCCTCTGGTTAGAGAATGCCACTTCAAGCATCCTGATGCATGGAGAGAGAAGTTTTGTCAACCATCTGTATTGAACGGTAAGAGAAGTGCCCTGCCGAGAACACTAAGAGAGAGCGCCATCTAGAGACAACCTTCCAACTTCCATCTACCTTCATGAAGATGGATGTATTTTCCAAAAGTTTGTATGAAAACACAAGGCACGTGCTGTATGCTCACATAAGAACACCCTTTGTAGAAGATCTTCCAACTCACATCTTCTGTCATGAAGATGGAAGTACTTGCAGAAGTGTGAGTGAACGCATCAGGAGAGGTTCTAGCTAAGTAGCATTGAGAACCAAGTCTGTGTTGTAGGAAGGCAACAACGATCTAACGTCATTACCCATGAATACGCACGCATTTCCCAAAACGTGTGTTGAAACTTCAGGAAAATGCCATAGACGTAACCCTCAGTAAGGAGAGGGAATGCAAAGTGTCTTCTACCTCCCGTCTGTCATGATGATGGAAGCTTGTTTCAGAGTGTGAATTTAAGGGTAAGGAAAGGGCCAGTAACCGATCTTTGAGAAAGATCACTGTATCGAAGCCATCTTCCATCTCACATCTTCGGATGTGAAGATGAAAACTTTTGCACAGGGGTGTAAGGAAATATAAGGAAAGTGCCACAGACTGAAATCTATGAAAGAACGCCGTACAGAGAGCATCTTGCATCCCACAATCTTCAGTCATGAGACCGGAAGCATGTGCAAAAGTGTACAAAAACATCAACATAAAGCACTTTGCTTAACGTGGTAGAAGAACACTGTGCAGCCACCATGTCTCAACTCATCACTCCTGTCGTGAAGATGGAGCTTTGTAAGGAAAGGGTAGTTAAGCAATCTTTGAGAAAGAATACTGTGTCGAAGCCCTCTTCCCTCTCACGTCTTCAGACGTGAATATGTAACCGTTTGCACAGGGGTGTAAGGAAATATAAGGAAAGTGCCACAGACTGAAATCTATGAAAGAACGCCGTACACAAAGCACCTTGCATCCCACAATCTTCAGTCATGAGAACGGAAGCATGGGTCAAAGTGTGGAGGAAAACATCAACATAAAGCAGTTTGCTTAACTCTGTAGAAGGGCACTCTGCAGCCACCACGTCTCAACTCACCACTCCTGTGGTGAAGATGGAAGCCTTGGCAAGAGTGTGCACGAGCACGTAAAGAAAGGGCCGTCCAGTTAATTCTGAGACCCAAATCTGTGTCGATAGACTACAACACCGAACCCACCTCCTGACGAATGAATCAACCAGGGATTTCTTCCCTGTGTGTGGAACCCTAAGGAAAGTGCCATAAACTTAACAGGAGATGAGGACACTGGATCGATTGCTTCTTACAACCCACGGCTTCTCTCTCGTAGACATAAACATTTGCTACGTTGTGTGGAAAGCAGAAGGAAAGTGGCTGAGACTTTGCTTCGAGAGAGGATCTTACCAAATCGATCCTTCGAGGCATGTCTTCTATCGTGTAGTGGGAAGCATTCAGATAAGTGCGTTTCTCAGCCTAAAGAAATGATTGTACACTTAACATTTGGAAAGAATTCTGTGGAAACCATCTGAAACTCACATTTTGTCTCATGAACCTGGAAGCATTGGCTCAAGGGTGAGGGAACATGTGACTCAGTGCGGTTTCCTAAACCCTGAGCACCGAGCCTCTGGTTAGAGAATGCCACTTCAAGCATCCTGATGCATGGAGAGAGAAGTTTTGTCAACCATCTGTATTGAACGGTAAGAGAAGTGCCCTGCCGAGAACACTAAGAGAGAGCGCCATCTAGAGACAACCTTCCAACTTCCATCTACCTTCATGAAGATGGATGTATTTTCCAAAAGTTTGTATTAAAACACAAGGCACGTGCTGTATGCTCACATAAGAACACCCTTTGTAGAAGATCTTCCAACTCACATCTTCTGTCATGAAGATGGAAGTACTTGCAGAAGTGTGAGTGAACGCATCAGGAGAGGTTCTAGCTAAGTAGCATTGAGAACCAAGTCTGTGTTGTAGGAAGGCAACAACGATCTAACGTCGTTACCCATGAATACGCACGCATTTCCCAAAACGTGTGTTGAAACTTCAGGAAAATGCCATAGACGTAACCCTCAGTAAGGAGAGGGAATGCAAAGTGTCTTCTACCTCCCGTCTGTCATGATGATGGAAGCTTGTTTCAGAGTGTGAATTTAAGGGTAAGGAAAGGGCCAGTAACCGATCTTTGAGAAAGATCACTGTATCGAAGCCATCTTCCATCTCACATCTTCGGATGTGAAGATGAAAACTTTTGCACAGGGGTGTAAGGAAATATAAGGAAAGTGCCACAGACTGAAATCTATGAAAGAACGCCGTACAGAAAGCATCTTGCATCCCACAATCTTCAGTCATGAGACCGGAAGCATGTGCAAAAGTGTACAAAAACATCAACATAAAGCACTTTGCTTAACGTGGTAGAAGAACACTGTGCAGCCACCATGTCTCAACTCATCACTCCTGTCGTGAAGATGGAGCTTTGTAAGGAAAGGGTAGTTAAGCAATCTTTGAGAAAGAATACTGTGTCGAAGCCATCTTCCCTCTCACGTCTTCAGACGTGAATAAGTAACCGTTTGCACAGGGGTGTAAGGAAATATAAGGAAAGTGCCACAGACTGAAATCTATGAAAGAACGCCGTACACAAAGCATCTTGCATCCCACAATCTTCAGTCATGAGAACGGAAGCATGGGTCAAAGTGTGGAGGAAAACATCAACATAAAGCAGTTTGCTTAACTCTGTAGAAGGGCACTCTGCAGCCACCACGTCTCAACTCACCACTCCTGTGGTGAAGATGGAAGCCTTGGCAAGAGTGTGCACGAGCACGTAAAGAAAGGGCCGTCCAGTTAATTCTGAGACCCAAATCTGTGTCGATAGACTACAACACCGAACCCACCTCCTGACGAATGAATCAACCAGGGATTTCTTCCCTGTGTGTGGAACCTTAAGGAAAGTGCCATAAACTTAGGTGTTGAGAACACTGGATCGATAGCATCTTACAACCCAGAGCTTCTGCCACGTAGACATAAATATTTGCCACGTTGGGTGGAAAGCAGAAGGAAAGTGGCTGAAACTTTGCTTCGAGAGAGGATCTTACCAAATCGATCCTTCGAGGCATGTCTTCTATCGTGTAGTGGGAAGCATTCAGATAAGTGCGTTTCTCAGCCTAAAGAAATGATTGTACACTTAACATTTGGAAAGAATTCTGTGGAAACCATCTGAAACTCACATTTTGTCTCATGAACCTGGAAGCATTGGCTCAAGGGTGAGGGAACATGTGACTCAGTGCGGTTTCCTAAACCCTGAGCACCGAGCCTCTGGTTAGAGAATGCCACTTCAAGCATCCTGATGCATGGAGAGAGAAGTTTTGTCAACCATCTGTATTGAACGGTAAGAGAAGTGCCCTGCCGAGAACACTAAGAGAGAGCGCCATCTAGAGACAACCTTCCAACTTCCATCTACCTTCATGAAGATGGATGTATTTTCCAAAAGTTTGTATTAAAACACAAGGCACGTGCTGTATGCTCACATAAGAACACCCTTTGTAGAAGATCTTCCAACTCACATCTTCTGTCATGAAGATGGAAGTACTTGCAGAAGTGTGAGTGAACGCATCAGGAGAGGTTCTAGCTAAGTAGCATTGAGAACCAAGTCTGTGTTGTAGGAAGGCAACAACGATCTAATGTCGTTACCCATGAATACGCACGCATTTCCCAAAACGTGTGTTGAAACTTCAGGAAAATGCCATAGACGTAACCCTCAGTAAGGAGAGGGAATGCAAAGTGTCTTCTACCTCCCGTCTGTCATGATGATGGAAGCTTGTTTCAGAGTGTGAATTTAAGGGTAAGGAAAGGGCCAGTAACCGATCTTTGAGAAAGATCACTGTATCGAAGCCATCTTCCATCTCACATCTTCGGATGTGAAGATGAAAACTTTTGCACAGGGGTGTAAGGAAATATAAGGAAAGTGCCACAGACTGAAATCTATGAAAGAACGCCATACAGAAAGCATCTTGCATCCCACAATCTTCAGTCATGAGACCGGAAGCATGTGCAAAAGTGTACAAAAACATCAACATAAAGCACTTTGCTTAACGTGGTAGAAGAACACTGTGCAGCCACCATGTCTCAACTCATCACTCCTGTCGTGAAGATGGAGCTTTGTAAGGAAAGGGTAGTTAAGCAATCTTTGAGAAAGAATACTGTGTCGAAGCCATCTTCCCTCTCACGTCTTCAGACGTGAATAAGTAACCGTTTGCACAGGGGTGTAAGGAAATATAAGGAAAGTGCCACAGACTGAAATCTATGAAAGAACGCCGTACACAAAGCATCTTGCATCCCACAATCTTCAGTCATGAGAACGGAAGCATGGGTCAAAGTGTGGAGGAAAACATCAACATAAAGCAGTTTGCTTAACTCTGTAGAAGGGCACTCTGCAGCCACCACGTCTCAACTCACCACTCCTGTGGTGAAGATGGAAGCCTTGGCAAGAGTGTGCACGAGCACGTAAAGAAAGGGCCGTCCAGTTAATTCTGAGACCCAAATCTGTGTCGATAGACTACAACACCGAACCCACCTCCTGACGAATGAATCAACCAGGGATTTCTTCCCTGTGTGTGGAACCTTAAGGAAAGTGCCATAAACTTAGGTGTTGAGAACACTGGATCGATAGCATCTTACAACCCAGAGCTTCTGCCACGTAGACATAAATATTTGCCACGTTGGGTGGAAAGCAGAAGGAAAGTGGCTGAAACTTTGCTTCGAGAGAGGATCTTACCAAATCGATCCTTCGAGGCATGTCTTCTATCGTGTAGTGGGAAGCATTCAGATAAGTGCGTTTCTCAGCCTAAAGAAATGATTGTACACTTAACATTTGGAAAGAATTCTGTGGAAACCATCTGAAACTCACATTTTGTCTCATGAACCTGGAAGCATTGGCTCAAGGGTGAGGGAACATGTGACTCAGTGCGGTTTCCTAAACCCTGAGCACCGAGCCTCTGGTTAGAGAATGCCACTTCAAGCATCCTGATGCATGGAGAGAGAAGTTTTGTCAACCATCTGTATTGAACGGTAAGAGAAGTGCCCTGCCGAGAACACTAAGAGAGAGCGCCATCTAGAGACAACCTTCCAACTTCCATCTACCTTCATGAAGATGGATGTATTTTCCAAAAGTTTGTATGAAAACACAAGGCACGTGCTGTATGCTCACATAAGAACACCCTTTGTAGAAGATCTTCCAACTCACATCTTCTGTCATGAAGATGGAAGTACTTGCAGAAGTGTGAGTGAACGCATCAGGAGAGGTTCTAGCTAAGTAGCATTGAGAACCAAGTCTGTGTTGTAGGAAGGCAACAACGATCTAACGTCGTTACCCATGAATACGCACGCATTTCCCAAAACGTGTGTTGAAACTTCAGGAAAATGCCATAGACGTAACCTTCAGTAAGGAGAGGGAATGCAAAGTGTCTTCTACCTCCCGTCTGTCATGATGATGGAAGCTTGTTTCAGAGTGTGAATTTAAGGGTAAGGAAAGGGCCAGTAACCGATCTTTGAGAAAGATCACTGTATCGAAGCCATCTTCCATCTCACATCTTCGGATGTGAAGATGAAAACTTTTGCACAGGGGTGTAAGGAAATATAAGGAAAGTGCCACAGACTGAAATCTATGAAAGAACGCCGTACAGAAAGCATCTTGCATCCCACAATCTTCAGTCATGAGACCGGAAGCATGTGCAAAAGTGTACAAAAACATCAACATAAAGCACTTTGCTTAACGTGGTAGAAGAACACTGTGCAGCCACCATGTCTCAACTCATCACTCCTGTCGTGAAGATGGAGCTTTGTAAGGAAAGGGTAGTTAAGCAATCTTTGAGAAAGAATACTGTGTCGAAGCCCTCTTCCCTCTCACGTCTTCAGACGTGAATATGTAACCGTTTGCACAGGGGTGTAAGGAAATATAAGGAAAGTGCCACAGACTGAAATCTATGAAAGAACGCCGTACACAAAGCATCTTGCATCCCACAATCTTCAGTCATGAGACCGGAAGCATGTGCAAAAGTGTACAAAAACATCAACATAAAGCACTTTGCTTAACGTGGTAGAAGAACACTGTGCAGCCACCATATCTCAACTCATCACTCCTGTCGTGAAGATGGAGCTTTGTAAGGAAAGGGTAGTTAAGCAATCTTTGAGAAAGAATACTGTGTCGAAGCCCTCTTCCCTCTCACGTCTTCAGACGTGAATATGTAACCGTTTGCACAGGGGTGTAAGGAAATATAAGGAAAGTGCCACAGACTGAAATCTATGAAAGAACGCCGTACACAAAGCATCTTGCATCCCACAATCTTCAGTCATGAGAACGGAAGCATGGGTCAAAGTGTGGAGGAAAACATCAACATAAAGCAGTTTGCTTCCACGTCTCAACTCACCACTCCTGTGGTGAAGATGGAAGCCTTGGCAAGAGTGTGCACGAGCACGTAAAGAAAGGGCCGTCCAGTTAATTCTGAGACCCAAATCTGTGTCGATAGACTACAACACCGAACCCACCTCCTGACGAATGAATCAACCAGGGATTTCTTCCCTGTGTGTGGATCCTTAAGGAAAGTGCCATAAACTTAGGTGTTGAGAACACTGGATCGATAACATCTTACAACCCAGAGCTTCTGCCACGTAGACATAAATATTTGCCACGTTCGGTGGAAAGCAGAAGGAAAGTGGCTGAAACTTTGCTTCGAGAGAGGATCTTATCAAATCGATCCTTCGAGGCATGTCTTCTATCGTGTAGTGGGAAGCATTCAGATAAGTGCGTTTCTCAGCCTAAAGAAATGATTGTACACTTAACATTTGGAAAGAATTCTGTGGAAACCATCCGAAACTCACATTTTGTCTCATGAACCTGGAAGCATTGGCTCAAGGGTGAGGGAACATGTGACTCAGTGCGGTTTCCTAAACCCTGAGCACCGAGCCTCTGGTTAGAGAATGCCACTTCAAGCATCCTGATGCATGGAGAGAGAAGTTTTGTCAACCATCTGTATTGAACGGTAAGAGAAGTGCCCTGCCGAGAACACTAAGAGAGAGCGCCATCTAGAGACAACCTTCCAACTTCCATCTACCTTCATGAAGATGGATGTATTTTCCAAAAGTTTGTATTAAAACACAAGGCACGTGCTGTATGCTCACATAAGAACACCCTTTGTAGAAGATCTTCCAACTCACATCTTCTGTCATGAAGATGGAAGTACTTGCAGAAGTGTGAGTGAACGCATCAGGAGAGGTTCTAGCTAAGTAGCATTGAGAACCAAGTCTGTGTTGTAGGAAGGCAACAACGATCTAACGTCGTTACCCATGAATACGCACGCATTTCCCAAAACGTGTGTTGAAACTTCAGGAAAATGCCATAGACGTAACCCTCAGTAAGGAGAGGGAATGCAAAGTGTCTTCTACCTCCCGTCTGTCATGATGATGGAAGCTTGTTTCAGAGTGTGAATTTAAGGGTAAGGAAAGGGCCAGTAACCGATCTTTGAGAAAGATCACTGTATCGAAGCCATCTTCCATCTCACATCTTCGGATGTGAAGTTGAAAACTTTTGCACAGGGGTGTAAGGAAATATAAGGAAAGTGCCACAGACTGAAATCTATGAAAGAACGCCGTACAGAAAGCATCTTGCATCCCACAATCTTCAGTCATGAGACCGGAAGCATGTGCAAAAGTGTACAAAAACATCAACATAAAGCACTTTGCTTAACGTGGTAGAAGAACACTGTGCAGCCACCATGTCTCAACTCATCACTCCTGTCGTGAAGATGGAGCTTTGTAAGGAAAGGGTAGTTAAGCAATCTTTGAGAAAGAATACTGTGTCGAAGCCCTCTTCCCTCTCACATCTTCAGACGTGAATATGTAACCGTTTGCACAGGGGTGTAAGGAAATATAAGGAAAGTGCCACAGACTGAAATCTATGAAAGAACGCCGTACACAAAGCATCTTGCATCCCACAATCTTCAGTCATGAGAACGGAAGCATGGGTCAAAGTGTGGAGGAAAACATCAACATAAAGCAGTTTGCTTAACTCTGTAGAAGGGCACTCTGCAGCCACCACGTCTCAACTCACCACTCCTGTGGTGAAGATGGAAGCCTTGGCAAGAGTGTGCACGAGCACGTAAAGAAAGGGCCGTCCAGTTAATTCTGAGACCCAAATCTGTGTCGATAGACTACAACACCGAACCCACCTCCTGACGAATGAATCAACCAGGGATTTCTTCCCTGTGTGTGGAACCTTAAGGAAAGTGCCATAAACTTAACAGGAGATGAGGACACTGGATCGATTGCTTCTTACAACCCACGGCTTCTCTCTCGTAGACATAAACATTTGCCACGTTGTGTGGAAAGCAGAAGGAAAGTGGCTGAGACTTTGCTTCGAGAGAGGATCTTACCAAATCGATCCTTCGAGGCATGTCTTCTATCGTGTAGTGGGAAGCATTCAGATAAGTGCGTTTCTCAGCATAAAGAAATGATTGTACACTTAACATTTGGAAAGAATTCTGTGGAAACCATCTGAAACTCACATTTTGTCTCATGAACCTGGAAGCATTGGCTCAAGGGTGAGGGAACATGTGACTCAGTGCGGTTTCCTAAACCCTGAGCACCGAGCCTCTGGTTAGAGAATGCCACTTCAAGCATCCTGATGCATGGAGAGAGAAGTTTTGTCAACCATCTGTATTGAACGGTAAGAGAAGTGCCCTGCCGAGAACACTAAGAGAGAGCGCCATCTAGAGACAACCTTCCAACTTCCATCTACCTTCATGAAGATGGATGTATTTTCCAAAAGTTTGTATGAAAACACAAGGCACGTGCTGTATGCTCACATAAGAACACCCTTTGTAGAAGATCTTCCAACTCACATCTTCTGTCATGAAGATGGAAGTACTTGCAGAAGTGTGAGTGAACGCATCAGGAGAGGTTCTAGCTAAGTAGCATTGAGAACCAAGTCTGTGTTGTAGGAAGGCAACAACGATCTAACGTCGTTACCCATGAATACGCACGCATTTCCCAAAACGTGTGTTGAAACTTCAGGAAAATGCCATAGACGTAACCCTCAGTAAGGAGAGGGAATGCAAAGTGTCTTCTACCTCCCGTCTGTCATGATGATGGAAGCTTGTTTCAGAGTGTGAATTTAAGGGTAAGGAAAGGGCCAGTAACCGATCTTTGAGAAAGATCACTGTATCGAAGCCATCTTCCATCTCACATCTTCGGATGTGAAGTTGAAAACTTTTGCACAGGGGTGTAAGGAAATATAAGGAAAGTGCCACAGACTGAAATCTATGAAAGAACGCCGTACAGAAAGCATCTTGCATCCCACAATCTTCAGTCATGAGACCGGAAGCATGTGCAAAAGTGTACAAAAACATCAACATAAAGCACTTTGCTTAACGTGGTAGAAGAACACTGTGCAGCCACCATGTCTCAACTCATCACTCCTGTCGTGAAGATGGAGCTTTGTAAGGAAAGGGTAGTTAAGCAATCTTTGAGAAAGAATACTGTGTCGAAGCCATCTTCCCTCTCACGTCTTCAGACGTGAATATGTAACCGTTTGCACAGGGGTGTAAGGAAATATAAGGAAAGTGCCACAGACTGAAATCTATGAAAGAACGCCGTACACAAAGCATCTTGCATCCCACAATCTTCAGTCATGAGAACGGAAGCATGGGTCAAAGTGTGGAGGAAAACATCAACATAAAGCAGTTTGCTTAACTCTGTAGAAGGGCACTCTGCAGCCACCACGTCTCAACTCACCACTCCTGTGGTGAAGATGGAAGCCTTGGCAAGAGTGTGCACGAGCACATAAAGAAAGGGCCGTCCAGTTAATTCTGAGACCCAAATCTGTGTCGATAGACTACAACACCGAACCCACCTCCTGACGAATGAATCAACCAGGGATTTCTTCCCTGTGTGTGGAACCTTAAGGAAAGTGCCATAAACTTAGGTGTTGAGAACACTGGATCGATAGCATCTTACAACCCAGAGCTTCTGCCACGTAGACATAAATATTTGCCACGTTGGGTGGAAAGCAGAAGGAAAGTGGCTGAAACTTTGCTTCGAGAGAGGATCTTACCAAATCGATCCTTCGAGGCATGTCTTCTATCGTGTAGTGGGAAGCATTCAGATAAGTGCGTTTCTCAGCCTAAAGAAATGATTGTACACTTAACATTTGGAAAGAATTCTGTGGAAACCATCTGAAACTCACATTTTGTCTCATGAACCTGGAAGCATTGGCTCAAGGGTGAGGGAACATGTGACTCAGTGCGGTTTCCTAAACCCTGAGCACCGAGCCTCTGGTTAGAGAATGCCACTTCAAGCATCCTGATGCATGGAGAGAGAAGTTTTGTCAACCATCTGTATTGAACGGTAAGAGAAGTGCCCTGCCGAGAACACTAAGAGAGAGCGCCATCTAGAGACAACCTTCCAACTTCCATCTACCTTCATGAAGATGGATGTATTTTCCAAAAGTTTGTATGAAAACACAAGGCACGTGCTGTATGCTCACATAAGAACACCCTTTGTAGAAGATCTTCCAACTCACATCTTCTGTCATGAAGATGGAAGTACTTGCAGAAGTGTGAGTGAACGCATCAGGAGAGGTTCTAGCTAAGTAGCATTGAGAACCAAGTCTGTGTTGTAGGAAGGCAACAACGATCTAACGTCGTTACCCATGAATACGCACGCATTTCCCAAAACGTGTGTTGAAACTTCAGGAAAATGCCATAGACGTAACCCTCAGTAAGGAGAGGGAATGCAAAGTGTCTTCTACCTCCCGTCTGTCATGATGATGGAAGCTTGTTTCAGAGTGTGAATTTAAGGGTAAGGAAAGGGCCAGTAACCGATCTTTGAGAAAGATCACTGTATCGAAGCCATCTTCCATCTCACATCTTCGGATGTGAAGATGAAAACTTTTGCACAGGGGTGTAAGGAAATATAAGGAAAGTGCCACAGACTGAAATCTATGAAAGAACGCCGTACAGAAAGCATCTTGCATCCCACAATCTTCAGTCATGAGACCGGAAGCATGTGCAAAAGTGTACAAAAACATCAACATAAAGCACTTTGCTTAACGTGGTAGAAGAACACTGTGCAGCCACCATGTCTCAACTCATCACTCCTGTCGTGAAGATGGAGCTTTGTAAGGAAAGGGTAGTTAAGCAATCTTTGAGAAAGAATACTGTGTCGAAGCCATCTTCCCTCTCACGTCTTCAGACGTGAATATGTAACCGTTTGCACAGGGGTGTAAGGAAATATAAGGAAAGTGCCACAGACTGAAATCTATGAAAGAACGCCGTACACAAAGCATCTTGCATCCCACAATCTTCAGTCATGAGAACGGAAGCATGGGTCAAAGTGTGGAGGAAAACATCAACATAAAGCAGTTTGCTTAACTCTGTAGAAGGGCACTCTGCAGCCACCACGTCTCAACTCACCACTCCTGTGGTGAAGATGGAAGCCTTGGCAAGAGTGTGCACGAGCACGTAAAGAAAGGGCCGTCCAGTTAATTCTGAGACCCAAATCTGTGTCGATAGACTACAACACCGAACCCACCTCCTGACGAATGAATCAACCAGGGATTTCTTCCCTGTGTGTGGAACCTTAAGGAAAGTGCCATAAACTTAACAGGAGATGAGGACACTGGATCGATTGCTTCTTACAACCCACGGCTTCTCTCTCGTAGACATAAACATTTGCCACGTTGGGTGGAAAGCAGAAGGAAAGTGGCTGAGACTTTGCTTCGAGAGAGGATCTTACCAAATCGATCCTTCGAGGCATGTCTTCTATCGTGTAGTGGGAAGCATTCAGATAAGTGCGTTTCTCAGCCTAAAGAAATGATTGTACACTTAACATTTGGAAAGAATTCTGTGGAAACCATCTGAAACTCACATTTTGTCTCATGAACCTGGAAGCATTGGCTCAAGGGTGAGGGAACATGTGACTCAGTGCGGTTTCCTAAACCCTGAGCACCGAGCCTCTGGTTAGAGAATGCCACTTCAAGCATCCTGATGCATGGAGAGAGAAGTTTTGTCAACCATCTGTATTGAACGGTAAGAGAAGTGCCCTGCCGAGAACACTAAGAGAGAGCGCCATCTAGAGACAACCTTCCAACTTCCATCTACCTTCATGAAGATGGATGTATTTTCCAAAAGTTTGTATTAAAACACAAGGCACGTGCTGTATGCTCACATAAGAACACCCTTTGTAGAAGATCTTCCAACTCACATCTTCTGTCATGAAGATGGAAGTACTTGCAGAAGTGTGAGTGAACGCATCAGGAGAGGTTCTAGCTAAGTAGCATTGAGAACCAAGTCTGTGTTGTAGGAAGGCAACAACGATCTAACGTCGTTACCCATGAATACGCACGCATTTCCCAAAACGTGTGTTGAAACTTCAGGAAAATGCCATAGACGTAACCCTCAGTAAGGAGAGGGAATGCAAAGTGTCTTCTACCTCCCGTCTGTCATGATGATGGAAGCTTGTTTCAGAGTGTGAATTTAAGGGTAAGGAAAGGGCCAGTAACCGATCTTTGAGAAAGATCACTGTATCGAAGCCATCTTCCATCTCACATCTTCGGATGTGAAGATGAAAACTTTTGCACAGGGGTGTAAGGAAATATAAGGAAAGTGCCACAGACTGAAATCTATGAAAGAACGCCGTACAGAAAGCATCTTGCATCCCACAATCTTCAGTCATGAGACCGGAAGCATGTGCAAAAGTGTACAAAAACATCAACATAAAGCACTTTGCTTAACGTGGTAGAAGAACACTGTGCAGCCACCATGTCTCAACTCATCACTCCTGTCGTGAAGATGGAGCTTTGTAAGGAAAGGGTAGTTAAGCAATCTTTGAGAAAGAATACTGTGTCGAAGCCATCTTCCCTCTCACGTCTTCAGACGTGAATATGTAACCGTTTGCACAGGGGTGTAAGGAAATATAAGGAAAGTGCCACAGACTGAAATCTATGAAAGAACGCCGTACACAAAGCATCTTGCATCCCACAATCTTCAGTCACGAGAACGGAAGCATGGGTCAAAGTGTGGAGGAAAACATCAACATAAAGCAGTTTGCTTAACTCTGTAGAAGGGCACTCTGCAGCCACCACGTCTCAACTCACCACTCCTGTGGTGAAGATGGAAGCCTTGGCAAGAGTGTGCACGAGCACGTAAAGAAAGGGCCGTCCAGTTAATTCTGAGACCCAAATCTGTGTCGATAGACTACAACACCGAACCCACCTCCTGACGAATGAATCAACCAGGGATTTCTTCCCTGTGTGTGGAACCTTAAGGAAAGTGCCATAAACTTAGGTGTTGAGAACACTGGATCGATAGCATCTTACAACCCAGAGCTTCTGCCACGTAGACATAAACATTTGCCACGTTGGGTGGAAAGCAGAAGGAAAGTGGCTGAAACTTTGCTTCGAGAGAGGATCTTACCAAATCGATCCTTCGAGGCATGTCTTCTATCGTGTAGTGGGAAGCATTCAGATAAGTGCGTTTCTCAGCCTAAAGAAATGATTGTACACTTAACATTTGGAAAGAATTCTGTGGAAACCATCTGAAACTCACATTTTGTCTCATGAACCTGGAAGCATTGGCTCAAGGGTGAGGGAACATGTGACTCAGTGCGGTTTCCTAAACCCTGAGCACCGAGCCTCTGGTTAGAGAATGCCACTTCAAGCATCCTGATGCATGGAGAGAGAAGTTTTGTCAACCATCTGTATTGAACGGTAAGAGAAGTGCCCTGCCGAGAACACTAAGAGAGAGCGCCATCTAGAGACAACCTTCCAACTTCCATCTACCTTCATGAAGATGGATGTATTTTCCAAAAGTTTGTATGAAAACACAAGGCACGTGCTGTATGCTCACATAAGAACACCCTTTGTAGAAGATCTTCCAACTCACATCTTCTGTCATGAAGATGGAAGTACTTGCAGAAGTGTGAGTGAACGCATCAGGAGAGGTTCTAGCTAAGTAGCATTGAGAACCAAGTCTGTGTTGTAGGAAGGCAACAACGATCTAACGTCGTTACCCATGAATACGCACGCATTTCCCAAAACGTGTGTTGAAACTTCAGGAAAATGCCATAGACGTAACCCTCAGTAAGGAGAGGGAATGCAAAGTGTCTTCTACCTCCCGTCTGTCATGATGATGGAAGCTTGTTTCAGAGTGTGAATTTAAGGGTAAGGAAAGGGCCAGTAACCGATCTTTGAGAAAGATCACTGTATCGAAGCCATCTTCCATCTCACATCTTCGGATGTGAAGATGAAAACTTTTGCACAGGGGTGTAAGGAAATATAAGGAAAGTGCCACAGACTGAAATCAATGAAAGAACGCCGTACAGAAAGCATCTTGCATCCCACAATCTTCAGTCATGAGACCGGAAGCATGTGCAAAAGTGTACAAAAACATCAACATAAAGCACTTTGCTTAACGTGGTAGAAGAACACTGTGCAGCCACCATGTCTCAACTCATCACTCCTGTCGTGAAGATGGAGCTTTGTAAGGAAAGGGTAGTTAAGCAATCTTTGAGAAAGAATACTGTGTCGAAGCCCTCTTCCCTCTCACGTCTTCAGACGTGAATATGTAACCGTTTGCACAGGGGTGTAAGGAAATATAAGGAAAGTGCCACAGACTGAAATCTATGAAAGAACGCCGTACACAAAGCATCTTGCATCCCACAATCTTCAGTCATGAGAACGGAAGCATGGGTCAAAGTGTGGAGGAAAACATCAACATAAAGCAGTTTGCTTAACTCTGTAGAAGGGCACTCTGCAGCCACCACGTCTCAACTCACCACTCCTGTGGTGAAGATGGAAGCCTTGGCAAGAGTGTGCACGAGCACGTAAAGAAAGGGCCGTCCAGTTAATTCTGAGACCCAAATCTGTGTCGATAGACTACAACACCGAACCCACCTCCTGACGAATGAATCAACCAGGGATTTCTTCCCTGTGTGTGGAACCTTAAGGAAAGTGCCATAAACTTAACAGGAGATGAGGACACTGGATCGATTGCTTCTTACAACCCACGGCTTCTCTCTCGTAGACATAAACATTTGCCACGTTGTGTGGAAAGCAGAAGGAAAGTGGCTGAGACTTTGCTTCGAGAGAGGATCTTACCAAATCGATCCTTCGAGGCATGTCTTCTATCGTGTAGTGGGAAGCATTCAGATAAGTGCGTTTCTCAGCCTAAAGAAATGATTGTACACTTAACATTTGGAAAGAATTCTGTGGAAACCATCTGAAACTCACATTTTGTCTCATGAACCTGGAAGCATTGGCTCAAGGGTGAGGGAACATGTGACTCAGTGCGGTTTCCTAAACCCTGAGCACCGAGCCTCTGGTTAGAGAATGCCACTTCAAGCATCCTGATGCATGGAGAGAGAAGTTTTGTCAACCATCTGTATTGAACGGTAAGAGAAGTGCCCTGCCGAGAACACTAAGAGAGAGCGCCATCTAGAGACAACCTTCCAACTTCCATCTACCTTCATGAAGATGGATGTATTTTCCAAAAGTTTGTATGAAAACACAAGGCACGTGCTGTATGCTCACATAAGAACACCCTTTGTAGAAGATCTTCCAACTCACATCTTCTGTCATGAAGATGGAAGTACTTGCAGAAGTGTGAGTGAACGCATCAGGAGAGGTTCTAGCTAAGTAGCATTGAGAACCAAGTCTGTGTTGTAGGAAGGCAACAACGATCTAACGTCGTTACCCATGAATACGCACGCATTTCCCAAAACGTGTGTTGAAACTTCAGGAAAATGCCATAGACGTAACCCTCAGTAAGGAGAGGGAATGCAAAGTGTCTTCTACCTCCCGTCTGTCATGATGATGGAAGCTTGTTTCAGAGTGTGAATTTAAGGGTAAGGAAAGGGCCAGTAACCGATCTTTGAGAAAGATCACTGTATCGAAGCCATCTTCCATCTCACATCTTCGGATGTGAAGATGAAAACTTTTGCACAGGGGTGTAAGGAAATATAAGGAAAGTGCCACAGACTGAAATCTATGAAAGAACGCCGTACAGAAAGCATCTTGCATCCCACAATCTTCAGTCATGAGACCGGAAGCATGTGCAAAAGTGTACAAAAACATCAACATAAAGCACTTTGCTTAACGTGGTAGAAGAACACTGTGCAGCCACCATGTCTCAACTCATCACTCCTGTCGTGAAGATGGAGCTTTGTAAGGAAAGGGTAGTTAAGCAATCTTTGAGAAAGAATACTGTGTCGAAGCCATCTTCCCTCTCACGTCTTCAGACGTGAATATGTAACCGTTTGCACAGGGGTGTAAGGAAATATAAGGAAAGTGCCACAGACTGAAATCTATGAAAGAACGCCGTACACAAAGCATCTTGCATCCCACAATCTTCAGTCACGAGAACGGAAGCATGGGTCAAAGTGTGGAGGGAAACATCAACATAAAGTAGTTTGCTTAACTCTGTAGAAGGGCACTCTGCAGCCACCACGTCTCAACTCACCACTCCTGTGGTGAAGATGGAAGCCTTGGCAAGAGTGTGCACGAGCACGTAAAGAAAGGGCCGTCCAGTTAATTCTGAGACCCAAATCTGTGTCGATAGACTACAACACCGAACCCACCTCCTGACGAATGAATCAACCAGGGATTTCTTCCCTGTGTGTGGAACCTTAAGGAAAGTGCCATAAACTTAGGTGTTGAGAACACTGGATCGATAGCATCTTACAACCCAGAGCTTCTGCCACGTAGACATAAACATTTGCCACGTTGGGTGGAAAGCAGAAGGAAAGTGGCTGAAACTTTGCTTCGAGAGAGGATCTTACCAAATCGATCCTTCGAGGCATGTCTTCTATCGTGTAGTGGGAAGCATTCAGATAAGTGCGTTTCTCAGCCTAAAGAAATGATTGTACACTTAACATTTGGAAAGAATTCTGTGGAAACCATCTGAAACTCACATTTTGTCTCATGAACCTGGAAGCATTGGCTCAAGGGTGAGGGAACATGTGACTCAGTGCGGTTTCCTAAACCCTGAGCACCGAGCCTCTGGTTAGAGAATGCCACTTCAAGCATCCTGATGCATGGAGAGAGAAGTTTTGTCAACCATCTGTATTGAACGGTAAGAGAAGTGCCCTGCCGAGAACACTAAGAGAGAGCGCCATCTAGAGACAACCTTCCAACTTCCATCTACCTTCATGAAGATGGATGTATTTTCCAAAAGTTTGTATGAAAACACAAGGCACGTGCTGTATGCTCACATAAGAACACCCTTTGTAGAAGATCTTCCAACTCACATCTTCTGTCATGAAGATGGAAGTACTTGCAGAAGTGTGAGTGAACGCATCAGGAGAGGTTCTAGCTAAGTAGCATTGAGAACCAAGTCTGTGTTGTAGGAAGGCAACAACGATCTAACGTCGTTACCCATGAATACGCACGCATTTCCCAAAACGTGTGTTGAAACTTCAGGAAAATGCCATAGACGTAACCCTCAGTAAGGAGAGGGAATGCAAAGTGTCTTCTACCTCCCGTCTGTCATGATGATGGAAGCTTGTTTCAGAGTGTGAATTTAAGGGTAAGGAAAGGGCCAGTAACCGATCTTTGAGAAAGATCACTGTATCGAAGCCATCTTCCATCTCACATCTTCGGATGTGAAGATGAAAACTTTTGCACAGGGGTGTAAGGAAATATAAGGAAAGTGCCACAGACTGAAATCTATGAAAGAACGCCGTACAGAAAGCATCTTGCATCCCACAATCTTCAGTCATGAGACCGGAAGCATGTGCAAAAGTGTACAAAAACATCAACATAAAGCACTTTGCTTAACGTGGTAGAAGAACACTGTGCAGCCACCATGTCTCAACTCATCACTCCTGTCGTGAAGATGGAGCTTTGTAAGGAAAGGGTAGTTAAGCAACCTTTGAGAAAGAATACTGTGTCGAAGCCATCTTCCCTCTCACGTCTTCAGACGTGAATATGTAACCGTTTGCACAGGGGTGTAAGGAAATATAAGGAAAGTGCCACAGACTGAAATCTATGAAAGAACGCCGTACACAAAGCATCTTGCATCCCACAATCTTCAGTCATGAGAACGGAAGCATGGGTCAAAGTGTGGAGGAAAACATCAACATAAAGCAGTTTGCTTAACTCTGTAGAAGGGCACTCTGCAGCCACCACGTCTCAACTCACCACTCCTGTGGTGAAGATGGAAGCCTTGGCAAGAGTGTGCACGAGCACGTAAAGAAAGGGCCGTCCAGTTAATTCTGAGACCCAAATCTGTGTCGATAGACTACAACACCGAACCCACCTCCTGACGAATGAATCAACCAGGGATTTCTTCCCTGTGTGTGGAACCTTAAGGAAAGTGCCATAAACTTAGGTGTTGAGAACACTGGATCGATAGCATCTTACAACCCAGAGCTTCTGCCACGTAGACATAAACATTTGCCACGTTGTGTGGAAAGCAGAAGGAAAGTGGCTGAGACTTTGCTTCGAGAGAGGATCTTACCAAATCGATCCTTCGAGGCATGTCTTCTATCGTGTAGTGGGAAGCATTCAGATAAGTGCGTTTCTCAGCCTAAAGAAATGATTGTACACTTAACATTTGGAAAGAATTCTGTGGAAACCATCTGAAACTCACATTTTGTCTCATGAACCTGGAAGCATTGGCTCAAGGGTGAGGGAACATGTGACTCAGTGCGGTTTCCTAAACCCTGAGCACCGAGCCTCTGGTTAGAGAATGCCACTTCAAGCATCCTGATGCATGGAGAGAGAAGTTTTGTCAACCATCTGTATTGAACGGTAAGAGAAGTGCCCTGCCGAGAACACTAAGAGAGAGCGCCATCTAGAGACAACCTTCCAACTTCCATCTACCTTCATGAAGATGGATGTATTTTCCAAAAGTTTGTATGAAAACACAAGGCACGTGCTGTATGCTCACATAAGAACACCCTTTGTAGAAGATCTTCCAACTCACATCTTCTGTCATGAAGATGGAAGTACTTGCAGAAGTGTGAGTGAACGCATCAGGAGAGGTTCTAGCTAAGTAGCATTGAGAACCAAGTCTGTGTTGTAGGAAGGCAACAACGATCTAACGTCGTTACCCATGAATACGCACGCATTTCCCAAAACGTGTGTTGAAACTTCAGGAAAATGCCATAGACGTAACCCTCAGTAAGGAGAGGGAATGCAAAGTGTCTTCTACCTCCCGTCTGTCATGATGATGGAAGCTTGTTTCAGAGTGTGAATTTAAGGGTAAGGAAAGGGCCAGTAACCGATCTTTGAGAAAGATCACTGTATCGAAGCCATCTTCCATCTCACATCTTCGGATGTGAAGATGAAAACTTTTGCACAGGGGTGTAAGGAAATATAAGGAAAGTGCCACAGACTGAAATCTATGAAAGAACGCCGTACAGAAAGCATCTTGCATCCCACAATCTTCAGTCATGAGACCGGAAGCATGTGCAAAAGTGTACAAAAACATCAACATAAAGCACTTTGCTTAACGTGGTAGAAGAACACTGTGCAGCCACCATGTCTCAACTCATCACTCCTGTCGTGAAGATGGAGCTTTGTAAGGAAAGGGTAGTTAAGCAATCTTTGAGAAAGAATACTGTGTCGAAGCCCTCTTCCCTCTCACGTCTTCAGACGTGAATATGTAACCGTTTGCACAGGGGTGTAAGGAAATATAAGGAAAGTGCCACAGACTGAAATCTATGAAAGAACGCCATACACAAAGCATCTTGCATCCCACAATCTTCAGTCATGAGAACGGAAGCATGGGTCAAAGTGTGGAGGAAAACATCAACATAAAGCAGTTTGCTTAACTCTGTAGAAGGGCACTCTGCAGCCACCACGTCTCAACTCACCACTCCTGTGGTGAAGATGGAAGCCTTGGCAAGAGTGTGCACGAGCACGTAAAGAAAGGGCCGTCCAGTTAATTCTGAGACCCAAATCTGTGTCGATAGACTACAACACCGAACCCACCTCCTGACGAATGAATCAACCAGGGATTTCTTCCCTGTGTGTGGAACCCTAAGGAAAGTGCCATAAACTTAACAGGAGATGAGGACACTGGATCGATTGCTTCTTACAACCCACGGCTTCTCTCTCGTAGACATAAACATTTGCCACGTTGTGTGGAAAGCAGAAGGAAAGTGGCTGAGACTTTGCTTCGAGAGAGGATCTTACCAAATCGATCCTTCGAGGCATGTCTTCTATCGTGTAGTGGGAAGCATTCAGATAAGTGCGTTTCTCAGCCTAAAGAAATGATTGTACACTTAACATTTGGAAAGAATTCTGTGGAAACCATCTGAAACTCACATTTTGTCTCATGAACCTGGAAGCATTGGCTCAAGGGTGAGGGAACATGTGACTCAGTGCGGTTTCCTAAACCCTGAGCACCGAGCCTCTGGTTAGAGAATGCCACTTCAAGCATCCTGATGCATGGAGAGAGAAGTTTTGTCAACCATCTGTATTGAACGGTAAGAGAAGTGCCCTGCCGAGAACACTAAGAGAGAGCGCCATCTAGAGACAACCTTCCAACTTCCATCTACCTTCATGAAGATGGATGTATTTTCCAAAAGTTTGTATGAAAACACAAGGCACGTGCTGTATGCTCACATAAGAACACCCTTTGTAGAAGATCTTCCAACTCACATCTTCTGTCATGAAGATGGAAGTACTTGCAGAAGTGTGAGTGAACGCATCAGGAGAGGTTCTAGCTAAGTAGCATTGAGAACCAAGTCTGTGTTGTAGGAAGGCAACAACGATCTAACGTCGTTACCCATGAATACGCACGCATTTCCCAAAACGTGTGTTGAAACTTCAGGAAAATGCCATAGACGTAACCCTCAGTAAGGAGAGGGAATGCAAAGTGTCTTCTACCTCCCGTCTGTCATGATGATGGAAGCTTGTTTCAGAGTGTGAATTTAAGGGTAAGGAAAGGGCCAGTAACCGATCTTTGAGAAAGATCACTGTATCGAAGCCATCTTCCATCTCACATCTTCGGATGTGAAGATGAAAACTTTTGCACAGGGGTGTAAGGAAATATAAGGAAAGTGCCACAGACTGAAATCTATGAAAGAACGCCGTACAGAAAGCATCTTGCATCCCACAATCTTCAGTCATGAGACCGGAAGCATGTGCAAAAGTGTACAAAAACATCAACATAAAGCACTTTGCTTAACGTGGTAGAAGAACACTGTGCAGCCACCATGTCTCAACTCATCACTCCTGTCGTGAAGATGGAGCTTTGTAAGGAAAGTGTAGTTAAGCAATCTTTGAGAAAGAATACTGTGTCGAAGCCATCTTCCCTCTCACGTCTTCAGACGTGAATATGTAACCGTTTGCACAGGGGTGTAAGGAAATATAAGGAAAGTGCCACAGACTGAAATCTATGAAAGAACGCCGTACACAAAGCATCTTGCATCCCACAATCTTCAGTCATGAGAACGGAAGCATGGGTCAAAGTGTGGAGGAAAACATCAACATAAAGCAGTTTGCTTAACTCTGTAGAAGGGCACTCTGCAGCCACCACGTCTCAACTCACCACTCCTGTGGTGAAGATGGAAGCCTTGGCAAGAGTGTGCACGAGCACGTAAAGAAAGGGCCGTCCAGTTAATTCTGAGACCCAAATCTGTGTAGATAGACTACAACACCGAACCCACCTCCTGACGAATGAATCAACCAGGGATTTCTTCCCTGTGTGTGGAACCTTAAGGAAAGTGCCATAAACTTAGGTGTTGAGAACACTGGATCGAAAGCATTTAACAACCCAGAGCTTCTGCCACGTAGACATAAATATTTGCCACGTTGGGTGGAAAGCAGAAGGAAAGTGGCTGAAACTTTGCTTCGAGAGAGGATCTTACCAAATCGATCCTTCGAGGCATGTCTTCTATCGTGTAGTGGGAAGCATTCAGATAAGTGCGTTTCTCAGCATAAAGAAATGATTGTACACTTAACATTTGGAAAGAATTCTGTGGAAACCATCTGAAACTCACATTTTGTCTCATGAACCTGGAAGCATTGGCTCAAGG
Source organism: Ursus americanus (assembly GCF_024610735.1). Classification (NCBI taxonomy): domain Eukaryota; kingdom Metazoa; phylum Chordata; class Mammalia; order Carnivora; family Ursidae; genus Ursus; species Ursus americanus. The sequence goes on along the minus strand of NC_142142.1, from coordinate 23,205,053 downwards.
GTGAGGGAACATGTGACTCAGTGCGGTTTCCTAAACCCTGAGCACCGAGCCTCTGGTTAGAGAATGCCACTTAAAGCATCCTGATGCATGGAGAGAGAAGTTTTGTCAACCATCTGTATTGAACGGTAAGAGAAGTGCCCTGCCGAGAACACTAAGAGAGAGCGCCATCTAGAGACAACCTTCCAACTTCCATCTACCTTCATGAAGATGGATGTATTTTCCAAAAGTTTGTATTAAAACACAAGGCACGTGCTGTATGCTCACATAAGAACACCCTTTGTAGAAGATCTTCCAACTCACATCTTCTGTCATGAAGATGGAAGTACTTGCAGAAGTGTGAGTGAACGCATCAGGAGAGGTTCTAGCTAAGTAGCATTGAGAACCAAGTCTGTGTTGTAGGAAGGCAACAACGATCTAACGTCGTTACCCATGAATACGCACGCATTTCCCAAAACGTGTGTTGAAACTTCAGGAAAATGCCATAGACGTAACCCTCAGTAAGGAGAGGGAATGCAAAGTGTCTTCTACCTCCCGTCTGTCATGATGATGGAAGCTTGTTTCAGAGTGTGAATTTAAGGGTAAGGAAAGGGCCAGTAACCGATCTTTGAGAAAGATCACTGTATCGAAGCCATCTTCCAGCTCACATCTTCGGATGTGAAGATGAAAACTTTTGCACAGGGGTGTAAGGAAATATAAGGAAAGTGCCACAGACTGAAATCTATGAAAGAACGCCGTACAGAAAGCATCTTGCATCCCACAATCTTCAGTCATGAGACCGGAAGCATGTGCAAAAGTGTACAAAAACATCAACATAAAGCACTTTGCTTAACGTGGTAGAAGAACACTGTGCAGCCACCATGTCTCAACTCATCACTCCTGTCGTGAAGATGGAGCTTTGTAAGGAAAGGGTAGTTAAGCAATCTTTGAGAAAGAATACTGTGTCGAAGCCCTCTTCCCTCTCACGTCTTCAGACGTGAATATGTAACCGTTTGCACAGGGGTGTAAGGAAATATAAGGAAAGTGCCACAGACTGAAATCTATGAAAGAACGCCGTACACAAAGCATCTTGCATCCCACAATCTTCAGTCATGAGAACGGAAGCATGGGTCAAAGTGTGGAGGAAAACATCAACATAAAGCAGTTTGCTTAACTCTGTAGAAGGGCACTCTGCAGCCACCACGTCTCAACTCACCACTCCTGTGGTGAAGATGGAAGCCTTGGCAAGAGTGTGCACGAGCACGTAAAGAAAGGGCCGTCCAGTTAATTCTGAGACCCAAATCTGTGTCGATAGACTACAACACCGAACCCACCTCCTGACGAATGAATCAACCAGGGATTTCTTCCCTGTGTGTGGAACCTTAAGGAAAGTGCCATAAACTTAACAGGAGATGAGGACACTGGATCGATTGCTTCTTACAACCCACGGCTTCTCTCTCGTAGACATAAACATTTGCCACGTTGTGTGGAAAGCAGAAGGAAAGTGGCTGAGACTTTGCTTCGAGAGAGGATCTTACCAAATCGATCCTTCGAGGCATGTCTTCTATCGTGTAGTGGGAAGCATTCAGATAAGTGCGTTTCTCAGCCTAAAGAAATGATTGTACACTTAACATTTGGAAAGAATTCTGTGGAAACCATCTGAAACTCACATTTTGTCTCATGAACCTGGAAGCATTGGCTCAAGGGTGAGGGAACATGTGACTCAGTGCGGTTTCCTAAACCCTGAGCACCGAGCCTCTGGTTAGAGAATGCCACTTCAAGCATCCTGATGCATGGAGAGAGAAGTTTTGTCAACCATCTGTATTGAACGGTAAGAGAAGTGCCCTGCTGAGAACACTAAGAGAGAGCGCCATCTAGAGACAACCTTCCAACTTCCATCTACCTTCATGAAGATGGATGTATTTTCCAAAAGTTTGTATTAAAACACAAGGCACGTGCTGTATGCTCACATAAGAACACCCTTTGTAGAAGATCTTCCAACTCACATCTTCTGTCATGAAGATGGAAGTACTTGCAGAAGTGTGAGTGAACGCATCAGGAGAGGTTCTAGCTAAGTAGCATTGAGAACCAAGTCTGTGTTGTAGGAAGGCAACAACGATCTAACGTCGTTACCCATGAATACGCACGCATTTCCCAAAACGTGTGTTGAAACTTCAGGAAAATGCCATAGACGTAACCCTCAGTAAGGAGAGGGAATGCAAAGTGTCTTCTACCTCCCGTCTGTCATGATGATGGAAGCTTGTTTCAGAGTGTGAATTTAAGGGTAAGGAAAGGGCCAGTAACCGATCTTTGAGAAAGATCACTGTATCGAAGCCATCTTCCATCTCACATCTTCGGATGTGAAGATGAAAACTTTTGCACAGGGGTGTAAGGAAATATAAGGAAAGTGCCACAGACTGAAATCTATGAAAGAACGCCGTACAGAAAGCATCTTGCATCCCACAATCTTCAGTCATGAGACCGGAAGCATGTGCAAAAGTGTACAAAAACATCAACATAAAGCACTTTGCTTAACGTGGTAGAAGAACACTGTGCAGCCACCATGTCTCAACTCATCACTCCTGTCGTGAAGATGGAGCTTTGTAAGGAAAGGGTAGTTAAGCAACCTTTGAGAAAGAATACTGTGTCGAAGCCATCTTCCCTCTCACGTCTTCAGACGTGAATATGTAACCGTTTGCACAGGGGTGTAAGGAAATATAAGGAAAGTGCCACAGACTGAAATCTATGAAAGAACGCCGTACACAAAGCATCTTGCATCCCACAATCTTCAGTCATGAGAACGGAAGCATGGGTCAAAGTGTGGAGGAAAACATCAACATAAAGCAGTTTGCTTAACTCTGTAGAAGGGCACTCTGCAGCCACCACGTCTCAACTCACCACTCCTGTGGTGAAGATGGAAGCCTTGGCAAGAGTGTGCACGAGCACGTAAAGAAAGGGCCGTCCAGTTAATTCTGAGACCCAAATCTGTGTCGATAGACTACAACACCGAACCCACCTCCTGACGAATGAATCAACCAGGGATTTCTTCCCTGTGTGTGGAACCCTAAGGAAAGTGCCATAAACTTAACAGGAGATGAGGACACTGGATCGATTGCTTCTTACAACCCACGGCTTCTCTCTCGTAGACATAAACATTTGCCACGTTGTGTGGAAAGCAGAAGGAAAGTGGCTGAGACTTTGCTTCGAGAGAGGATCTTACCAAATCGATCCTTCGAGGCATGTCTTCTATCGTGTAGTGGGAAGCATTCAGATAAGTGCGTTTCTCAGCATAAAGAAATGATTGTACACTTAACATTTGGAAAGAATTCTGTGGAAACCATCTGAAACTCACATTTTGTCTCATGAACCTGGAAGCATTGGCTCAAGGGTGAGGGAACATGTGACTCAGTGCGGTTTCCTAAACCCTGAGCACCGAGCCTCTGGTTAGAGAATGCCACTTCAAGCATCCTGATGCATGGAGAGAGAAGTTTTGTCAACCATCTGTATTGAACGGTAAGAGAAGTGCCCTGCCGAGAACACTAAGAGAGAGCGCCATCTAGAGACAACCTTCCAACTTCCATCTACCTTCATGAAGATGGATGTATTTTCCAAAAGTTTGTATTAAAACACAAGGCACGTGCTGTATGCTCACATAAGAACACCCTTTGTAGAAGATCTTCCAACTCACATCTTCTGTCATGAAGATGGAAGTACTTGCAGAAGTGTGAGTGAACGCATCAGGAGAGGTTCTAGCTAAGTAGCATTGAGAACCAAGTCTGTGTTGTAGGAAGGCAACAACGATCTAACGTCGTTACCCATGAATACGCACGCATTTCCCAAAACGTGTGTTGAAACTTCAGGAAAATGCCATAGACGTAACCCTCAGTAAGGAGAGGGAATGCAAAGTGTCTTCTACCTCCCGTCTGTCATGATGATGGAAGCTTGTTTCAGAGTGTGAATTTAAGGGTAAGGAAAGGGCCAGTAACCGATCTTTGAGAAAGATCACTGTATCGAAGCCATCTTCCATCTCACATCTTCGGATGTGAAGATGAAAACTTTTGCACAGGGGTGTAAGGAAATATAAGGAAAGTGCCACAGACAGAAATCTATGAAAGAACGCCGTACACAAAGCATCTTGCATCCCACAATCTTCAGTCATGAGACCGGAAGCATGTGCAAAAGTGTACAAAAACATCAACATAAAGCACTTTGCTTAACGTGGTAGAAGAACACTGTGCAGCCACCATGTCTCAACTCATCACTCCTGTCGTGAAGATGGAGCTTTGTAAGGAAAGTGTAGTTAAGCAATCTTTGAGAAAGAATACTGTGTCGAAGCCATCTTCCCTCTCACGTCTTCAGACGTGAATATGTAACCGTTTGCACAGGGGTGTAAGGAAATATAAGGAAAGTGCCACAGACTGAAATCTATGAAAGAACGCCGTACACAAAGCATCTTGCATCCCACAATCTTCAGTCATGAGAACGGAAGCATGGGTCAAAGTGTGGAGGAAAACATCAACATAAAGCAGTTTGCTTAACTCTGTAGAAGGGCACTCTGCAGCCACCACGTCTCAACTCACCACTCCTGTGGTGAAGATGGAAGCCTTGGCAAGAGTGTGCACGAGCACGTAAAGAAAGGGCCGTCCAGTTAATTCTGAGACCCAAATCTGTGTCGATAGACTACAACACCGAACCCACCTCCTGACGAATGAATCAACCAGGGATTTCTTCCCTGTGTGTGGAACCTTAAGGAAAGTGCCATAAACTTAGGTGTTGAGAACACTGGATCGAAAGCATTTAACAACCCAGAGCTTCTGCCACGTAGACATAAATATTTGCCACGTTGGGTGGAAAGCAGAAGGAAAGTGGCTGAAACTTTGCTTCGAGAGAGGATCTTACCAAATCGATCCTTCGAGGCATGTCTTCTATCGTGTAGTGGGAAGCATTCAGATAAGTGCGTTTCTCAGCCTAAAGAAATGATTGTACACTTAACATTTGGAAAGAATTCTGTGGAAACCATCTGAAACTCACATTTTGTCTCATGAACCTGGAAGCATTGGCTCAAGGGTGAGGGAACATGTGACTCAGTGCGGTTTCCTAAACCCTGAGCACCGAGCCTCTGGTTAGAGAATGCCACTTCAAGCATCCTGATGCATGGAGAGAGAAGTTTTGTCAACCATCTGTATTGAACGGTAAGAGAAGTGCCCTGCCGAGAACACTAAGAGAGAGCGCCATCTAGAGACAACCTTCCAACTTCCATCTACCTTCATGAAGATGGATGTATTTTCCAAAAGTTTGTATTAAAACACAAGGCACGTGCTGTATGCTCACATAAGAACACCCTTTGTAGAAGATCTTCCAACTCACATCTTCTGTCATGAAGATGGAAGTACTTGCAGAAGTGTGAGTGAACGCATCAGGAGAGGTTCTAGCTAAGTAGCATTGAGAACCAAGTCTGTGTTGTAGGAAGGCAACAACGATCTAACGTCGTTACCCATGAATACGCACGCATTTCCCAAAACGTGTGTTGAAACTTCAGGAAAATGCCATAGACGTAACCCTCAGTAAGGAGAGGGAATGCAAAGTGTCTTCTACCTCCCGTCTGTCATGATGATGGAAGCTTGTTTCAGAGTGTGAATTTAAGGGTAAGGAAAGGGCCAGTAACCGATCTTTGAGAAAGATCACTGTATCGAAGCCATCTTCCATCTCACATCTTCGGATGTGAAGATGAAAACTTTTGCACAGGGGTGTAAGGAAATATAAGGAAAGTGCCACAGACTGAAATCTATGAAAGAACGCCGTACAGAGAGCATCTTGCATCCCACAATCTTCAGTCATGAGACCGGAAGCATGTGCAAAAGTGTACAAAAACATCAACATAAAGCACTTTGCTTAACGTGGTAGAAGAACACTGTGCAGCCACCATGTCTCAACTCATCACTCCTGTCGTGAAGATGGAGCTTTGTAAGGAAAGGGTAGTTAAGCAATCTTTGAGAAAGAATACTGTGTCGAAGCCATCTTCCCTCTCACGTCTTCAGACGTGAATATGTAACCGTTTGCACAGGGGTGTAAGGAAATATAAGGAAAGTGCCACAGACTGAAATCTATGAAAGAACGCCGTACACAAAGCATCTTGCATCCCACAATCTTCAGTCATGAGAACGGAAGCATGGGTCAAAGTGTGGAGGAAAACATCAACATAAAGCAGTTTGCTTAACTCTGTAGAAGGGCACTCTGCAGCCACCACGTCTCAACTCACCACTCCTGTGGTGAAGATGGAAGCCTTGGCAAGAGTGTGCACGAGCACGTAAAGAAAGGGCCGTCCAGTTAATTCTGAGACCCAAATCTGTGTCGATAGACTACAACACCGAACCCACCTCCTGACGAATGAATCAACCAGGGATTTCTTCCCTGTGTGTGGAACCCTAAGGAAAGTGCCATAAACTTAACAGGAGATGAGGACACTGGATCGATTGCTTCTTACAACCCACGGCTTCTCTCTCGTAGACATAAACATTTGCCACGTTGTGTGGAAAGCAGAAGGAAAGTGGCTGAGACTTTGCTTCGAGAGAGGATCTTACCAAATCGATCCTTCGAGGCATGTCTTCTATCGTGTAGTGGGAAGCATTCAGATAAGTGCGTTTCTCAGCATAAAGAAATGATTGTACACTTAACATTTGGAAAGAATTCTGTGGAAACCATCTGAAACTCACATTTTGTCTCATGAACCTGGAAGCATTGGCTCAAGGGTGAGGGAACATGTGACTCAGTGCGGTTTCCTAAACCCTGAGCACCGAGCCTCTGGTTAGAGAATGCCACTTCAAGCATCCTGATGCATGGAGAGAGAAGTTTTGTCAACCATCTGTATTGAACGGTAAGAGAAGTGCCCTGCCGAGAACACTAAGAGAGAGCGCCATCTAGAGACAACCTTCCAACTTCCATCTACCTTCATGAAGATGGATGTATTTTCCAAAAGTTTGTATTAAAACACAAGGCACGTGCTGTATGCTCACATAAGAACACCCTTTGTAGAAGATCTTCCAACTCACATCTTCTGTCATGAAGATGGAAGTACTTGCAGAAGTGTGAGTGAACGCATCAGGAGAGGTTCTAGCTAAGTAGCATTGAGAACCAAGTCTGTGTTGTAGGAAGGCAACAACGATCTAACGTCGTTACCCATGAATACGCACGCATTTCCCAAAACGTGTGTTGAAACTTCAGGAAAATGCCATAGACGTAACCCTCAGTAAGGAGAGGGAATGCAAAGTGTCTTCTACCTCCCGTCTGTCATGATGATGGAAGCTTGTTTCAGAGTGTGAATTTAAGGGTAAGGAAAGGGCCAGTAACCGATCTTTGAGAAAGATCACTGTATCGAAGCCATCTTCCATCTCACATCTTCGGATGTGAAGATGAAAACTTTTGCACAGGGGTGTAAGGAAATATAAGGAAAGTGCCACAGACTGAAATCTATGAAAGAACGCCGTACAGAAAGCATCTTGCATCCCACAATCTTCAGTCATGAGACCGGAAGCATGTGCAAAAGTGTACAAAAACATCAACATAAAGCACTTTGCTTAACGTGGTAGAAGAACACTGTGCAGCCACCATGTCTCAACTCATCACTCCTGTCGTGAAGATGGAGCTTTGTAAGGAAAGGGTAGTTAAGCAATCTTTGAGAAAGAATACTGTGTCGAAGCCCTCTTCCCTCTCACGTCTTCAGACGTGAATATGTAACCGTTTGCACAGGGGTGTAAGGAAATATAAGGAAAGTGCCACAGACTGAAATCTATGAAAGAACGCCGTACACAAAGCATCTTGCATCCCACAATCTTCAGTCATGAGACCGGAAGCATGTGCAAAAGTGTACAAAAACATCAACATAAAGCACTTTGCTTAACGTGGTAGAAGAACACTGTGCAGCCACCATGTCTCAACTCATCACTCCTGTCGTGAAGATGGAGCTTTGTAAGGAAAGGTTAGTTAAGCAATCTTTGAGAAAGAATACTGTGTCGAAGCCCTCTTCCCTCTCACGTCTTCAGACGTGAATATGTAACCGTTTGCACAGGGGTGTAAGGAAATATAAGGAAAGTGCCACAGACTGAAATCTATGAAAGAACGCCGTACACAAAGCATCTTGCATCCCACAATCTTCAGTCATGAGAACGGAAGCATGGGTCAAAGTGTGGAGGAAAACATCAACATAAAGCAGTTTGCTTCCACGTCTCAACTCACCACTCCTGTGGTGAAGATGGAAGCCTTGGCAAGAGTGTGCACGAGCACGTAAAGAAAGGGCCGTCCAGTTAATTCTGAGACCCAAATCTGTGTCGATAGACTACAACACCGAACCCACCTCCTGACGAATGAATCAACCAGGGATTTCTTCCCTGTGTGTGGAACCTTAAGGAAAGTGCCATAAACTTAGTTGTTGAGAACACTGGATCGATAACATCTTACAACCCAGAGCTTCTGCCACGTAGACATAAATATTTGCCACGTTCGGTGGAAAGCAGAAGGAAAGTGGCTGAAACTTTGCTTCGAGAGAGGATCTTATCAAATCGATCCTTCGAGGCATGTCTTCTATCGTGTAGTGGGAAGCATTCAGATAAGTGCGTTTCTCAGCCTAAAGAAATGATTGTACACTTAACATTTGGAAAGAATTCTGTGGAAACCATCTGAAACTCACATTTTGTCTCATGAACCTGGAAGCATTGGCTCAAGGGTGAGGGAACATGTGACTCAGTGCGGTTTCCTAAACCCTGAGCACCGAGCCTCTGGTTAGAGAATGCCACTTCAAGCATCCTGATGCATGGAGAGAGAAGTTTTGTCAACCATCTGTATTGAACGGTAAGAGAAGTGCCCTGCCGAGAACACTAAGAGAGAGCGCCATCTAGAGACAACCTTCCAACTTCCATCTACCTTCATGAAGATGGATGTATTTTCCAAAAGTTTGTATTAAAACACAAGGCACGTGCTGTATGCTCACATAAGAACACCCTTTGTAGAAGATCTTCCAACTCACATCTTCTGTCATGAAGATGGAAGTACTTGCAGAAGTGTGAGTGAACGCATCAGGAGAGGTTCTAGCTAAGTAGCATTGAGAACCAAGTCTGTGTTGTAGGAAGGCAACAACGATCTAACGTCGTTACCCATGAATACGCACGCATTTCCCAAAACGTGTGTTGAAACTTCAGGAAAATGCCATAGACGTAACCCTCAGTAAGGAGAGGGAATGCAAAGTGTCTTCTACCTCCCGTCTGTCATGATGATGGAAGCTTGTTTCAGAGTGTGAATTTAAGGGTAAGGAAAGGGCCAGTAACCGATCTTTGAGAAAGATCACTGTATCGAAGCCATCTTCCATCTCACATCTTCGGATGTGAAGATGAAAACTTTTGCACAGGGGTGTAAGGAAATATAAGGAAAGTGCCACAGACTGAAATCTATGAAAGAACGCCGTACAGAGAGCATCTTGCATCCCACAATCTTCAGTCATGAGACCGGAAGCATGTGCAAAAGTGTACAAAAACATCAACATAAAGCACTTTGCTTAACGTGGTAGAAGAACACTGTGCAGCCACCATGTCTCAACTCATCACTCCTGTCGTGAAGATGGAGCTTTGTAAGGAAAGGGTAGTTAAGCAATCTTTGAGAAAGAATACTGTGTCGAAGCCCTCTTCCCTCTCACGTCTTCAGACGTGAATATGTAACCGTTTGCACAGGGGTGTAAGGAAATATAAGGAAAGTGCCACAGACTGAAATCTATGAAAGAACGCCGTACACAAAGCATCTTGCATCCCACAATCTTCAGTCATGAGAACGGAAGCATGGGTCAAAGTGTGGAGGAAAACATCAACATAAAGCAGTTTGCTTAACTCTGTAGAAGGGCACTCTGCAGCCACCACGTCTCAACTCACCACTCCTGTGGTGAAGATGGAAGCCTTGGCAAGAGTGTGCACGAGCACGTAAAGAAAGGGCCGTCCAGTTAATTCTGAGACCCAAATCTGTGTCGATAGACTACAACACCGAACCCACCTCCTGACGAATGAATCAACCAGGGATTTCTTCCCTGTGTGTGGAACCTTAAGGAAAGTGCCATAAACTTAACAGGAGATGAGGACACTGGATCGATTGCTTCTTACAACCCACGGCTTCTCTCTCGTAGACATAAACATTTGCCACGTTGTGTGGAAAGCAGAAGGAAAGTGGCTGAGACTTTGCTTCGAGAGAGGATCTTACCAAATCGATCCTTCGAGGCATGTCTTCTATCGTGTAGTGGGAAGCATTCAGATAAGTGCGTTTCTCAGCCTAAAGAAATGATTGTACACTTAACATTTGGAAAGAATTCTGTGGAAACCATCTGAAACTCACATTTTGTCTCATGAACCTGGAAGCATTGGCTCAAGGGTGAGGGAACATGTGACTCAGTGCGGTTTCCTAAACCCTGAGCACCGAGCCTCTGGTTAGAGAATGCCACTTCAAGCATCCTGATGCATGGAGAGAGAAGTTTTGTCAACCATCTGTATTGAACGGTAAGAGAAGTGCCCTGCCGAGAACACTAAGAGAGAGCGCCATCTAGAGACAACCTTCCAACTTCCATCTACCTTCATGAAGATGGATGTATTTTCCAAAAGTTTGTATTAAAACACAAGGCACGTGCTGTATGCTCACATAAGAACACCCTTTGTAGAAGATCTTCCAACTCACATCTTCTGTCATGAAGATGGAAGTACTTGCAGAAGTGTGAGTGAACGCATCAGGAGAGGTTCTAGCTAAGTAGCATTGAGAACCAAGTCTGTGTTGTAGGAAGGCAACAACGATCTAACGTCGTTACCCATGAATACGCACGCATTTCCCAAAACGTGTGTTGAAACTTCAGGAAAATGCCATAGACGTAACCCTCAGTAAGGAGAGGGAATGCAAAGTGTCTTCTACCTCCCGTCTGTCATGATGATGGAAGCTTGTTTCAGAGTGTGAATTTAAGGGTAAGGAAAGGGCCAGTAACCGATCTTTGAGAAAGATCACTGTATCGAAGCCATCTTCCATCTCACATCTTCGGATGTGAAGATGAAAACTTTTGCACAGGGGTGTAAGGAAATATAAGGAAAGTGCCACAGACTGAAATCTATGAAAGAACGCCGTACACAAAGCATCTTGCATCCCACAATCTTCAGTCATGAGACCGGAAGCATGTGCAAAAGTGTACAAAAACATCAACATAAAGCACTTTGCTTAACGTGGTAGAAGAACACTGTGCAGCCACCATGTCTCAACTCATCACTCCTGTCGTGAAGATGGAGCTTTGTAAGGAAAGGGTAGTTAAGCAATCTTTGAGAAAGAATACTGTGTCGAAGCCCTCTTCCCTCTCACGTCTTCAGACGTGAATATGTAACCGTTTGCACAGGGGTGTAAGGAAATATAAGGAAAGTGCCACAGACTGAAATCTATGAAAGAACGCCGTACACAAAGCATCTTGCATCCCACAATCTTCAGTCATGAGACCGGAAGCATGTGCAAAAGTGTACAAAAACATCAACATAAAGCACTTTGCTTAACGTGGTAGAAGAACACTGTGCAGCCACCATGTCTCAACTCATCACTCCTGTCGTGAAGATGGAGCTTTGTAAGGAAAGGGTAGTTAAGCAATCTTTGAGAAAGAATACTGTGTCGAAGCCATCTTCCCTCTCACGTCTTCAGACGTGAATATGTAACCGTTTGCACAGGGGTGTAAGGAAATATAAGGAAAGTGCCACAGACTGAAATCTATGAAAGAACGCCGTACACAAAGCATCTTGCATCCCACAATCTTCAGTCATGAGAACGGAAGCATGGGTCAAAGTGTGGAGGAAAACATCAACATAAAGCAGTTTGCTTAACTCTGTAGAAGGGCACTCTGCAGCCACCACGTCTCAACTCACCACTCCTGTGGTGAAGATGGAAGCCTTGGCAAGAGTGTGCACGAGCACGTAAAGAAAGGGCCGTCCAGTTAATTCTGAGACCCAAATCTGTGTCGATAGACTACAACACCGAACCCACCTCCTGACGAATGAATCAACCAGGGATTTCTTCCCTGTGTGTGGAACCCTAAGGAAAGTGCCATAAACTTAACAGGAGATGAGGACACTGGATCGATTGCTTCTTACAACCCACGGCTTCTCTCTCGTAGACATAAACATTTGCCACGTTGTGTGGAAAGCAGAAGGAAAGTGGCTGAGACTTTGCTTCGAGAGAGGATCTTACCAAATCGATCCTTCGAGGCATGTCTTCTATCGTGTAGTGGGAAGCATTCAGATAAGTGCGTTTCTCAGCATAAAGAAATGATTGTACACTTAACATTTGGAAAGAATTCTGTGGAAACCATCTGAAACTCACATTTTGTCTCATGAACCTGGAAGCATTGGCTCAAGGGTGAGGGAACATGTGACTCAGTGCGGTTTCCTAAACCCTGAGCACCGAGCCTCTGGTTAGAGAATGCCACTTCAAGCATCCTGATGCATGGAGAGAGAAGTTTTGTCAACCATCTGTATTGAACGGTAAGAGAAGTGCCCTGCCGAGAACACTAAGAGAGAGCGCCATCTAGAGACAACCTTCCAACTTCCATCTACCTTCATGAAGATGGATGTATTTTCCAAAAGTTTGTATTAAAACACAAGGCACGTGCTGTATGCTCACATAAGAACACCCTTTGTAGAAGATCTTCCAACTCACATCTTCTGTCATGAAGATGGAAGTACTTGCAGAAGTGTGAGTGAACGCATCAGGAGAGGTTCTAGCTAAGTAGCATTGAGAACCAAGTCTGTGTTGTAGGAAGGCAACAACGATCTAACGTCGTTACCCATGAATACGCACGCATTTCCCAAAACGTGTGTTGAAACTTCAGGAAAATGCCATAGACGTAACCCTCAGTAAGGAGAGGGAATGCAAAGTGTCTTCTACCTCCCGTCTGTCATGATGATGGAAGCTTGTTTCAGAGTGTGAATTTAAGGGTAAGGAAAGGGCCAGTAACCGATCTTTGAGAAAGATCACTGTATCGAAGCCATCTTCCATCTCACATCTTCGGATGTGAAGATGAAAACTTTTGCACAGGGGTGTAAGGAAATATAAGGAAAGTGCCACAGACTGAAATCTATGAAAGAACGCCGTACACAAAGCATCTTGCATCCCACAATCTTCAGTCATGAGACCGGAAGCATGTGCAAAAGTGTACAAAAACATCAACATAAAGCACTTTGCTTAACGTGGTAGAAGAACACTGTGCAGCCACCATGTCTCAACTCATCACTCCTGTCGTGAAGATGGAGCTTTGTAAGGAAAGGGTAGTTAAGCAATCTTTGAGAAAGAATACTGTGTCGAAGCCCTCTTCCCTCTCACGTCTTCAGACGTGAATATGTAACCGTTTGCACAGGGGTGTAAGGAAATATAAGGAAAGTGCCACAGACTGAAATCTATGAAAGAACGCCGTACACAAAGCATCTTGCATCCCACAATCTTCAGTCATGAGACCGGAAGCATGTGCAAAAGTGTACAAAAACATCAACATAAAGCACTTTGCTTAACGTGGTAGAAGAACACTGTGCAGCCACCATGTCTCAACTCATCACTCCTGTCGTGAAGATGGAGCTTTGTAAGGAAAGGGTAGTTAAGCAATCTTTGAGAAAGAATACTGTGTCGAAGCCCTCTTCCCTCTCACGTCTTCAGACGTGAATATGTAACCGTTTGCACAGGGGTGTAAGGAAATATAAGGAAAGTGCCACAGACTGAAATCTATGAAAGAACGCCGTACACAAAGCATCTTGCATCCCACAATCTTCAGTCATGAGAACGGAAGCATGGGTCAAAGTGTGGAGGAAAACATCAACATAAAGCAGTTTGCTTCCACGTCTCAACTCACCACTCCTGTGGTGAAGATGGAAGCCTTGGCAAGAGTGTGCACGAGCACGTAAAGAAAGGGCCGTCCAGTTAATTCTGAGACCCAAATCTGTGTCGATAGACTACAACACCGAACCCACCTCCTGACGAATGAATCAACCAGGGATTTCTTCCCTGTGTGTGGAACCTTAAGGAAAGTGCCATAAACTTAGTTGTTGAGAACACTGGATCGATAACATCTTACAACCCAGAGCTTCTGCCACGTAGACATAAATATTTGCCACGTTCGGTGGAAAGCAGAAGGAAAGTGGCTGAAACTTTGCTTCGAGAGAGGATCTTATCAAATCGATCCTTCGAGGCATGTCTTCTATCGTGTAGTGGGAAGCATTCAGATAAGTGCGTTTCTCAGCCTAAAGAAATGATTGTACACTTAACATTTGGAAAGAATTCTGTGGAAACCATCTGAAACTCACATTTTGTCTCATGAACCTGGAAGCATTGGCTCAAGGGTGAGGGAACATGTGACTCAGTGCGGTTTCCTAAACCCTGAGCACCGAGCCTCTGGTTAGAGAATGCCACTTCAAGCATCCTGATGCATGGAGAGAGAAGTTTTGTCAACCATCTGTATTGAACGGTAAGAGAAGTGCCCTGCCGAGAACACTAAGAGAGAGCGCCATCTAGAGACAACCTTCCAACTTCCATCTACCTTCATGAAGATGGATGTATTTTCCAAAAGTTTGTATTAAAACACAAGGCACGTGCTGTATGCTCACATAAGAACACCCTTTGTAGAAGATCTTCCAACTCACATCTTCTGTCATGAAGATGGAAGTACTTGCAGAAGTGTGAGTGAACGCATCAGGAGAGGTTCTAGCTAAGTAGCATTGAGAACCAAGTCTGTGTTGTAGGAAGGCAACAACGATCTAACGTCGTTACCCATGAATACGCACGCATTTCCCAAAACGTGTGTTGAAACTTCAGGAAAATGCCATAGACGTAACCCTCAGTAAGGAGAGGGAATGCAAAGTGTCTTCTACCTCCCGTCTGTCATGATGATGGAAGCTTGTTTCAGAGTGTGAATTTAAGGGTAAGGAAAGGGCCAGTAACCGATCTTTGAGAAAGATCACTGTATCGAAGCCATCTTCCATCTCACATCTTCGGATGTGAAGATGAAAACTTTTGCACAGGGGTGTAAGGAAATATAAGGAAAGTGCCACAGACTGAAATCTATGAAAGAACGCCGTACAGAGAGCATCTTGCATCCCACAATCTTCAGTCATGAGACCGGAAGCATGTGCAAAAGTGTACAAAAACATCAACATAAAGCACTTTGCTTAACGTGGTAGAAGAACACTGTGCAGCCACCATGTCTCAACTCATCACTCCTGTCGTGAAGATGGAGCTTTGTAAGGAAAGGGTAGTTAAGCAATCTTTGAGAAAGAATACTGTGTCGAAGCCCTCTTCCCTCTCACGTCTTCAGACGTGAATATGTAACCGTTTGCACAGGGGTGTAAGGAAATATAAGGAAAGTGCCACAGACTGAAATCTATGAAAGAACGCCGTACACAAAGCATCTTGCATCCCACAATCTTCAGTCATGAGAACGGAAGCATGGGTCAAAGTGTGGAGGAAAACATCAACATAAAGCAGTTTGCTTAACTCTGTAGAAGGGCACTCTGCAGCCACCACGTCTCAACTCACCACTCCTGTGGTGAAGATGGAAGCCTTGGCAAGAGTGTGCACGAGCACGTAAAGAAAGGGCCGTCCAGTTAATTCTGAGACCCAAATCTGTGTCGATAGACTACAACACCGAACCCACCTCCTGACGAATGAATCAACCAGGGATTTCTTCCCTGTGTGTGGAACCTTAAGGAAAGTGCCATAAACTTAACAGGAGATGAGGACACTGGATCGATTGCTTCTTACAACCCACGGCTTCTCTCTCGTAGACATAAACATTTGCCACGTTGTGTGGAAAGCAGAAGGAAAGTGGCTGAGACTTTGCTTCGAGAGAGGATCTTACCAAATCGATCCTTCGAGGCATGTCTTCTATCGTGTAGTGGGAAGCATTCAGATAAGTGCGTTTCTCAGCCTAAAGAAATGATTGTACACTTAACATTTGGAAAGAATTCTGTGGAAACCATCTGAAACTCACATTTTGTCTCATGAACCTGGAAGCATTGGCTCAAGGGTGAGGGAACATGTGACTCAGTGCGGTTTCCTAAACCCTGAGCACCGAGCCTCTGGTTAGAGAATGCCACTTCAAGCATCCTGATGCATGGAGAGAGAAGTTTTGTCAACCATCTGTATTGAACGGTAAGAGAAGTGCCCTGCCGAGAACACTAAGAGAGAGCGCCATCTAGAGACAACCTTCCAACTTCCATCTACCTTCATGAAGATGGATGTATTTTCCAAAAGTTTGTATTAAAACACAAGGCACGTGCTGTATGCTCACATAAGAACACCCTTTGTAGAAGATCTTCCAACTCACATCTTCTGTCATGAAGATGGAAGTACTTGCAGAAGTGTGAGTGAACGCATCAGGAGAGGTTCTAGCTAAGTAGCATTGAGAACCAAGTCTGTGTTGTAGGAAGGCAACAACGATCTAACGTCGTTACCCATGAATACGCACGCATTTCCCAAAACGTGTGTTGAAACTTCAGGAAAATGCCATAGACGTAACCCTCAGTAAGGAGAGGGAATGCAAAGTGTCTTCTACCTCCCGTCTGTCATGATGATGGAAGCTTGTTTCAGAGTGTGAATTTAAGGGTAAGGAAAGGGCCAGTAACCGATCTTTGAGAAAGATCACTGTATCGAAGCCATCTTCCATCTCACATCTTCGGATGTGAAGATGAAAACTTTTGCACAGGGGTGTAAGGAAATATAAGGAAAGTGCCACAGACTGAAATCTATGAAAGAACGCCATACAGAAAGCATCTTGCATCCCACAATCTTCAGTCATGAGACCGGAAGCATGTGCAAAAGTGTACAAAAACATCAACATAAAGCACTTTGCTTAACGTGGTAGAAGAACACTGTGCAGCCACCATGTCTCAACTCATCACTCCTGTCGTGAAGATGGAGCTTTGTAAGGAAAGGGTAGTTAAGCAATCTTTGAGAAAGAATACTGTGTCGAAGCCATCTTCCCTCTCACGTCTTCAGACGTGAATAAGTAACCGTTTGCACAGGGGTGTAAGGAAATATAAGGAAAGTGCCACAGACTGAAATCTATGAAAGAACGCCGTACACAAAGCATCTTGCATCCCACAATCTTCAGTCATGAGAACGGAAGCATGGGTCAAAGTGTGGAGGAAAACATCAACATAAAGCAGTTTGCTTAACTCTGTAGAAGGGCACTCTGCAGCCACCACGTCTCAACTCACCACTCCTGTGGTGAAGATGGAAGCCTTGGCAAGAGTGTGCACGAGCACGTAAAGAAAGGGCCGTCCAGTTAATTCTGAGACCCAAATCTGTGTCGATAGACTACAACACCGAACCCACCTCCTGACGAATGAATCAACCAGGGATTTCTTCCCTGTGTGTGGAACCTTAAGGAAAGTGCCATAAACTTAACAGGAGATGAGGACACTGGATCGATTGCTTCTTACAACCCACGGCTTCTCTCTCGTAGACATAAACATTTGCCACGTTGTGTGGAAAGCAGAAGGAAAGTGGCTGAAACTTTGCTTCGAGAGAGGATCTTACCAAATCGATCCTTCGAGGCATGTCTTCTATCGTGTAGTGGGAAGCATTCAGATAAGTGCGTTTCTCAGCCTAAAGAAATGATTGTACACTTAACATTTGGAAAGAATTCTGTGGAAACCATCTGAAACTCACATTTTGTCTCATGAACCTGGAAGCATTGGCTCAAGGGTGAGGGAACATGTGACTCAGTGCGGTTTCCTAAACCCTGAGCACCGAGCCTCTGGTTAGAGAATGCCACTTCAAGCATCCTGATGCATGGAGAGAGAAGTTTTGTCAACCATCTGTATTGAACGGTAAGAGAAGTGCCCTGCCGAGAACACTAAGAGAGAGCGCCATCTAGAGACAACCTTCCAACTTCCATCTACCTTCATGAAGATGGATGTATTTTCCAAAAGTTTGTATGAAAACACAAGGCACGTGCTGTATGCTCACATAAGAACACCCTTTGTAGAAGATCTTCCAACTCACATCTTCTGTCATGAAGATGGAAGTACTTGCAGAAGTGTGAGTGAACGCATCAGGAGAGGTTCTAGCTAAGTAGCATTGAGAACCAAGTCTGTGTTGTAGGAAGGCAACAACGATCTAACGTCATTACCCATGAATACGCACGCATTTCCCAAAACGTGTGTTGAAACTTCAGGAAAATGCCATAGACGTAACCCTCAGTAAGGAGAGGGAATGCAAAGTGTCTTCTACCTCCCGTCTGTCATGATGATGGAAGCTTGTTTCAGAGTGTGAATTTAAGGGTAAGGAAAGGGCCAGTAACCGATCTTTGAGAAAGATCACTGTATCGAAGCCATCTTCCATCTCACATTTTCGGATGTGAAGATGAAAACTTTTGCACAGGGGTGTAAGGAAATATAAGGAAAGTGCCACAGACTGAAATCTATGAAAGAACGCCGTACAGAGAGCATCTTGCATCCCACAATCTTCAGTCATGAGACCGGAAGCATGTGCAAAAGTGTACAAAAACATCAACATAAAGCACTTTGCTTAACGTGGTAGAAGAACACTGTGCAGCCACCATGTCTCAACTCATCACTCCTGTCGTGAAGATGGAGCTTTGTAAGGAAAGGGTAGTTAAGCAATCTTTGAGAAAGAATACTGTGTCGAAGCCCTCTTCCCTCTCACGTCTTCAGACGTGAATATGTAACCGTTTGCACAGGGGTGTAAGGAAATATAAGGAAAGTGCCACAGACTGAAATCTATGAAAGAACGCCGTACACAAAGCACCTTGCATCCCACAATCTTCAGTCATGAGAACGGAAGCATGGGTCAAAGTGTGGAGGAAAACATCAACATAAAGCAGTTTGCTTAACTCTGTAGAAGGGCACTCTGCAGCCACCACGTCTCAACTCACCACTCCTGTGGTGAAGATGGAAGCCTTGGCAAGAGTGTGCACGAGCACGTAAAGAAAGGGCCGTCCAGTTAATTCTGAGACCCAAATCTGTGTCGATAGACTACAACACCGAACCCACCTCCTGACGAATGAATCAACCAGGGATTTCTTCCCTGTGTGTGGAACCCTAAGGAAAGTGCCATAAACTTAACAGGAGATGAGGACACTGGATCGATTGCTTCTTACAACCCACGGCTTCTCTCTCGTAGACATAAACATTTGCTACGTTGTGTGGAAAGCAGAAGGAAAGTGGCTGAGACTTTGCTTCGAGAGAGGATCTTACCAAATCGATCCTTCGAGGCATGTCTTCTATCGTGTAGTGGGAAGCATTCAGATAAGTGCGTTTCTCAGCCTAAAGAAATGATTGTACACTTAACATTTGGAAAGAATTCTGTGGAAACCATCTGAAACTCACATTTTGTCTCATGAACCTGGAAGCATTGGCTCAAGGGTGAGGGAACATGTGACTCAGTGCGGTTTCCTAAACCCTGAGCACCGAGCCTCTGGTTAGAGAATGCCACTTCAAGCATCCTGATGCATGGAGAGAGAAGTTTTGTCAACCATCTGTATTGAACGGTAAGAGAAGTGCCCTGCCGAGAACACTAAGAGAGAGCGCCATCTAGAGACAACCTTCCAACTTCCATCTACCTTCATGAAGATGGATGTATTTTCCAAAAGTTTGTATTAAAACACAAGGCACGTGCTGTATGCTCACATAAGAACACCCTTTGTAGAAGATCTTCCAACTCACATCTTCTGTCATGAAGATGGAAGTACTTGCAGAAGTGTGAGTGAACGCATCAGGAGAGGTTCTAGCTAAGTAGCATTGAGAACCAAGTCTGTGTTGTAGGAAGGCAACAACGATCTAACGTCGTTACCCATGAATACGCACGCATTTCCCAAAACGTGTGTTGAAACTTCAGGAAAATGCCATAGACGTAACCCTCAGTAAGGAGAGGGAATGCAAAGTGTCTTCTACCTCCCGTCTGTCATGATGATGGAAGCTTGTTTCAGAGTGTGAATTTAAGGGTAAGGAAAGGGCCAGTAACCGATCTTTGAGAAAGATCACTGTATCGAAGCCATCTTCCATCTCACATCTTCGGATGTGAAGATGAAAACTTTTGCACAGGGGTGTAAGGAAATATAAGGAAAGTGCCACAGACTGAAATCTATGAAAGAACGCCGTACACAAAGCATCTTGCATCCCACAATCTTCAGTCATGAGACCGGAAGCATGTGCAAAAGTGTACAAAAACATCAACATAAAGCACTTTGCTTAACGTGGTAGAAGAACACTGTGCAGCCACCATGTCTCAACTCATCACTCCTGTCGTGAAGATGGAGCTTTGTAAGGAAAGGGTAGTTAAGCAATCTTTGAGAAAGAATACTGTGTCGAAGCCCTCTTCCCTCTCACGTCTTCAGACGTGAATATGTAACCGTTTGCACAGGGGTGTAAGGAAATATAAGGAAAGTGCCACAGACTGAAATCTATGAAAGAACGCCGTACACAAAGCATCTTGCATCCCACAATCTTCAGTCATGAGACCGGAAGCATGTGCAAAAGTGTACAAAAACATCAACATAAAGCACTTTGCTTAACGTGGTAGAAGAACACTGTGCAGCCACCATGTCTCAACTCATCACTCCTGTCGTGAAGATGGAGCTTTGTAAGGAAAGGGTAGTTAAGCAATCTTTGAGAAAGAATACTGTGTCGAAGCCATCTTCCCTCTCACGTCTTCAGACGTGAATATGTAACCGTTTGCACAGGGGTGTAAGGAAATATAAGGAAAGTGCCACAGACTGAAATCTATGAAAGAACGCCGTACACAAAGCATCTTGCATCCCACAATCTTCAGTCATGAGAACGGAAGCATGGGTCAAAGTGTGGAGGAAAACATCAACATAAAGCAGTTTGCTTAACTCTGTAGAAGGGCACTCTGCAGCCACCACGTCTCAACTCACCACTCCTGTGGTGAAGATGGAAGCCTTGGCAAGAGTGTGCACGAGCACGTAAAGAAAGGGCCGTCCAGTTAATTCTGAGACCCAAATCTGTGTCGATAGACTACAACACCGAACCCACCTCCTGACGAATGAATCAACCAGGGATTTCTTCCCTGTGTGTGGAACCCTAAGGAAAGTGCCATAAACTTAACAGGAGATGAGGACACTGGATCGATTGCTTCTTACAACCCACGGCTTCTCTCTCGTAGACATAAACATTTGCCACGTTGTGTGGAAAGCAGAAGGAAAGTGGCTGAGACTTTGCTTCGAGAGAGGATCTTACCAAATCGATCCTTCGAGGCATGTCTTCTATCGTGTAGTGGGAAGCATTCAGATAAGTGCGTTTCTCAGCCTAAAGAAATGATTGTACACTTAACATTTGGAAAGAATTCTGTGGAAACCATCTGAAACTCACATTTTGTCTCATGAACCTGGAAGCATTGGCTCAAGGGTGAGGGAACATGTGACTCAGTGCGGTTTCCTAAACCCTGAGCACCGAGCCTCTGGTTAGAGAATGCCACTTCAAGCATCCTGATGCATGGAGAGAGAAGTTTTGTCAACCATCTGTATTGAACGGTAAGAGAAGTGCCCTGCCGAGAACACTAAGAGAGAGCGCCATCTAGAGACAACCTTCCAACTTCCATCTACCTTCATGAAGATGGATGTATTTTCCAAAAGTTTGTATTAAAACACAAGGCACGTGCTGTATGCTCACATAAGAACACCCTTTGTAGAAGATCTTCCAACTCACATCTTCTGTCATGAAGATGGAAGTACTTGCAGAAGTGTGAGTGAACGCATCAGGAGAGGTTCTAGCTAAGTAGCATTGAGAACCAAGTCTGTGTTGTAGGAAGGCAACAACGATCTAACGTCGTTACCCATGAATACGCACGCATTTCCCAAAACGTGTGTTGAAACTTCAGGAAAATGCCATAGACGTAACCCTCAGTAAGGAGAGGGAATGCAAAGTGTCTTCTACCTCCCGTCTGTCATGATGATGGAAGCTTGTTTCAGAGTGTGAATTTAAGGGTAAGGAAAGGGCCAGTAACCGATCTTTGAGAAAGATCACTGTATCGAAGCCATCTTCCATCTCACATCTTCGGATGTGAAGATGAAAACTTTTGCACAGGGGTGTAAGGAAATATAAGGAAAGTGCCACAGACTGAAATCTATGAAAGAACGCCATACAGAAAGCATCTTGCATCCCACAATCTTCAGTCATGAGACCGGAAGCATGTGCAAAAGTGTACAAAAACATCAACATAAAGCACTTTGCTTAACGTGGTAGAAGAACACTGTGCAGCCACCATGTCTCAACTCATCACTCCTGTCGTGAAGATGGAGCTTTGTAAGGAAAGGGTAGTTAAGCAATCTTTGAGAAAGAATACTGTGTCGAAGCCATCTTCCCTCTCACGTCTTCAGACGTGAATAAGTAACCGTTTGCACAGGGGTGTAAGGAAATATAAGGAAAGTGCCACAGACTGAAATCTATGAAAGAACGCCGTACACAAAGCATCTTGCATCCCACAATCTTCAGTCATGAGAACGGAAGCATGGGTCAAAGTGTGGAGGAAAACATCAACATAAAGCAGTTTGCTTAACTCTGTAGAAGGGCACTCTGCAGCCACCACGTCTCAACTCACCACTCCTGTGGTGAAGATGGAAGCCTTGGCAAGAGTGTGCACGAGCACGTAAAGAAAGGGCCGTCCAGTTAATTCTGAGACCCAAATCTGTGTCGATAGACTACAACACCGAACCCACCTCCTGACGAATGAATCAACCAGGGATTTCTTCCCTGTGTGTGGAACCTTAAGGAAAGTGCCATAAACTTAGGTGTTGAGAACACTGGATCGATAGCATCTTACAACCCAGAGCTTCTGCCACGTAGACATAAATATTTGCCACGTTGGGTGGAAAGCAGAAGGAAAGTGGCTGAAACTTTGCTTCGAGAGAGGATCTTACCAAATCGATCCTTCGAGGCATGTCTTCTATCGTGTAGTGGGAAGCATTCAGATAAGTGCGTTTCTCAGCCTAAAGAAATGATTGTACACTTAACATTTGGAAAGAATTCTGTGGAAACCATCTGAAACTCACATTTTGTCTCATGAACCTGGAAGCATTGGCTCAAGGGTGAGGGAACATGTGACTCAGTGCGGTTTCCTAAACCCTGAGCACCGAGCCTCTGGTTAGAGAATGCCACTTCAAGCATCCTGATGCATGGAGAGAGAAGTTTTGTCAACCATCTGTATTGAACGGTAAGAGAAGTGCCCTGCCGAGAACACTAAGAGAGAGCGCCATCTAGAGACAACCTTCCAACTTCCATCTACCTTCATGAAGATGGATGTATTTTCCAAAAGTTTGTATGAAAACACAAGGCACGTGCTGTATGCTCACATAAGAACACCCTTTGTAGAAGATCTTCCAACTCACATCTTCTGTCATGAAGATGGAAGTACTTGCAGAAGTGTGAGTGAACGCATCAGGAGAGGTTCTAGCTAAGTAGCATTGAGAACCAAGTCTGTGTTGTAGGAAGGCAACAACGATCTAACGTCGTTACCCATGAATACGCACGCATTTCCCAAAACGTGTGTTGAAACTTCAGGAAAATGCCATAGACGTAACCTTCAGTAAGGAGAGGGAATGCAAAGTGTCTTCTACCTCCCGTCTGTCATGATGATGGAAGCTTGTTTCAGAGTGTGAATTTAAGGGTAAGGAAAGGGCCAGTAACCGATCTTTGAGAAAGATCACTGTATCGAAGCCATCTTCCATCTCACATCTTCGGATGTGAAGATGAAAACTTTTGCACAGGGGTGTAAGGAAATATAAGGAAAGTGCCACAGACTGAAATCTATGAAAGAACGCCGTACAGAAAGCATCTTGCATCCCACAATCTTCAGTCATGAGACCGGAAGCATGTGCAAAAGTGTACAAAAACATCAACATAAAGCACTTTGCTTAACGTGGTAGAAGAACACTGTGCAGCCACCATGTCTCAACTCATCACTCCTGTCGTGAAGATGGAGCTTTGTAAGGAAAGGGTAGTTAAGCAATCTTTGAGAAAGAATACTGTGTCGAAGCCCTCTTCCCTCTCACGTCTTCATCGTGAATATGTAACCGTTTGCACAGGGGTGTAAGGAAATATAAGGAAAGTGCCACAGACTGAAATCTATGAAAGAACGCCATACACAAAGCATCTTGCATCCCACAATCTTCAGTCATGAGACCGGAAGCATGTGCAAAAGTGTACAAAAACATCAACATAAAGCACTTTGCTTAACGTGGTAGAAGAACACTGTGCAGCCACCATATCTCAACTCATCACTCCTGTCGTGAAGATGGAGCTTTGTAAGGAAAGGGTAGTTAAGCAATCTTTGAGAAAGAATACTGTGTCGAAGCCCTCTTCCCTCTCACGTCTTCAGACGTGAATATGTAACCGTTTGCACAGGGGTGTAAGGAAATATAAGGAAAGTGCCGCAGACTGAAATCTATGAAAGAACGCCGTACACAAAGCATCTTGCATCCCACAATCTTCAGTCATGAGAACGGAAGCATGGGTCAAAGTGTGGAGGAAAACATCAACATAAAGCAGTTTGCTTCCACGTCTCAACTCACCACTCCTGTGGTGAAGATGGAAGCCTTGGCAAGAGTGTGCACGAGCACGTAAAGAAAGGGCCGTCCAGTTAATTCTGAGACCCAAATCTGTGTCGATAGACTACAACACCGAACCCACCTCCTGACGAATGAATCAACCAGGGATTTCTTCCCTGTGTGTGGAACCTTAAGGAAAGTGCCATAAACTTAGGTGTTGAGAACACTGGATCGATAACATCTTACAACCCAGAGCTTCTGCCACGTAGACATAAATATTTGCCACGTTCGGTGGAAAGCAGAAGGAAAGTGGCTGAAACTTTGCTTCGAGAGAGGATCTTATCAAATCGATCCTTCGAGGCATGTCTTCTATCGTGTAGTGGGAAGCATTCAGATAAGTGCGTTTCTCAGCCTAAAGAAATGATTGTACACTTAACATTTGGAAAGAATTCTGTGGAAACCATCCGAAACTCACATTTTGTCTCATGAACCTGGAAGCATTGGCTCAAGGGTGAGGGAACATGTGACTCAGTGCGGTTTCCTAAACCCTGAGCACCGAGCCTCTGGTTAGAGAATGCCACTTCAAGCATCCTGATGCATGGAGAGAGAAGTTTTGTCAACCATCTGTATTGAACGGTAAGAGAAGTGCCCTGCCGAGAACACTAAGAGAGAGCGCCATCTAGAGACAACCTTCCAACTTCCATCTACCTTCATGAAGATGGATGTATTTTCCAAAAGTTTGTATTAAAACACAAGGCACGTGCTGTATGCTCACATAAGAACACCCTTTGTAGAAGATCTTCCAACTCACATCTTCTGTCATGAAGATGGAAGTGTTTGCAGAAGTGTGAGTGAACGCATCAGGAGAGGTTCTAGCTAAGTAGCATTGAGAACCAAGTCTGTGTTGTAGGAAGGCAACAACGATCTAACGTCGTTACCCATGAATACGCACGCATTTCCCAAAACGTGTGTTGAAACTTCAGGAAAATGCCATAGACGTAACCCTCAGTAAGGAGAGGGAATGCAAAGTGTCTTCTACCTCCCGTCTGTCATGATGATGGAAGCTTGTTTCAGAGTGTGAATTTAAGGGTAAGGAAAGGGCCAGTAACCGATCTTTGAGAAAGATCACTGTATCGAAGCCATCTTCCATCTCACATCTTCGGATGTGAAGTTGAAAACTTTTGCACAGGGGTGTAAGGAAATATAAGGAAAGTGCCACAGACTGAAATCTATGAAAGAACGCCGTACAGAAAGCATCTTGCATCCCACAATCTTCAGTCATGAGACCGGAAGCATGTGCAAAAGTGTACAAAAACATCAACATAAAGCACTTTGCTTAACGTGGTAGAAGAACACTGTGCAGCCACCATGTCTCAACTCATCACTCCTGTCGTGAAGATGGAGCTTTGTAAGGAAAGGGTAGTTAAGCAATCTTTGAGAAAGAATACTGTGTCGAAGCCCTCTTCCCTCTCACATCTTCAGACGTGAATATGTAACCGTTTGCACAGGGGTGTAAGGAAATATAAGGAAAGTGCCACAGACTGAAATCTATGAAAGAACGCCGTACACAAAGCATCTTGCATCCCACAATCTTCAGTCATGAGAACGGAAGCATGGGTCAAAGTGTGGAGGAAAACATCAACATAAAGCAGTTTGCTTAACTCTGTAGAAGGGCACTCTGCAGCCACCACGTCTCAACTCACCACTCCTGTGGTGAAGATGGAAGCCTTGGCAAGAGTGTGCACGAGCACGTAAAGAAAGGGCCGTCCAGTTAATTCTGAGACCCAAATCTGTGTCGATAGACTACAACACCGAACCCACCTCCTGACGAATGAATCAACCAGGGATTTCTTCCCTGTGTGTGGAACCTTAAGGAAAGTGCCATAAACTTAACAGGAGATGAGGACACTGGATCGATTGCTTCTTACAACCCACGGCTTCTCTCTCGTAGACATAAACATTTGCCACGTTGTGTGGAAAGCAGAAGGAAAGTGGCTGAGACTTTGCTTCGAGAGAGGATCTTACCAAATCGATCCTTCGAGGCATGTCTTCTATCGTGTAGTGGGAAGCATTCAGATAAGTGCGTTTCTCAGCATAAAGAAATGATTGTACACTTAACATTTGGAAAGAATTCTGTGGAAACCATCTGAAACTCACATTTTGTCTCATGAACCTGGAAGCATTGGCTCAAGGGTGAGGGAACATGTGACTCAGTGCGGTTTCCTAAACCCTGAGCACCGAGCCTCTGGTTAGAGAATGCCACTTCAAGCATCCTGATGCATGGAGAGAGAAGTTTTGTCAACCATCTGTATTGAACGGTAAGAGAAGTGCCCTGCCGAGAACACTAAGAGAGAGCGCCATCTAGAGACAACCTTCCAACTTCCATCTACCTTCATGAAGATGGATGTATTTTCCAAAAGTTTGTATTAAAACACAAGGCACGTGCTGTATGCTCACATAAGAACACCCTTTGTAGAAGATCTTCCAACTCACATCTTCTGTCATGAAGATGGAAGTACTTGCAGAAGTGTGAGTGAACGCATCAGGAGAGGTTCTAGCTAAGTAGCATTGAGAACCAAGTCTGTGTTGTAGGAAGGCAACAACGATCTAACGTCGTTACCCATGAATACGCACGCATTTCCCAAAACGTGTGTTGAAACTTCAGGAAAATGCCATAGACGTAACCCTCAGTAAGGAGAGGGAATGCAAAGTGTCTTCTACCTCCCGTCTGTCATGATGATGGAAGCTTGTTTCAGAGTGTGAATTTAAGGGTAAGGAAAGGGCCAGTAACCGATCTTTGAGAAAGATCACTGTATCGAAGCCATCTTCCATCTCACATCTTCGGATGTGAAGTTGAAAACTTTTGCACAGGGGTGTAAGGAAATATAAGGAAAGTGCCACAGACTGAAATCTATGAAAGAACGCCGTACAGAAAGCATCTTGCATCCCACAATCTTCAGTCATGAGACCGGAAGCATGTGCAAAAGTGTACAAAAACATCAACATAAAGCACTTTGCTTAACGTGGTAGAAGAACACTGTGCAGCCACCATGTCTCAACTCATCACTCCTGTCGTGAAGATGGAGCTTTGTAAGGAAAGGGTAGTTAAGCAATCTTTGAGAAAGAATACTGTGTCGAAGCCATCTTCCCTCTCACGTCTTCAGACGTGAATATGTAACCGTTTGCACAGGGGTGTAAGGAAATATAAGGAAAGTGCCACAGACTGAAATCTATGAAAGAACGCCGTACACAAAGCATCTTGCATCCCACAATCTTCAGTCATGAGAACGGAAGCATGGGTCAAAGTGTGGAGGAAAACATCAACATAAAGCAGTTTGCTTAACTCTGTAGAAGGGCACTCTGCAGCCACCACGTCTCAACTCACCACTCCTGTGGTGAAGATGGAAGCCTTGGCAAGAGTGTGCACGAGCACATAAAGAAAGGGCCGTCCAGTTAATTCTGAGACCCAAATCTGTGTCGATAGACTACAACACCGAACCCACCTCCTGACGAATGAATCAACCAGGGATTTCTTCCCTGTGTGTGGAACCTTAAGGAAAGTGCCATAAACTTAGGTGTTGAGAACACTGGATCGATAGCATCTTACAACCCAGAGCTTCTGCCACGTAGACATAAATATTTGCCACGTTGGGTGGAAAGCAGAAGGAAAGTGGCTGAAACTTTGCTTCGAGAGAGGATCTTACCAAATCGATCCTTCGAGGCATGTCTTCTATCGTGTAGTGGGAAGCATTCAGATAAGTGCGTTTCTCAGCCTAAAGAAATGATTGTACACTTAACATTTGGAAAGAATTCTGTGGAAACCATCTGAAACTCACATTTTGTCTCATGAACCTGGAAGCATTGGCTCAAGGGTGAGGGAACATGTGACTCAGTGCGGTTTCCTAAACCCTGAGCACCGAGCCTCTGGTTAGAGAATGCCACTTCAAGCATCCTGATGCATGGAGAGAGAAGTTTTGTCAACCATCTGTATTGAACGGTAAGAGAAGTGCCCTGCCGAGAACACTAAGAGAGAGCGCCATCTAGAGACAACCTTCCAACTTCCATCTACCTTCATGAAGATGGATGTATTTTCCAAAAGTTTGTATGAAAACACAAGGCACGTGCTGTATGCTCACATAAGAACACCCTTTGTAGAAGATCTTCCAACTCACATCTTCTGTCATGAAGATGGAAGTACTTGCAGAAGTGTGAGTGAACGCATCAGGAGAGGTTCTAGCTAAGTAGCATTGAGAACCAAGTCTGTGTTGTAGGAAGGCAACAACGATCTAACGTCGTTACCCATGAATACGCACGCATTTCCCAAAACGTGTGTTGAAACTTCAGGAAAATGCCATAGACGTAACCCTCAGTAAGGAGAGGGAATGCAAAGTGTCTTCTACCTCCCGTCTGTCATGATGATGGAAGCTTGTTTCAGAGTGTGAATTTAAGGGTAAGGAAAGGGCCAGTAACCGATCTTTGAGAAAGATCACTGTATCGAAGCCATCTTCCATCTCACATCTTCGGATGTGAAGTTGAAAACTTTTGCACAGGGGTGTAAGGAAATATAAGGAAAGTGCCACAGACTGAAATCTATGAAAGAACGCCGTACAGAAAGCATCTTGCATCCCACAATCTTCAGTCATGAGACCGGAAGCATGTGCAAAAGTGTACAAAAACATCAACATAAAGCACTTTGCTTAACGTGGTAGAAGAACACTGTGCAGCCACCATGTCTCAACTCATCACTCCTGTCGTGAAGATGGAGCTTTGTAAGGAAAGGGTAGTTAAGCAATCTTTGAGAAAGAATACTGTGTCGAAGCCCTCTTCCCTCTCACATCTTCAGACGTGAATATGTAACCGTTTGCACAGGGGTGTAAGGAAATATAAGGAAAGTGCCACAGACTGAAATCTATGAAAGAACGCCGTACACAAAGCATCTTGCATCCCACAATCTTCAGTCATGAGAACGGAAGCATGGGTCAAAGTGTGGAGGAAAACATCAACATAAAGCAGTTTGCTTAACTCTGTAGAAGGGCACTCTGCAGCCACCACGTCTCAACTCACCACTCCTGTGGTGAAGATGGAAGCCTTGGCAAGAGTGTGCACGAGCACGTAAAGAAAGGGCCGTCCAGTTAATTCTGAGACCCAAATCTGTGTCGATAGACTACAACACCGAACCCACCTCCTGACGAATGAATCAACCAGGGATTTCTTCCCTGTGTGTGGAACCTTAAGGAAAGTGCCATAAACTTAACAGGAGATGAGGACACTGGATCGATTGCTTCTTACAACCCACGGCTTCTCTCTCGTAGACATAAACATTTGCCACGTTGTGTGGAAAGCAGAAGGAAAGTGGCTGAGACTTTGCTTCGAGAGAGGATCTTACCAAATCGATCCTTCGAGGCATGTCTTCTATCGTGTAGTGGGAAGCATTCAGATAAGTGCGTTTCTCAGCATAAAGAAATGATTGTACACTTAACATTTGGAAAGAATTCTGTGGAAACCATCTGAAACTCACATTTTGTCTCATGAACCTGGAAGCATTGGCTCAAGGGTGAGGGAACATGTGACTCAGTGCGGTTTCCTAAACCCTGAGCACCGAGCCTCTGGTTAGAGAATGCCACTTCAAGCATCCTGATGCATGGAGAGAGAAGTTTTGTCAACCATCTGTATTGAACGGTAAGAGAAGTGCCCTGCCGAGAACACTAAGAGAGAGCGCCATCTAGAGACAACCTTCCAACTTCCATCTACCTTCATGAAGATGGATGTATTTTCCAAAAGTTTGTATTAAAACACAAGGCACGTGCTGTATGCTCACATAAGAACACCCTTTGTAGAAGATCTTCCAACTCACATCTTCTGTCATGAAGATGGAAGTACTTGCAGAAGTGTGAGTGAACGCATCAGGAGAGGTTCTAGCTAAGTAGCATTGAGAACCAAGTCTGTGTTGTAGGAAGGCAACAACGATCTAACGTCGTTACCCATGAATACGCACGCATTTCCCAAAACGTGTGTTGAAACTTCAGGAAAATGCCATAGACGTAACCCTCAGTAAGGAGAGGGAATGCAAAGTGTCTTCTACCTCCCGTCTGTCATGATGATGGAAGCTTGTTTCAGAGTGTGAATTTAAGGGTAAGGAAAGGGCCAGTAACCGATCTTTGAGAAAGATCACTGTATCGAAGCCATCTTCCATCTCACATCTTCGGATGTGAAGTTGAAAACTTTTGCACAGGGGTGTAAGGAAATATAAGGAAAGTGCCACAGACTGAAATCTATGAAAGAACGCCGTACAGAAAGCATCTTGCATCCCACAATCTTCAGTCATGAGACCGGAAGCATGTGCAAAAGTGTACAAAAACATCAACATAAAGCACTTTGCTTAACGTGGTAGAAGAACACTGTGCAGCCACCATGTCTCAACTCATCACTCCTGTCGTGAAGATGGAGCTTTGTAAGGAAAGGGTAGTTAAGCAATCTTTGAGAAAGAATACTGTGTCGAAGCCATCTTCCCTCTCACGTCTTCAGACGTGAATATGTAACCGTTTGCACAGGGGTGTAAGGAAATATAAGGAAAGTGCCACAGACTGAAATCTATGAAAGAACGCCGTACACAAAGCATCTTGCATCCCACAATCTTCAGTCATGAGAACGGAAGCATGGGTCAAAGTGTGGAGGAAAACATCAACATAAAGCAGTTTGCTTAACTCTGTAGAAGGGCACTCTGCAGCCACCACGTCTCAACTCACCACTCCTGTGGTGAAGATGGAAGCCTTGGCAAGAGTGTGCACGAGCACATAAAGAAAGGGCCGTCCAGTTAATTCTGAGACCCAAATCTGTGTCGATAGACTACAACACCGAACCCACCTCCTGACGAATGAATCAACCAGGGATTTCTTCCCTGTGTGTGGAACCTTAAGGAAAGTGCCATAAACTTAGGTGTTGAGAACACTGGATCGATAGCATCTTACAACCCAGAGCTTCTGCCACGTAGACATAAATATTTGCCACGTTGGGTGGAAAGCAGAAGGAAAGTGGCTGAAACTTTGCTTCGAGAGAGGATCTTACCAAATCGATCCTTCGAGGCATGTCTTCTATCGTGTAGTGGGAAGCATTCAGATAAGTGCGTTTCTCAGCCTAAAGAAATGATTGTACACTTAACATTTGGAAAGAATTCTGTGGAAACCATCTGAAACTCACATTTTGTCTCATGAACCTGGAAGCATTGGCTCAAGGGTGAGGGAACATGTGACTCAGTGCGGTTTCCTAAACCCTGAGCACCGAGCCTCTGGTTAGAGAATGCCACTTCAAGCATCCTGATGCATGGAGAGAGAAGTTTTGTCAACCATCTGTATTGAACGGTAAGAGAAGTGCCCTGCCGAGAACACTAAGAGAGAGCGCCATCTAGAGACAACCTTCCAACTTCCATCTACCTTCATGAAGATGGATGTATTTTCCAAAAGTTTGTATGAAAACACAAGGCACGTGCTGTATGCTCACATAAGAACACCCTTTGTAGAAGATCTTCCAACTCACATCTTCTGTCATGAAGATGGAAGTACTTGCAGAAGTGTGAGTGAACGCATCAGGAGAGGTTCTAGCTAAGTAGCATTGAGAACCAAGTCTGTGTTGTAGGAAGGCAACAACGATCTAACGTCGTTACCCATGAATACGCACGCATTTCCCAAAACGTGTGTTGAAACTTCAGGAAAATGCCATAGACGTAACCCTCAGTAAGGAGAGGGAATGCAAAGTGTCTTCTACCTCCCGTCTGTCATGATGATGGAAGCTTGTTTCAGAGTGTGAATTTAAGGGTAAGGAAAGGGCCAGTAACCGATCTTTGAGAAAGATCACTGTATCGAAGCCATCTTCCATCTCACATCTTCGGATGTGAAGATGAAAACTTTTGCACAGGGGTGTAAGGAAATATAAGGAAAGTGCCACAGACTGAAATCTATGAAAGAACGCCGTACAGAAAGCATCTTGCATCCCACAATCTTCAGTCATGAGACCGGAAGCATGTGCAAAAGTGTACAAAAACATCAACATAAAGCACTTTGCTTAACGTGGTAGAAGAACACTGTGCAGCCACCATGTCTCAACTCATCACTCCTGTCGTGAAGATGGAGCTTTGTAAGGAAAGGGTAGTTAAGCAATCTTTGAGAAAGAATACTGTGTCGAAGCCATCTTCCCTCTCACGTCTTCAGACGTGAATATGTAACCGTTTGCACAGGGGTGTAAGGAAATATAAGGAAAGTGCCACAGACTGAAATCTATGAAAGAACGCCGTACACAAAGCATCTTGCATCCCACAATCTTCAGTCATGAGAACGGAAGCATGGGTCAAAGTGTGGAGGAAAACATCAACATAAAGCAGTTTGCTTAACTCTGTAGAAGGGCACTCTGCAGCCACCACGTCTCAACTCACCACTCCTGTGGTGAAGATGGAAGCCTTGGCAAGAGTGTGCACGAGCACGTAAAGAAAGGGCCGTCCAGTTAATTCTGAGACCCAAATCTGTGTCGATAGACTACAACACCGAACCCACCTCCTGACGAATGAATCAACCAGGGATTTCTTCCCTGTGTGTGGAACCTTAAGGAAAGTGCCATAAACTTAGGTGTTGAGAACACTGGATCGATAGCATCTTACAACCCAGAGCTTCTGCCACGTAGACATAAACATTTGCCACGTTGGGTGGAAAGCAGAAGGAAAGTGGCTGAAACTTTGCTTCGAGAGAGGATCTTACCAAATCGATCCTTCGAGGCATGTCTTCTATCGTGTAGTGGGAAGCATTCAGATAAGTGCGTTTCTCAGCATAAAGAAATGATTGTACACTTAACATTTGGAAAGAATTCTGTGGAAACCATCTGAAACTCACATTTTGTCTCATGAACCTGGAAGCATTGGCTCAAGGGTGAGGGAACATGTGACTCAGTGCGGTTTCCTAAACCCTGAGCACCGAGCCTCTGGTTAGAGAATGCCACTTCAAGCATCCTGATGCATGGAGAGAGAAGTTTTGTCAACCATCTGTATTGAACGGTAAGAGAAGTGCCCTGCCGAGAACACTAAGAGAGAGCGCCATCTAGAGACAACCTTCCAACTTCCATCTACCTTCATGAAGATGGATGTATTTTCCAAAAGTTTGTATGAAAACACAAGGCACGTGCTGTATGCTCACATAAGAACACCCTTTGTAGAAGATCTTCCAACTCACATCTTCTGTCATGAAGATGGAAGTACTTGCAGAAGTGTGAGTGAACGCATCAGGAGAGGTTCTAGCTAAGTAGCATTGAGAACCAAGTCTGTGTTGTAGGAAGGCAACAACGATCTAACGTCGTTACCCATGAATACGCACGCATTTCCCAAAACGTGTGTTGAAACTTCAGGAAAATGCCATAGACGTAACCCTCAGTAAGGAGAGGGAATGCAAAGTGTCTTCTACCTCCCGTCTGTCATGATGATGGAAGCTTGTTTCAGAGTGTGAATTTAAGGGTAAGGAAAGGGCCAGTAACCGATCTTTGAGAAAGATCACTGTATCGAAGCCATCTTCCATCTCACATCTTCGGATGTGAAGATGAAAACTTTTGCACAGGGGTGTAAGGAAATATAAGGAAAGTGCCACAGACTGAAATCTATGAAAGAACGCCGTACACAAAGCATCTTGCATCCCACAATCTTCAGTCATGAGACCGGAAGCATGTGCAAAAGTGTACAAAAACATCAACATAAAGCACTTTGCTTAACGTGGTAGAAGAACACTGTGCAGCCACCATGTCTCAACTCATCACTCCTGTCGTGAAGATGGAGCTTTGTAAGGAAAGGGTAGTTAAGCAATCTTTGAGAAAGAATACTGTGTCGAAGCCCTCTTCCCTCTCACGTCTTCAGACGTGAATATGTAACCGTTTGCACAGGGGTGTAAGGAAATATAAGGAAAGTGCCACAGACTGAAATCTATGAAAGAACGCCGTACACAAAGCATCTTGCATCCCACAATCTTCAGTCATGAGAACGGAAGCATGGGTCAAAGTGTGGAGGAAAACATCAACATAAAGCAGTTTGCTTAACTCTGTAGAAGGGCACTCTGCAGCCACCACGTCTCAACTCACCACTCCTGTGGTGAAGATGGAAGCCTTGGCAAGAGTGTGCACGAGCACGTAAAGAAAGGGCCGTCCAGTTAATTCTGAGACCCAAATCTGTGTCGATAGACTACAACACCGAACCCACCTCCTGACGAATGAATCAACCAGGGATTTCTTCCCTGTGTGTGGAACCTTAAGGAAAGTGCCATAAACTTAACAGGAGATGAGGACACTGGATCGATTGCTTCTTACAACCCACGGCTTCTCTCTCGTAGACATAAACATTTGCCACGTTGTGTGGAAAGCAGAAGGAAAGTGGCTGAGACTTTGCTTCGAGAGAGGATCTTACCAAATCGATCCTTCGAGGCATGTCTTCTATCGTGTAGTGGGAAGCATTCAGATAAGTGCGTTTCTCAGCATAAAGAAATGATTGTACACTTAACATTTGGAAAGAATTCTGTGGAAACCATCTGAAACTCACATTTTGTCTCATGAACCTGGAAGCATTGGCTCAAGGGTGAGGGAACATGTGACTCAGTGCGGTTTCCTAAACCCTGAGCACCGAGCCTCTGGTTAGAGAATGCCACTTCAAGCATCCTGATGCATGGAGAGAGAAGTTTTGTCAACCATCTGTATTGAACGGTAAGAGAAGTGCCCTGCCGAGAACACTAAGAGAGAGCGCCATCTAGAGACAACCTTCCAACTTCCATCTACCTTCATGAAGATGGATGTATTTTCCAAAAGTTTGTATTAAAACACAAGGCACGTGCTGTATGCTCACATAAGAACACCCTTTGTAGAAGATCTTCCAACTCACATCTTCTGTCATGAAGATGGAAGTACTTGCAGAAGTGTGAGTGAACGCATCAGGAGAGGTTCTAGCTAAGTAGCATTGAGAACCAAGTCTGTGTTGTAGGAAGGCAACAACGATCTAACGTCGTTACCCATGAATACGCACGCATTTCCCAAAACGTGTGTTGAAACTTCAGGAAAATGCCATAGACGTAACCCTCAGTAAGGAGAGGGAATGCAAAGTGTCTTCTACCTCCCGTCTGTCATGATGATGGAAGCTTGTTTCAGAGTGTGAATTTAAGGGTAAGGAAAGGGCCAGTAACCGATCTTTGAGAAAGATCACTGTATCGAAGCCATCTTCCATCTCACATCTTCGGATGTGAAGATGAAAACTTTTGCACAGGGGTGTAAGGAAATATAAGGAAAGTGCCACAGACTGAAATCTATGAAAGAACGCCGTACAGAAAGCATCTTGCATCCCACAATCTTCAGTCATGAGACCGGAAGCATGTGCAAAAGTGTACAAAAACATCAACATAAAGCACTTTGCTTAACGTGGTAGAAGAACACTGTGCAGCCACCATGTCTCAACTCATCACTCCTGTCGTGAAGATGGAGCTTTGTAAGGAAAGGGTAGTTAAGCAATCTTTGAGAAAGAATACTGTGTCGAAGCCCTCTTCCCTCTCACGTCTTCAGACGTGAATATGTAACCGTTTGCACAGGGGTGTAAGGAAATATAAGGAAAGTGCCACAGACTGAAATCTATGAAAGAACGCCGTACACAAAGCATCTTGCATCCCACAATCTTCAGTCATGAGAACGGAAGCATGGGTCAAAGTGTGGAGGAAAACATCAACATAAAGCAGTTTGCTTAACTCTGTAGAAGGGCACTCTGCAGCCACCACGTCTCAACTCACCACTCCTGTGGTGAAGATGGAAGCCTTGGCAAGAGTGTGCACGAGCACGTAAAGAAAGGGCCGTCCAGTTAATTCTGAGACCCAAATCTGTGTCGATAGACTACAACACCGAACCCACCTCCTGACGAATGAATCAACCAGGGATTTCTTCCCTGTGTGTGGAACCTTAAGGAAAGTGCCATAAACTTAACAGGAGATGAGGACACTGGATCGATTGCTTCTTACAACCCACGGCTTTTCTCTCGTAGACATAAACATTTGCCACGTTGTGTGGAAAGCAGAAGGAAAGTGGCTGAAACTTTGCTTCGAGAGAGGATCTTACCAAATCGATCCTTCGAGGCATGTCTTCTATCGTGTAGTGGGAAGCATTCAGATAAGTGCGTTTCTCAGCATAAAGAAATGATTGTACACTTAACATTTGGAAAGAATTCTGTGGAAACCATCTGAAACTCACATTTTGTCTCATGAACCTGGAAGCATTGGCTCAAGGGTGAGGGAACATGTGACTCAGTGCGGTTTCCTAAACCCTGAGCACCGAGCCTCTGGTTAGAGAATGCCACTTCAAGCATCCTGATGCATGGAGAGAGAAGTTTTGTCAACCATCTGTATTGAACGGTAAGAGAAGTGCCCTGCCGAGAACACTAAGAGAGAGCGCCATCTAGAGACAACCTTCCAACTTCCATCTACCTTCATGAAGATGGATGTATTTTCCAAAAGTTTGTATGAAAACACAAGGCACGTGCTGTATGCTCACATAAGAACACCCTTTGTAGAAGATCTTCCAACTCACATCTTCTGTCATGAAGATGGAAGTACTTGCAGAAGTGTGAGTGAACGCATCAGGAGAGGTTCTAGCTAAGTAGCATTGAGAACCAAGTCTGTGTTGTAGGAAGGCAACAACGATCTAACGTCGTTACCCATGAATACGCACGCATTTCCCAAAACGTGTGTTGAAACTTCAGGAAAATGCCATAGACGTAACCCTCAGTAAGGAGAGGGAATGCAAAGTGTCTTCTACCTCCCGTCTGTCATGATGATGGAAGCTTGTTTCAGAGTGTGAATTTAAGGGTAAGGAAAGGGCCAGTAACCGATCTTTGAGAAAGATCACTGTATCGAAGCCATCTTCCATCTCACATCTTCGGATGTGAAGATGAAAACTTTTGCACAGGGGTGTAAGGAAATATAAGGAAAGTGCCACAGACTGAAATCTATGAAAGAACGCCGTACACAAAGCATCTTGCATCCCACAATCTTCAGTCATGAGACCGGAAGCATGTGCAAAAGTGTACAAAAACATCAACATAAAGCACTTTGCTTAACGTGGTAGAAGAACACTGTGCAGCCACCATGTCTCAACTCATCACTCCTGTCGTGAAGATGGAGCTTTGTAAGGAAAGGGTAGTTAAGCAATCTTTGAGAAAGAATACTGTGTCGAAGCCCTCTTCCCTCTCACGTCTTCAGACGTGAATATGTAACCGTTTGCACAGGGGTGTAAGGAAATATAAGGAAAGTGCCACAGACTGAAATCTATGAAAGAACGCCGTACACAAAGCATCTTGCATCCCACAATCTTCAGTCATGAGAACGGAAGCATGGGTCAAAGTGTGGAGGAAAACATCAACATAAAGCAGTTTGCTTAACTCTGTAGAAGGGCACTCTGCAGCCACCACGTCTCAACTCACCACTCCTGTGGTGAAGATGGAAGCCTTGGCAAGAGTGTGCACGAGCACATAAAGAAAGGGCCGTCCAGTTAATTCTGAGACCCAAATCTGTGTCGATAGACTACAACACCGAACCCACCTCCTGACGAATGAATCAACCAGGGATTTCTTCCCTGTGTGTGGAACCTTAAGGAAAGTGCCATAAACTTAGGTGTTGAGAACACTGGATCGATAGCATCTTACAACCCAGAGCTTCTGCCACGTAGACATAAATATTTGCCACGTTGGGTGGAAAGCAGAAGGAAAGTGGCTGAAACTTTGCTTCGAGAGAGGATCTTACCAAATCGATCCTTCGAGGCATGTCTTCTATCGTGTAGTGGGAAGCATTCAGATAAGTGCGTTTCTCAGCCTAAAGAAATGATTGTACACTTAACATTTGGAAAGAATTCTGTGGAAACCATCTGAAACTCACATTTTGTCTCATGAACCTGGAAGCATTGGCTCAAGGGTGAGGGAACATGTGACTCAGTGCGGTTTCCTAAACCCTGAGCACCGAGCCTCTGGTTAGAGAATGCCACTTCAAGCATCCTGATGCATGGAGAGAGAAGTTTTGTCAACCATCTGTATTGAACGGTAAGAGAAGTGCCCTGCCGAGAACACTAAGAGAGAGCGCCATCTAGAGACAACCTTCCAACTTCCATCTACCTTCATGAAGATGGATGTATTTTCCAAAAGTTTGTATTAAAACACAAGGCACGTGCTGTATGCTCACATAAGAACACCCTTTGTAGAAGATCTTCCAACTCACATCTTCTGTCATGAAGATGGAAGTACTTGCAGAAGTGTGAGTGAACGCATCAGGAGAGGTTCTAGCTAAGTAGCATTGAGAACCAAGTCTGTGTTGTAGGAAGGCAACAACGATCTAACGTCGTTACCCATGAATACGCACGCATTTCCCAAAACGTGTGTTGAAACTTCAGGAAAATGCCATAGACGTAACCCTCAGTAAGGAGAGGGAATGCAAAGTGTCTTCTACCTCCCGTCTGTCATGATGATGGAAGCTTGTTTCAGAGTGTGAATTTAAGGGTAAGGAAAGGGCCAGTAACCGATCTTTGAGAAAGATCACTGTATCGAAGCCATCTTCCATCTCACATCTTCGGATGTGAAGATGAAAACTTTTGCACAGGGGTGTAAGGAAATATAAGGAAAGTGCCACAGACTGAAATCTATGAAAGAACGCCGTACAGAAAGCATCTTGTATCCCACAATCTTCAGTCATGAGACCGGAAGCATGTGCAAAAGTGTACAAAAACATCAACATAAAGCACTTTGCTTAACGTGGTAGAAGAACACTGTGCAGCCACCATGTCTCAACTCATCACTCCTGTCGTGAAGATGGAGCTTTGTAAGGAAAGGGTAGTTAAGCAATCTTTGAGAAAGAATACTGTGTCGAAGCCCTCTTCCCTCTCACGTCTTCAGACGTGAATATGTAACCGTTTGCACAGGGGTGTAAGGAAATATAAGGAAAGTGCCACAGACTGAAATCTATGAAAGAACGCCGTACACAAAGCATCTTGCATCCCACAATCTTCAGTCATGAGAACGGAAGCATGGGTCAAAGTGTGGAGGAAAACATCAACATAAAGCAGTTTGCTTAACTCTGTAGAAGGGCACTCTGCAGCCACCACGTCTCAACTCACCACTCCTGTGGTGAAGATGGAAGCCTTGGCAAGAGTGTGCACGAGCACATAAAGGGCCGTCCAGTTAATTCTGAGACCCAAATCTGTGTCGATAGACTACAACACCGAACCCACCTCCTGACGAATGAATCAACCAGGGATTTCTTCCCTGTGTGTGGAACCTTAAGGAAAGTGCCATAAACTTAGGTGTTGAGAACACTGGATCGATAGCATCTTACAACCCAGAGCTTCTGCCACGTAGACATAAATATTTGCCACGTTGGGTGGAAAGCAGAAGGAAAGTGGCTGAAACTTTGCTTCGAGAGAGGATCTTACCAAATCGATCCTTCGAGGCATGTCTTCTATCGTGTAGTGGGAAGCATTCAGATAAGTGCGTTTCTCAGCATAAAGAAATGATTGTACACTTAACATTTGGAAAGAATTCTGTGGAAACCATCTGAAACTCACATTTTGTCTCATGAACCTGGAAGCATTGGCTCAAGGGTGAGGGAACATGTGACTCAGTGCGGTTTCCTAAACCCTGAGCACCGAGCCTCTGGTTAGAGAATGCCACTTCAAGCATCCTGATGCATGGAGAGAGAAGTTTTGTCAACCATCTGTATTGAACGGTAAGAGAAGTGCCCTGCCGAGAACACTAAGAGAGAGCGCCATCTAGAGACAACCTTCCAACTTCCATCTACCTTCATGAAGATGGATGTATTTTCCAAAAGTTTGTATGAAAACACAAGGCACGTGCTGTATGCTCACATAAGAACACCCTTTGTAGAAGATCTTCCAACTCACATCTTCTGTCATGAAGATGGAAGTACTTGCAGAAGTGTGAGTGAACGCATCAGGAGAGGTTCTAGCTAAGTAGCATTGAGAACCAAGTCTGTGTTGTAGGAAGGCAACAACGATCTAACGTCGTTACCCATGAATACGCACGCATTTCCCAAAACGTGTGTTGAAACTTCAGGAAAATGCCATAGACGTAACCCTCAGTAAGGAGAGGGAATGCAAAGTGTCTTCTACCTCCCGTCTGTCATGATGATGGAAGCTTGTTTCAGAGTGTGAATTTAAGGGTAAGGAAAGGGCCAGTAACCGATCTTTGAGAAAGATCACTGTATCGAAGCCATCTTCCATCTCACATCTTCGGATGTGAAGATGAAAACTTTTGCACAGGGGTGTAAGGAAATATAAGGAAAGTGCCACAGACTGAAATCTATGAAAGAACGCCGTACAGAAAGCATCTTGTATCCCACAATCTTCAGTCATGAGACCGGAAGCATGTGCAAAAGTGTACAAAAACATCAACATAAAGCACTTTGCTTAACGTGGTAGAAGAACACTGTGCAGCCACCATGTCTCAACTCATCACTCCTGTCGTGAAGATGGAGCTTTGTAAGGAAAGGGTAGTTAAGCAATCTTTGAGAAAGAATACTGTGTCGAAGCCATCTTCCCTCTCACGTCTTCAGACGTGAATATGTAACCGTTTGCACAGGGGTGTAAGGAAATATAAGGAAAGTGCCACAGACTGAAATCTATGAAAGAACGCCGTACACAAAGCATCTTGCATCCCACAATCTTCAGTCATGAGAACGGAAGCATGGGTCAAAGTGTGGAGGAAAACATCAACATAAAGCAGTTTGCTTAACTCTGTAGAAGGGCACTCTGCAGCCACCACGTCTCAACTCACCACTCCTGTGGTGAAGATGGAAGCCTTGGCAAGAGTGTGCACGAGCACGTAAAGAAAGGGCCGTCCAGTTAATTCTGAGACCCAAATCTGTGTCGATAGACTACAACACCGAACCCACCTCCTGACGAATGAATCAACCAGGGATTTCTTCCCTGTGTGTGGAACCTTAAGGAAAGTGCCATAAACTTAGGTGTTGAGAACACTGGATCGATAGCATCTTACAACCCAGAGCTTCTGCCACGTAGACATAAATATTTGCCACGTTGTGTGGAAAGCAGAAGGAAAGTGGCTGAGACTTTGCTTCGAGAGAGGATCTTACCAAATCGATCCTTCGAGGCATGTCTTCTATCGTGTAGTGGGAAGCATTCAGATAAGTGCGTTTCTCAGCATAAAGAAATGATTGTACACTTAACATTTGGAAAGAATTCTGTGGAAACCATCTGAAACTCACATTTTGTCTCATGAACCTGGAAGCATTGGCTCAAGGGTGAGGGAACATGTGACTCAGTGCGGTTTCCTAAACCCTGAGCACCGAGCCTCTGGTTAGAGAATGCCACTTCAAGCATCCTGATGCATGGAGAGAGAAGTTTTGTCAACCATCTGTATTGAACGGTAAGAGAAGTGCCCTGCCGAGAACACTAAGAGAGAGCGCCATCTAGAGACAACCTTCCAACTTCCATCTACCTTCATGAAGATGGATGTATTTTCCAAAAGTTTGTATGAAAACACAAGGCACGTGCTGTATGCTCACATAAGAACACCCTTTGTAGAAGATCTTCCAACTCACATCTTCTGTCATGAAGATGGAAGTACTTGCAGAAGTGTGAGTGAACGCATCAGGAGAGGTTCTAGCTAAGTAGCATTGAGAACCAAGTCTGTGTTGTAGGAAGGCAACAACGATCTAACGTCGTTACCCATGAATACGCACGCATTTCCCAAAACGTGTGTTGAAACTTCAGGAAAATGCCATAGACGTAACCCTCAGTAAGGAGAGGGAATGCAAAGTGTCTTCTACCTCCCGTCTGTCATGATGATGGAAGCTTGTTTCAGAGTGTGAATTTAAGGGTAAGGAAAGGGCCAGTAACCGATCTTTGAGAAAGATCACTGTATCGAAGCCATCTTCCATCTCACATCTTCGGATGTGAAGATGAAAACTTTTGCACAGGGGTGTAAGGAAATATAAGGAAAGTGCCACAGACTGAAATCTATGAAAGAACGCCGTACACAAAGCATCTTGCATCCCACAATCTTCAGTCATGAGACCGGAAGCATGTGCAAAAGTGTACAAAAACATCAACATAAAGCACTTTGCTTAACGTGGTAGAAGAACACTGTGCAGCCACCATGTCTCAACTCATCACTCCTGTCGTGAAGATGGAGCTTTGTAAGGAAAGGGTAGTTAAGCAATCTTTGAGAAAGAATACTGTGTCGAAGCCATCTTCCCTCTCACGTCTTCAGACGTGAATATGTAACCGTTTGCACAGGGGTGTAAGGAAATATAAGGAAAGTGCCACAGACTGAAATCTATGAAAGAACGCCGTACACAAAGCATCTTGCATCCCACAATCTTCAGTCATGAGAACGGAAGCATGGGTGAAAGTGTGGAGGAAAACATCAACATAAAGCAGTTTGCTTAACTCTGTAGAAGGGCACTCTGCAGCCACCACGTCTCAACTCACCACTCCTGTGGTGAAGATGGAAGCCTTGGCAAGAGTGTGCACGAGCACGTAAAGAAAGGGCCGTCCAGTTAATTCTGAGACCCAAATCTGTGTCGATAGACTACAACACCGAACCCACCTCCTGACTAATGAATCAACCAGGGATTTCTTCCCTGTGTGTGGAACCTTAAGGAAAGTGCCATAAACTTAGGTGTTGAGAACACTGGATCGATAACATCTTACAACCCAGAGCTTCTGCCACGTAGACATAAATATTTGCCACGTTGGGTGGAAAGCAGAAGGAAAGTGGCTGAAACTTTGCTTCGAGAGAGGATCTTACCAAATCGATCCTTCGAGGCATGTCTTCTATCGTGTAGTGGGAAGCATTCAGATAAGTGCGTTTCTCAGCCTAAAGAAATGATTGTACACTTAACATTTGGAAAGAATTCTGTGGAAACCATCTGAAACTCACATTTTGTCTCATGAACCTGGAAGCATTGGCTCAAGGGTGAGGGAACATGTGACTCAGTGCGGTTTCCTAAACCCTGAGCACCGAGCCTCTGGTTAGAGAATGCCACTTCAAGCATCCTGATGCATGGAGAGAGAAGTTTTGTCAACCATCTGTATTGAACGGTAAGAGAAGTGCCCTGCCGAGAACACTAAGAGAGAGCGCCATCTAGAGACAACCTTCCAACTTCCATCTACCTTCATGAAGATGGATGTATTTTCCAAAAGTTTGTATTAAAACACAAGGCACGTGCTGTATGCTCACATAAGAACACCCTTTGTAGAAGATCTTCCAACTCACATCTTCTGTCATGAAGATGGAAGTACTTGCAGAAGTGTGAGTGAACGCATCAGGAGAGGTTCTAGCTAAGTAGCATTGAGAACCAAGTCTGTGTTGTAGGAAGGCAACAACGATCTAACGTCGTTACCCATGAATACGCACGCATTTCCCAAAACGTGTGTTGAAACTTCAGGAAAATGCCATAGACGTAACCCTCAGTAAGGAGAGGGAATGCAAAGTGTCTTCTACCTCCCGTCTGTCATGATGATGGAAGCTTGTTTCAGAGTGTGAATTTAAGGGTAAGGAAAGGGCCAGTAACCGATCTTTGAGAAAGATCACTGTATCGAAGCCATCTTCCATCTCACATCTTCGGATGTGAAGATGAAAACTTTTGCACAGGGGTGTAAGGAAATATAAGGAAAGTGCCACAGACTGAAATCTATGAAAGAACGCCGTACACAAAGCATCTTGCATCCCACAATCTTCAGTCATGAGACCGGAAGCATGTGCAAAAGTGTACAAAAACATCAACATAAAGCACTTTGCTTAACGTGGTAGAAGAACACTGTGCAGCCACCATGTCTCA
The DNA here is from genome assembly GCF_024610735.1 of Ursus americanus. Taxonomy (NCBI): domain Eukaryota; kingdom Metazoa; phylum Chordata; class Mammalia; order Carnivora; family Ursidae; genus Ursus; species Ursus americanus. The sequence goes on along the minus strand of NC_142142.1, from coordinate 23,160,668 downwards.
ACTCATCACTCCTGTCGTGAAGATGGAGCTTTGTAAGGAAAGGGTAGTTAAGCAATCTTTGAGAAAGAATACTGTGTCGAAGCCCTCTTCCCTCTCACGTCTTCAGACGTGAATATGTAACCGTTTGCACAGGGGTGTAAGGAAATATAAGGAAAGTGCCACAGACTGAAATCTATGAAAGAACGCCGTACACAAAGCATCTTGCATCCCACAATCTTCAGTCATGAGAACGGAAGCATGGGTCAAAGTGTGGAGGAAAACATCAACATAAAGCAGTTTGCTTAACTCTGTAGAAGGGCACTCTGCAGCCACCACGTCTCAACTCACCACTCCTGTGGTGAAGATGGAAGCCTTGGCAAGAGTGTGCACGAGCACGTAAAGAAAGGGCCGTCCAGTTAATTCTGAGACCCAAATCTGTGTCGATAGACTACAACACCGAACCCACCTCCTGACGAATGAATCAACCAGGGATTTCTTCCCTGTGTGTGGAACCTTAAGGAAAGTGCCATAAACTTAGGTGTTGAGAACACTGGATCGATAGCATCTTACAACCCAGAGCTTCTGCCACGTAGACATAAATATTTGCCACGTTGTGTGGAAAGCAGAAGGAAAGTGGCTGAGACTTTGCTTCGAGAGAGGATCTTACCAAATCGATCCTTCGAGGCATGTCTTCTATCGTGTAGTGGGAAGCATTCAGATAAGTGCGTTTCTCAGCATAAAGAAATGATTGTACACTTAACATTTGGAAAGAATTCTGTGGAAACCATCTGAAACTCACATTTTGTCTCATGAACCTGGAAGCATTGGCTCAAGGGTGAGGGAACATGTGACTCAGTGCGGTTTCCTAAACCCTGAGCACCGAGCCTCTGGTTAGAGAATGCCACTTCAAGCATCCTGATGCATGGAGAGAGAAGTTTTGTCAACCATCTGTATTGAACGGTAAGAGAAGTGCCCTGCCGAGAACACTAAGAGAGAGCGCCATCTAGAGACAACCTTCCAACTTCCATCTACCTTCATGAAGATGGATGTATTTTCCAAAAGTTTGTATGAAAACACAAGGCACGTGCTGTATGCTCACATAAGAACACCCTTTGTAGAAGATCTTCCAACTCACATCTTCTGTCATGAAGATGGAAGTACTTGCAGAAGTGTGAGTGAACGCATCAGGAGAGGTTCTAGCTAAGTAGCATTGAGAACCAAGTCTGTGTTGTAGGAAGGCAACAACGATCTAACGTCGTTACCCATGAATACGCACGCATTTCCCAAAACGTGTGTTGAAACTTCAGGAAAATGCCATAGACGTAACCCTCAGTAAGGAGAGGGAATGCAAAGTGTCTTCTACCTCCCGTCTGTCATGATGATGGAAGCTTGTTTCAGAGTGTGAATTTAAGGGTAAGGAAAGGGCCAGTAACCGATCTTTGAGAAAGATCACTGTATCGAAGCCATCTTCCATCTCACATCTTCGGATGTGAAGATGAAAACTTTTGCACAGGGGTGTAAGGAAATATAAGGAAAGTGCCACAGACTGAAATCTATGAAAGAACGCCGTACACAAAGCATCTTGCATCCCACAATCTTCAGTCATGAGACCGGAAGCATGTGCAAAAGTGTACAAAAACATCAACATAAAGCACTTTGCTTAACGTGGTAGAAGAACACTGTGCAGCCACCATGTCTCAACTCATCACTCCTGTCGTGAAGATGGAGCTTTGTAAGGAAAGGGTAGTTAAGCAATCTTTGAGAAAGAATACTGTGTCGAAGCCCTCTTCCCTCTCACGTCTTCAGACGTGAATATGTAACCGTTTGCACAGGGGTGTAAGGAAATATAAGGAAAGTGCCACAGACTGAAATCTATGAAAGAACGCCGTACACAAAGCATCTTGCATCCCACAATCTTCAGTCATGAGAACGGAAGCATGGGTCAAAGTGTGGAGGAAAACATCAACATAAAGCAGTTTGCTTCCACGTCTCAACTCACCACTCCTGTGGTGAAGATGGAAGCCTTGGCAAGAGTGTGCACGAGCACGTAAAGAAAGGGCCGTCCAGTTAATTCTGAGACCCAAATCTGTGTCGATAGACTACAACACCGCACCCACCTCCTGACGAATGAATCAACCAGGGATTTCTTCCCTGTGTGTGGAACCTTAAGGAAAGTGCCATAAACTTAGGTGTTGAGAACACTGGATCGATAGCATCTTACAACCCAGAGCTTCTGCCACGTAGACATAAATATTTGCCACGTTGGGTGGAAAGCAGAAGGAAAGTGGCTGAGACTTTGCTTCGAGATAGGATCTTACCAAATCGATCCTTCGAGGCATGTCTTCTATCGTGTAGTGGGAAGCATTCAGATAAGTGCGTTTCTCAGCCTAAAGAAATGATTGTACACTTAACATTTGGAAAGAATTCTGTGGAAACCATCTGAAACTCACATTTTGTCTCATGAACCTGGAAGCATTGGCTCAAGGGTGAGGGAACATGTGACTCAGTGCGGTTTCCTAAACCCTGAGCACCGAGCCTCTGGTTAGAGAATGCCACTTCAAGCATCCTGATGCATGGAGAGAGAAGTTTTGTCAACCATCTGTATTGAACGGTAAGAGAAGTGCCCTGCCGAGAACACTAAGAGAGAGCGCCATCTAGAGACAACCTTCCAACTTCCATCTACCTTCATGAAGATGGATGTATTTTCCAAAAGTTTGTATGAAAACACAAGGCACGTGCTGTATGCTCACATAAGAACACCCTTTGTAGAAGATCTTCCAACTCACATCTTCTGTCATGAAGATGGAAGTACTTGCAGAAGTGTGAGTGAACGCATCAGGAGAGGTTCTAGCTAAGTAGCATTGAGAACCAAGTCTGTGTTGTAGGAAGGCAACAACGATCTAACGTCGTTACCCATGAATACGCACGCATTTCCCAAAACGTGTGTTGAAACTTCAGGAAAATGCCATAGACGTAACCCTCAGTAAGGAGAGGGAATGCAAAGTGTCTTCTACCTCCCGTCTGTCATGATGATGGAAGCTTGTTTCAGAGTGTGAATTTAAGGGTAAGGAAAGGGCCAGTAACCGATCTTTGAGAAAGATCACTGTATCGAAGCCATCTTCCATCTCACATCTTCGGATGTGAAGATGAAAACTTTTGCACAGGGGTGTAAGGAAATATAAGGAAAGTGCCACAGACTGAAATCTATGAAAGAACGCCGTACACAAAGCATCTTGCATCCCACAATCTTCAGTCATGAGACCGGAAGCATGTGCAAAAGTGTACAAAAACATCAACATAAAGCACTTTGCTTAACGTGGTAGAAGAACACTGTGCAGCCACCATGTCTCAACTCATCACTCCTGTCGTGAAGATGGAGCTTTGTAAGGAAAGGGTAGTTAAGCAATCTTTGAGAAAGAATACTGTGTCGAAGCCCTCTTCCCTCTCACGTCTTCAGACGTGAATATGTAACCGTTTGCACAGGGGTGTAAGGAAATATAAGGAAAGTGCCACAGACTGAAATCTATGAAAGAACGCCGTACACAAAGCATCTTGCATCCCACAATCTTCAGTCATGAGAACGGAAGCATGGGTCAAAGTGTGGAGGAAAACATCAACATAAAGCAGTTTGCTTAACTCTGTAGAAGGGCACTCTGCAGCCACCACGTCTCAACTCACCACTCCTGTGGTGAAGATGGAAGCCTTGGCAAGAGTGTGCACGAGCACGTAAAGAAAGGGCCGTCCAGTTAATTCTGAGACCCAAATCTGTGTCGATAGACTACAACACCGAACCCACCTCCTGACGAATGAATCAACCAGGGATTTCTTCCCTGTGTGTGGAACCTTAAGGAAAGTGCCATAAACTTAGGTGTTGAGAACACTGGATCGATAGCATCTTACAACCCAGAGCTTCTGCCACGTAGACATAAGTATTTGCCACGTTGGGTTGAAAGCAGAAGGAAAGTGGCTGAGACTTTGCTTCGAGAGAGGATCTTACCGAATCCATCCTTCGAGGGATGTCTTCTAACGTGTAGTGGGAAGCATTCAGATAAGTGTATTTCTCAGCATAAAGAAATGATTGTACACTTAACATTTGGAACGAATTCCGTGGAAACCTTTGGAAAACCACATTTTCTCTCATGAACCTGGAAGCATTGGCTCAAGGGTGAGGGAACATGTGACTCAGTGCGGTTTCCTAAACCCTGAGCACCGAGCATCTGGATAGAGAATGCCACTTCAAGCAGCCTGATACACGGAGAGAGAAGCTTTCTCAGTTATGTGTGATGAACAGTAAGAGAAGTGTCCTTCGCTGAACACTAAAAAAGAGCACATTAGAGAAAACCTTCCAAATCCCATCTACCTTCATGAAGATGGAGGTATTTTTCAAAAGTGTGCATGAAAACACGAGGAACTTGCATAGGATCACTTAAGAACACCCTTTGGAAAAGATCATCCCAACTCACATCTTCTAAAATGAACACAGACGAACTTGCAGAAGTGTTAGTGAACGCATCAGGAGAGGTTCTAGCTTAGCAGCTGTGAGAACCAAGTCTGTGTTGTAGGAAGGCAACATCGATTTAATATCGTGAACCATGAATAAACACGCGTTTCCCTGTACGTGTCAACGATGAAAAGCGATAAAAAAGCGATAAAAAACTGCCATAGAAGAAACTCTCAGTAAGAAGAGTGTAAGCAAATGGTATTCCAACTCAGATCGTCTGTCGTGATGATGGAAGCATGTTTCAGAGTGTGATTTAAAGTGCAAGGAATGTGCTGTTAACCAATCCTTGATAAATAAAACTATATCGAAGCCATCTTCCCTCTCACGTCTTCGGACCTGAATATGAAGCCTTTTGCTCAGCGGTGTAAGGAAATATAAGGAAAGTGCCACAGACTGAAATCTATGAAAGAACGCCATACACAAAGCATCTTGCATCCCACAATCTTCAGTCATGAGAACAGAAGCATGGGTAAAAGTGTGGAGGAAAACATCAACATAAAGCAGTTTGCTTAACTCTGTAGAAGGGCACTCTGCAGCCACCACGTCTCAACTCACCACTCCTGTGGTGAAGATGGAAGCCTTGGCAAGAGTGTGCACGAGCACGTAAAGAAAGGGCCGTCCAGTTAATTCTGAGACCCAAATCTGTGTAGATAGACTACAACACCGAACCCACCTCCTGACAAATGAATCAACCAGGGATTTCTTCCCTGTGTGTGAACCTTAAGGAAAGTGCCATCAACTTAATAGGAGTTGAGAACACTGGATCGATAGCATCTTACCACCCACAGCTTCAGTCAGGTAGATAGCAATATTTGCCACGTTGTGTTGAAAGCAGAAGGAAAGTGGCTGAGATTAAACTTCGAGAAAGCACCATGCCGAATTGATCCTTCGAGGCATGTCTTCTTTCATGATGATGGAATCATGTTTCAGACTGTGAATTAAAGTGCAAGGAATGTGCCGTCAGCCACCCCTGCATGCTCCAGAGCTCCATTTCATTGTGATTTGCGCACACTCCGGAGCTCAGGTTTTCAGACTGGTTACGTGCGTTCCCAGGCTCATGGTCTCAGTCTGCTCTCTCGCGGGTGCTGGTCCGTGAGTCAGCCCACTCCCCCGTGAACTTGGCTACTGCTTCCTGGCGCCCCAGTGTGGAGGCTCACTCCCCCTTCCATTTAATTTCCGATATCAGTGAGCGGATTCACGGCTCCCCACTTCATACCTCAATACTCTGTCCTGGAGATGTTCATTTGTAGAGATCCAGATGTATTTTCCTGTGTCTCAGGCTGATTTTGTGGGTGTTCAGGATGGTCTGGTACCTATCCAGCTTGACTCAGGGACCAGCTGAAACAGGGGACCCCTATTCCTCCGCCATCTTCTGTTTCATTGCCATAAAGGTTCTCCTAATCCCTCTCAGTTTAATGGTCCCTCAGCTTTCCTGGTCCCTGGTTCCCAGGATTCAGTCTCACCTCTTGCTGCCAAGGGTGGGGTCAGACTGGCCTCTGTTCTGACACTCCAACCACTTCAATCCTCTTCCAATGTCCTAAGGGAAGGCCACTCCTTGGCACTATCAGGCACTTCGGGACAAAAGATCTGATGGTCTTGAGAGCAGCTCATTTAACATCCAAGAAAATTACTGGGCCCCCAGCCCCCATCAATGCCCTTCCAATTCCCAGTGACACCAATCTGAGGTTTCTGAAAGCCTGCGATCCGGGGCCCTGCCAGGCCCAAGCTTCCCTCCCCGGGGGCCGCACACTCAAGGGGTCAATGTCTTAAGCCCACCCTACTGGTGATAGCCCTGTGCAAACTCCCGGTCCCACTCCACCATATCCCCATGAACACACAAGCATTTCTCTGGGAAATCCTATCTCCTTGGAGGAAGGCTATTCCACTGTGGAAACCTAAACCCAGAATATGGGCTGCCTTCCAGCCCTGGAACTCTGGCTGCCAGAACGCCAGACCCAGGGATCTTGCCTAATTCCCTTGGACTCAAAATGTTGGTCCCTAAACTGTGACATTGACAGGGCCAGGCAGGCACCTCCAGAGGCATGTGTTTTTTTAAAGAAAATTCATATTTCTGTTTGCCAAAAGCAGAAAAGCTCGGTATTGTAAAAGGCAACACAATAAATACCATGAAAACTATGTGTTTGATTAAATAAAACAGATAAAAAGACAGTAATACAAATAATAAATCTAAACAGTTTACAAAAAGCACAGAGTACCATGAACTCATGAATAGGGAGACCTGAATTGTTTATAGTAAGACAGCCAGAAATAACTAATTTATTTCACTTTGCATATTCTAGAGAGGATATTTCTTTCTTTATTAAAAAAATCTAATGTAGACATATGTTCAAATTCTAAGAAAAGGAGGACTAAAAAGAGACTGTCCTGTAGCCCATTTCTAGGCTCTGTCATTTGGGCAGAACTTGCCACTCTTTCTTTGTCATGTCCGTTCCCATGAGGTAATTTATGGGAAGTTGTTCTTGAGTTATAGGTCTTGCTCTATATAGGAGAGAAATCAGGCCACAATATTTTCCAATTAATTATTTTCTCATGAATAAGAATTCCTGACATAGTCATGTAGTTAAAAACTTTGATGACTTAGATTTTTTATATATGTATATTTTTATTTTATTTTTTTTAACAGTTCCATCATTCATTACTTGTGTAGAACACCCAATGCACCATGCAATACATGCCCTCCTTACTACCCATGACCAGCGTATCCCATTCCCCCACCCTCCTCCCCTCTGAAGCCCTCAGTTTGATTCCTAGAGTCCATAGTCTCTAATGGTTCATTCCCCCTCTGTTTAAAGTGTCCATAGTCTCTCATGGTTCATCCCCCCTTCTTCTTCCCTTTCTTCTCCTACCAATCTTCCTACTTCTTATGTTCCATAAATGAGTGAAACCATATGATAATTGTCTTTCTCTGCTTGACTTATTTCCCTTAGCATTATCTCCTCCAGTGCCATCCATGTTGCAGCAAATGTTGAGAAATCATTCTTTTTGATGGCTGAGTAATATTCCATTGTATATATGGACAACATCTTTTTAATCCAGTCATCTGTTGAAGGGCATCTCAGCTCCTTCCATGATTTAGCTATTGTGGACAGTGCTGCTATGAACATTGGGGTGCATGTGGCCCTTCTCTTCACTACGTCTGTATCTTTGGGGTAAATACCTAGTAGTGCAATTGCTGGATCATAGTGTAGCTCAATTTTTAACTTTTTAAGGGAACTCCACACTGTTTTCCAGAGTGGCTGTACCAACTTGCATTCCCACCAACAATGTAGGAGGGATCCCCTTTCTCCACATCCTCTCAAACATTTGTTGTTTCTTCATCCCTAGGATACAAGGGTGGTTCAACATTCACAAATCTATCAGTGTGATAGATTATATCAACAAGAAAAAAGTCAAGAACCATTTGATCCTCTCAATAGATGCAGAAAAAGCAGTCGACAAAATACAGCATCCTTTCCCTGATTAAAACACTGCAGAGTGTAGGGATAGAGTGTACATTCCTCTATCTCATAAAAACCATCTATGGAAAGCCTACAACAAATATCATTCTCAATGGGGAAAAGCTGTAAGCCTTTCCCTTAAGATCAGGAACATGACAAGGATGCCCACTCTTGCCATTATTATTCAACATAGCACTAGAAGTCCTTGCAACAGCAATCAGACAACAAGAAGGGATAAAAGGTACCCAAATTGGCAAAGAAGAAGTCACAATGTCTCTCTTCAGAGATGACATGATAATCTATATGGAAACCCCAAAAGAATCCACCCCCAAACTACTAGGAGTTATAGAGCAATTCAGTAATGTGGTGGGATACAAAATCAATGCTCAGAAATCGGTTGCATTTCTATACACGAACAATGAGACTGAAGAAAGAGAAATTAGGGAATCCATTCCATTTACAATAGCACCAAAAATCATACATTATCTCAGAATTAACAACCAGAGACGTAAATCATCTATATTCCATAAACTACAAATCACTCTTGAAAGACATTGAAGAAGACACAAAAAGATGGGAAAATATTCCATGCTCATGGATTGGAGGAAGTAGGTTTTGGTTTTGTTTCGGGGACACCCCCACTCTGCATTCCTCCTGCGATCTTCCGGGTTTGGCTGAGGTCTTTAGCTACATCCCAGGTTTTGCTTTAAACCCTGAAAGCAATCACCATCAACGCCCCACCTTTTCCATGTCATCACTGACTTCAGCATCCAGAGAAAGGCTCCTACCTGGGTGGCAGGCTGAGTGAACCGCATTTCCCTCTAAGGCAGGTGCACAGAGCCCGGAGGGTCACCAAGGTTGAAAGCGCTGGTGACCCCTCTTTGCGTCAGTCCAGCCAAGCCCTGTTCGCTCTCGGGCTCCTTTTGTGGGCCTTTATTTTCTCCCTTCTGTCGTCTCACAAACCTGGGTCTTTCCCTGAGGCCCTCGCTTCCCTTTTTCGTTTTTTATTTTCCGGGAAAACCGCCCAGCCAATACACCCTTCCTCCATCTCTGCAGGTTCATGGCCCAAGCAGGACAAGTCACTAGGCCAAGAGAGTGTGGGACAGTTTGGTGCAAAGAGGCTTTGGGGGAAGGACCATTGGGGCTGGTTACTCTCTGATGGTGAACGCAGTAGCCACCAACCCCACTTTCCAGTCCAGAGAGGGTGTGCACAGCAGTTGCCTGGTGGATTTCCAGCCAAGCTTGAAACTCAGAGAATCTGAGAGTGGGACCCTGACCTTCTAGGCTTTTCTCTCACCCTGGAGACAGGCATGGCCATGCCCTCCACTGCTCTCCTGGAGCTTAGGGATGAATTGGGATGCCATAGCCTCGGAGACAGTGGGACCCTTCCTTCCAGAGCAGGGCCTAGCTTCCTCTGTAGGTCTTGCTGGTGGTTCAAATCACTTTTTCAAAAATTGCACAATCCTTTTCAGTTCAATCATTTTCTCTCACCTGCTGCCTCTTTCATATACAAAGGGTAGTGTGCAGAGGAAATGTAGAATTGTCTTTAATCCTAGAACTCTGGAAGAACAAGGGAAATAGCCTCTGCTCTGGAGAAGTTTGAACCCCACGTGTCCCTGAAGATCTTTGGATGTCAGGATTTCTCCACTCACAGTGGAACTGTCCCAAGGACCCAAGTTCCCCACCACATTAGCACTAGAGTTATAGGGGAGGGCTCCATCCTCTGCACAGCATCCTTCTCCCCCTACAGAGTGAAATCTATCCCAGACACCCCTTTACTTCCATGGGTTTTTTTCACCAGTAATGAGTAGTCAAGATCAAATCTTTTGGCCTTCCCCCCCCCAACACTACTCCAGTGGCTGCCTTACTTGAGTCATTGCCCAATTCCCAAACCTTGCACTTCGCATCGCTGGTGGGATGCTGGATCTGTCCTGTGATTCCCATTCCCACAGCTGAGTCCTTCATACCTTATTCTGTGTGTAACAACTGCTAAAGCCTGAAGAAAATTGAATTAGCCAAGATAATTTAGGAAAATTCCACTAGAGCTTGATAGGCCTTCTGGAGCTCTCATTTACAATTGGGTGTTGAGAGGGTAGATCCCTTTCTTTGTGCTGGTGCAGATGAGGCAGAGAAACACCAATGAGTGTAGAATGGGAAGGTTTGTGCAATTGGGTAATTGGTCGGATCATTGCTCAAGAAAGAAGCATGTTTGGGATTTGGGGTGAATTCTGGTTTTGACACTTCAAGAATGGTGTTCCAGAGGAAAATTGTAGTGGAGATGTCAATGAGATCACTACTTTGTGATAGGAGTTTTGCAGACATATGTGGACTTAGTGTAAGAATGGCAGATAAAAGGAAGGGTTTAAGCTGGAAAGGTATATAGGTTACAAGGAGAATATGCAGATCCCCAAGGCAGAGAAAGCAGTGAAGGGGACTGGGAGGAAAACAAGAGTTTATGGTACTTGAAGAAAAGGAATGCCCAATGAACGGATAATGTAGGAACCAATTCTATATTCTCCTTTCCTCCCTCTGACTTGCTACCTTCCTGAGACTCAGTTCAAGCATCCTTGACATGAAGAGATACCTATCCTTCCTCTGGTGTTTCCGATACCACACGCATGACAGCACATGGAGGACTCCTTGACATTTCCCAGTCAATTTTTGTTCAGTTTCTGTAGAATGCAAGAGCCTAAGTGCTAATCTAGTCCAGTCTATGTGTCTGGAAGTTCTGAGAGAGATTTTCCTCCCTGTTCCTTCTTCTTAACTACGTTATCTTTTAGTTTTCTAAGGAAGAGCCCAGGGAAGTCCTTCAGCTTTAATGTAATAATTAGTAAGAGTCCTGTTTCCCTCACCCTGCTGCCCTCACTCAGGTCTTACTATCTGGAACAACAATGCATTCAATTCTAGATCATGAAAAAGAGTTAGTGAAGTTAATAGCCAGAAGTTTTGTGTATCTGTTATATTTCCAGCATATAAAAGGCTGGAAAGTTTGCCCAAACTCTACTCATCTTTTCAATACAGCTTAGTAAGTGGGAAATTATTTCTGGAATATGATGTGGGCTTGAAATCAGGTAATTCAACAATCCAATTCCCAGTATTAATATAGCTAAGGAAACATAACATTCATACATGAGAGAAGTGATTTTTTAAAAAGATTTTATTTATTTATTTGAGAGAGAGAGAGAGACAGCAAGGTGAGCACTAGATGGAGGGAGGGGCAGAGGGAGAAGCAGAATTACCACTGAGCAGGAAGCCTGAGGTGGGGTTTAATCCCAGGATCCTGGGATCATAATCTGAGCTGAGATAGACAACTGCCTAAGCCACCCAGGTGCCCTGAGAAGTGATTTTTTAAATAAAAAATAGGCAGGATAGGTTAAAAATAACAATATGATAAGTAAGTAGCTATTTTTTGAATAGTGTAAAATTTATTTCAAATGCATATTGATCAGCATAATTAAAGCCATTGCAAATCCTACTAACTTCAAAGACAGAAGTAAGACAAGCATATTACTATGAATTAACATTGTTCCGGATATTCCAAACCAACATATTTAGAAAGAGAAAGGAATCAAAGGTATAAAAGTTATAAATATTGCCATTATTTTTGAAACATTATTTACCTAGAAAATAACTTAATAATAATTAAGATATCTAATCATCTAAACATTCAAACCTTAATTATTTTCAGATAAAAATGATATAACTACTTCTATGATACTAATATTCATAAGACTACAATATGGAAATAGGTAGTAATATTCAGAGAAAAAAGAGTATAATTAGAAAACACTAGCCTTAGATAGATTTCCAAAAATGCTGATAAAATAGATAAAGAAACCAATGTGGTATTGGGACAAGAATTCATGGAAAGGCCAATAGAAGAGAAGAGCGTATTCATCTGTCTTTCTGTGTATCTATGTATCTTTTTAAAAATTTATTTATTTGAGAGAGAGAAAGAGGGAGAGGAGTGGGAAGAGGGGCAGAGGGAGAGAATCCCCAAGCAGACTACCCACTGAGCATGAAGGCTATTCTGGGCTCTATCTCACTACCTGTGAGATCATGATCCAAGCCTAGACCAACAGTATGATGCTTAACCGACTGTGCCACCTAGCATCTCTATCATATCTATCTATCTATCTATCTATCTATCTATCTATCTATCTATCATCTATCTATCATCTATCTATATCTATCTGTCATCTATCATCAATCTATCACCTATCTTTCATCTATCTATCATCTATCTATTTATCTATCATCTATTATTTATCTATGTATCAAGGATCATCTATCTATTTTCTATCTATCTCTCTAATTCATCTGTCAATCTATCTGTCCTTTCATCTATCTATCCTGGAAGTTAAAGCTGAGAATCACTTGTACTGGGAGCAGCAGGAAGGAGTTGAGGCTTCTGCCAGGAATAAATGCAGACACCACCTAGAGCAGCAGTGTCCCAAGTCATAATCCCTTGATGCTATGGAGGCACTCAAATAAAACTATGAATTTTTCAAAAATTAAAAAATGAATACCATTCTTTTGTGTTTTCAATATTTTATTCATAGAAAAAAATTACCCATTCACAAAAGTAGAAAGAATAGAAAAATGAAAACTGATCATCAAACCATTATAATGATCAACTCATGGCTACTCTTAGAGAATACCTTTTTAACCTTCTTCAACTAGCTTTTTTAAAAAAAAAAAAAGGATTTTATTTATTTATGTGACAGAGAGACAGCCAGCGAGAGAGGGAACAGAGCAGGGGAGTGGGAGAGGAAGAAGCAAGCTCCCAGTGTAGGAGCCTGATGTGGGACTCAAACCCAGAACACCAGGATCATGCCCTGAGCAGAAGCCAGACACTTAACAACTGTGCTACCCAGGCGCCCCTTCAACTAGGTTTTAAAACCGAAATTATAGCAGCAAAATCATGAAGTTATATTAGTGGCTAAAATAAAATATGTCACTAACATTGACCATATTAAGGGTTTTAGACTCCTTGCCATTATCTGGAAATAGAGTGTCCATATCCATCACAGCCAGTGACATGCTTCCCTTAATAAAAACAATTATTTTAAGCAATACTTCTGTCTCGACTTCACTATTTTTAATCTCTTGATATGAGTAAGACTCACAGAGATCTAAGAATTAAATGTACATAAAAAGGAGGGAAATGAACAGGGATAGGGAGAAGAGCTCTTCCACTTCACAAGGATGCCCTGGATGTCTGCTGGAAAGTTCTCTGTCCCACAAAACTCAGTTGCAGTCTGAGTCAGAGGAGTCGCCTGAGGAAGAAGAGCTGCATCCACTGTCCCCAGACTCACAATCTCCATCTTTATCCCCACTGCTGGAGTCTGAGGAGTCACTGCCTTTCTCCCCTTCCTCCCCTTCCTCATTTTCTCCTGATCCCCATGAGGCATGTGAATTTCCCCCTAGTAGTCTCTGACGATTCGGTCTCTGGAGTCTGCCGCCTGGACTCCTGTCCAAGCCCTTCCTGCAGACTCCTTGGTGACAGGCACTGCAGCTCTGTCTGTCTGATCTTAGGGTCTGGGTTTCCCCTCATGCTCCTGTTTTTATGCTTGGTATGTGTGACCTCTCTGTACGCAGCATATTCTTCAGAAGACAGGCTCTTGAGCCAGTGATCCAGATCCATCCTGTACTGTTTCTGCAGCTCCTCAGCCTGCTACTTATAAAGCTCCTTCTGGTTCTGGGCGACTCACTGCCAGCCTCTGCCAATCTCCACCATGCACTCCCTCAGGGGCACATCTTTCAGGTCCCAATTTGACCATAAATCTTGGTGGAATTTCTCATATCTCTTCATGGGGGGCTTCTTGAGTTCTTTGTGGAATTTCATCCTCTTGGAAAAATGGGTTTCAGGGGAGACTTCACTTCCTGCCCATGATTCTGAAACTTCTCTTGGCCTCTTTGGGGTCCTCTTGGTTACATCTGATTTCTTGGAGCTCTGGAATAGATCAGAGTTCTCTGTCTTAAACTGACCCAGTTTCTCCTCAAACTCCTGTTTCTCATTCTGAAAATCATGAAAATATTTGAGCTTTATCTGCTCTGGCAGCTCCTTGTATTCCTCAGACAAGAGGTTGGTCAGCTAAAGGTTGCTCAGCTTGAGATATTTTTGGGAGTACAGGGACCAGTTCTCTTTGAAGAAGCAAAGGAAAGCAGTCAGGAGCTTCTTGGGCAAGTCTGGGTGTTTCTTGTGTCTTTTGCTTCTGTAGGGCTTTTCAACATGTTCCTTAGCTTCCAGAACTAATTCTTTCAAAGTGCGAAATTTTCTCATGTGGTAAGAAGTCTCCAACCGTTCGAGCTTGTGCATTTCTCCAGAACAATCCTCAAAAGCTACTTTTTCCCAGTCCATCTGACTGGGTTGTTCTGAATATGTGGCTGTCATTGCATGGAAGGTTAGTCTCCATGAGTTCCAGTAACTTCAAAATATCTTCTTTGGACAAGTCATCTTGGCCCCTAGGCAATGACATATCTAGACCTTGGACCACTTATATGGTCCTAGCAGTTGCGACACCTCAGCAGGAGCTCCAAATTCTTCACTCTCCAGACTCAGTACGTGAGTTATTCTTGGAAGTCCTACAGTGTTTATGTTTTTGAGGAGAAAGAGAAGAAATGAATGAGGAAATCACAACCCACTTAGGATATGTCCCCTGTATAATTTGACCACCATTAACAACGTAAATAAAAAAGTGCCTACTTCTGAGTTGAAATTTATGTTTACTTTTTAAAAAAGATTTATTTATTTGAGAGAGAGAGGGAAAGGGAGAGAGAAATTGAGTGGGGAAGGGGCAGAGGGAGAGAATCCTTCAAACAGGCTCCCCACACAGTGGGGAGCCTGCTGTAGGGCTCACCATCCTGAGATATGACCTTTGCAGAAACCAAGAGTCGAATGATTAACCACCTGAGCCACCCCGGTGCCCCTATGTTTATGTTTTATATGTTTACATTTGTACTTTGCAAAGTCATCTTCTTTTTTTTTAAAGATTTTATTTATTTATTTATTTGACAGAGAGACACAGCCAGCGAAAGAGTGAACACAAGCATGGGGAGTGAGAGAGGAAGAAGCAGGCTCCCAGCAGAGGAGCCCGGATGTGGGGTTCGATCCCAGAACACCTGGATCATGCCCTGAGCCGAAGGCAGATGCTTAACAACTAAGCCACCCAGGCGCCCCTCAAAGTCATCTTCTTAACTCCAGCCTGACTTCTCACCAGAGCCAGTCTAAAATGGTGCTGAGTGAGACCAACAAGTGGCCAGTGTCTCAGGAAACTCAAGATAAGAAACAAATCCTAGACAGGAAGGTAAAAAATTAAAACAAAAACGAAATGAGTGAAAGTGAAAGGACCACTGCTCCCTAGTGCCTTGAATGTGGCTACCTTCCAAGTGCAGTTTGGCGGTCCATGACCCAAGGTGAGAGCTGGAAACAAGAGTGAGACAAGCTGCAGAGCTTCTCCAGACACACATTGCACTGTGGTCTTTTATGAATGAGACCTGAACCTGTGGTAAATCCCTGATTTGCTTGAATTCTCCTGGACCCTGTGCAATGGAATGAATGCTTTCTAATGAGCCATACTGTTTGTCCCTTCAAGTGCCAAAGATCAAGTGGGAATATCAGAACATTTATGATTTCATTTGGGTTACTGTTCCTCATCTTTAAGCCTCAGTCCCTTTTACCATACTACATACAATAAGGTTTTCCAATTAAGTTTTAGGGCCAGGCCAAATATAAAACTACACAAAATCTAGAATATTCCCTCTAGCTATACCAATTTGCATACACAAGGGACATAAAATAAACACATACATTTAAAGTTCAAAACAGTAACAGATCAAAATTTAACAGCTCAAGAGTAAACGGGAAGGACTTACATAATTATTATTAACTGGTATAATATAGCTGCTTAGGAAAGTCTTAAGTCTGCCTACAGTTATTTATTTTTTTAAAAAAGAAAAAAAGAAGAACTCTTTTACCTACAAGTGTGTGCTCACCTGATGAATGTGTAATTGGTCTCACTGATGCTTATAGGAAGATCTGCCCAATTGGGTCAGGGGTTCTGCATTCTCTGGATTCTCTGTACAAGAAGGCAGCTGGACCTTCTGACTTCCCACAGTCCAGCCAATTCAAAGGCCTCCATATAGGGGCATCTAGGTGGCTCAGTCATTAAGCATCTGCCTTCAGCTCAGGGCGTCTGCCTTCAGCTCAGGGCATGATCCTGGAGTCCTGGGATCGAGCCCCACGTCAGGCTCCTCCACTGGGAGCCTGCTTCTCCCTCTCCCACTCCCCCTGCCTGTGTTCCCTCTCCTTGGCTGTCTCTCTCTGTCAAATAAATAAAAATTAAAAATCTTTTAAAAAACCAAAAAACAAAACAAACAAACAAAAAAACAAAACAAAGGCCTCCATACAAAGCAAACTTTGCCTTTGCAAAGCCTTTATATTGGGATCCCGAAGCCCCACCCTGATTAGGTTTCTGCAAGAGGCAGTACCAGAGGAAGATGTACCTTTCTGTCCTTGAATAGAATAATCCCATTCTCAATCTCCAGAAGCAATATAATGCAATCACCCCTCTGTTTTTCATTCATCCTGGTGTTATTTTTACACAACATGCAGGGAAAATTTTTGTGTGAGTTTCTCGGTTCCCACACTCTACTCCCATTCCCACTCCAACATCTGACTATATTTCAAAATGATATTTGAATATAGGTCCTTCCCTTTGGTGTTAATTTCAGTCCTGCCCTGTGGCCTAGGATCTGATACTCTCTCCTCTTTAGGATGGCCATTAAAATCTTTTCAGTCTTGTTCCTTTTCCCTTAGTCTTCAGAGGTTAAGGAGATGTTTGAAATAAAAATGTGAATGATCATATTCAGTTCTGCATTTAGGGGGATGTGATATATAAAAATGATTTGATGAAAGCAATGTGATCAAAGCCAAATCGGCTCTCAGGAGATCACAACTGAAATGATGACTTAGTTTGACAATATGAGGCTTCTTGACATTGTTTTTAAAAATCTGTTTTCTGGGACTCCTGGGTGGCTCAGTCAGTTAAGCATCTGCCTTCGGTTCAGGCCATGATCCCAGGGTCCTGGGATCAAGCCCTGAGTCTGGGCTCTCTGCTCAGTAGAGGGTCTGTTTCTCCTTGTCCTTCTCCCTCTGCCTGCTGTGCTCTTTCACTCTCTCTGTCAAATAAATTAATAAAATCTTTAAAAACTTAAAAAAGAAATCTGCTTTCTGGGGTGGCTCAGTTGATTTAGTGTCTGCCTTCCCCTCGGGTCAAAATCCCAGGGTCCTGGGATCTAGCCCTGCCTAGGGCTCCCTGCTCAGTAGGGAGCCTGCTTATTCCTGCCCCTCCGCCCACCTTATGCTTTCTACCTGGCTTGCTCACTTTCTCTCTCTCTATCAAATAAATAAATAAATAAATAAATAAATAAATAAATAAATAAATAAAATTTTTTTAAAAAATAGAAAAAAATCTACTTTCCACCTCTATTTAAGATGTTTATTGCTAAGTAATTTCCAATGACTAATTTATTCTCTGAATATATCCAACAATGGGCCATTATCAATGAACCATAAATTAATGAGATTTTTCAGTCATTAGATTTCCAATAAAGTACATAAATATGAATTAATTTTGGATTATTCAACTTACACATATACATAGACACAGCCAAAATTGTACTTATTACTTCTTTCTTATTATTTCTACAGCAAGCATTGATGAGACCATAGCTCTATTTCTTCAATGAACACACAGTTTACCTAAGAGGAGTTCCTGCTACTTTCCTAAATTGAAACAAACACAGTATCATAACTTTATCAGCAAACTGAGGTTGTTTCCATGAAATCATCTCATTTGCCAAACTTAAAATTGACTCTATTACTTCCACCTTTTCATAGTTTAAGCTATTGTGTCATCTGATCTTACTATTATATTTTTGGGATAATTTAATGATTTATTTTTGGTCTGATGTTTTATTCATTCTTTAGCTATTTCTGGAGATTATAAAGACTCAGAAAGTAGTTTCCAGGTGTCATAATTTTTACTTTGTGTAGATTATAAAAATGACTTATGAGAATCTTATTTTTTTGTATGAATATATTACATTCTATTCTACAAGTGGCACTATGTGAGTATGTCAGAGGAAATATTTGGCAATTTATATGTAGATAATGCATTGAATAATTTGGAAAAGAACTTGTATTTGAGTGTTGGGAAATGATTTCAGAAACGTCAGTTTCCTGACAGAGAGTTAGAGATAGCAACAGTGAATGGGCTTGCAGAAAGCAACACTGGTAACTGTGGAGAAATGTCAGAAATTAGAGGGACAGTGCATTTCCAGACTAATGAGTCTAGAAATGAGGACCAAAAGAATGTGTTTTACACAACAAAATTTCAAAAACACAGGGTGTTTTCTGGTGCTGATTGTTATTCCGTGATAGTTAAATCATTTCACCATGGAAACGAAGGCTTGATAATAGTTCCAAAGGACCTGAGAACGTGCTGCTATTCTCTTCTCCTTAATGGTTGTTTTTAAATGCAGGTGTGTCTATAATAAAGATAGGACGACAAATTAAAAAGCTTAGTATATTCATGTAAGAAGATTCTGGTTATAATCTTGTCCAATTTTACAAAGTTTAAGTCCATTAATTCTCATATATTCAGAAATTGATTTCAGTGATGGATTCTGTTTGAAATAAAGAACATCAAAGGAGAAAATTTATAGTTTCATGACTGTGTCGTATGTGTGCACGTTTTTGTGCATTTTAATGAACGTGTTGCAATAAAGGCATTTTCCAGGATCGTGGATGAGGGAGAGAAGACATACACATCAGTGGCATTATATATATTTCTTAATTTTATCAATTTTTAAAAACTTTTTATTCTCTCCTTTAAAAATGTTGTTTTACTAACCATTAGCTGACAGACTGTTCCTGGAAACTGTAAGTTCACCGGAAAATGCTTGTTGATGGAATTAAGATAGTTGCTTAGAAAGCAAGAGGTTCTTTTTGCCTCTTGTACTCTTGGAGAGTAATCGCTTGCTGATTTTAATTGGGTCAAAGATGGGAGTTCTGGCTCCAACATTAAGTAGCAGAGTGATTTTGTACACGAAATCATGATGGGATGGTCTTGACACTTAAATGAAATAATGAAGGTAGAAGAGCTTAGTGAACTGCACTTTGTCAAACCAATCGCTGGCTAGTCACAATACTGATTGATTTTTCAGACCAATCATGACTCACTCCCGCAGCTACAGATTGGATCACACTCCTGAAGTCCAAGCTTTTTGGAGGAAATGAACACCTCAACAAAACTGAGTTTCTTTTATACAGGAGGAAGAGAGTTGGAAACGCTGATGCCTGGTTGGGTAGGTAACCAATGAAGTTTTCTTATAGCAATTTTTTATTTATTTATTGCAAGTAAAGAAATATATTTAGCAACTGGATATCATATCACTAGTGAGCATGGATTTAACTAGCAAGGTAATTAATGCGGTGATAAGGTTACTATTTGGTCATATGTATCAGCAGCCACAATAGCGGCTAGGTTTTAACTGCCTAGTATATATTTAGTTATGGGAATTGCTTTTAAATTTATCTTCAAAAACTTTAATAACATTAAAATGAATCATTTTTATCAATATGCTCAAGACTATGGAATTCTTATGGCCTGTGCCTCTCTGATTAAGGTATCTTGTTACTAGAATAACTTTCAGAGTAGAGGAGATGTTCTCTTTTTATCTATATAAGGCTAGTTTGCACATGGCAGAAGTGTTTTCTTGAACAGGGTTTTGGAATGAATTGCTGAACCACGTGGCAAACCCTCACCTCTCCTTTTTGGGAAATGAATATGTTCCTTAAAATATTCTTGCCTTATCTCAAAGAGCTACTCTTTACAAAGTGACATAAACGGTCCACAGATGTTATTAGCAAAATGTGCACAGAAATCTATTGTGTATAAAAATATTTGTTCATGCCTCTATCTACAATAGCTTATTTTTTTGGTCCTATATCTTAGTTATCCTTTATCCATTTTATTCTTTTTACTATCAACTGATTTTAAACAAAGCTGATACTGACTTCATTTGAGTCAATGAACTTATTAGCATGTTCACAATATAAAAATGAAAATTTGCAAGTAAAACTCGGGAGTGTTAAAGTTAGGATTACAAGTGATCAAAAATTGAGACCTATCTCAGTAACAGACCCAGTTTAGTCAATTCCAAAACACAATGCACTTTTATATGTCAAAATAACATATGACTTCACCATGAAGCAAGACAAACAATCTTCTGTTCTCAATCATTTAGATTGATTTGTAGAACATGCAAGGGGGGGAATTATCTTTGTTTAAATTTGGGCAGGGAGAATTTTAGTAACAGACACGTTATTCTACCGTTGGCAAGCACAGGAATTGCTTAGTATTTTCCTCTGGCTCTTCAAAGAATCGTTCTTAGAATTTTTCTTCAAGCTATGAAGTGGAGTCACCTAGGCCTGGGCACTCTTGAAAGTAAAATCACTTAGAAAGTAATATTTTGTGTGAAGAGAAGAAATATTTCTTTTTTTAACAATTCTTTAAAAAAAAATTTTTTTGTATTATGTTAGTCACCATACAGTACATCCCTGGTTTCTGATGTAAAGTTCCATGATTCATTAGTTGCGTATAACACCCAGTGCACCATGCAATACGTGCCCTCCTTACTACCCAACACCAGTCTATCCCATTCCCCCACCCCCTCCCCTCTGAAGCCCTCAGTTTGTTTCTCAGAGTCCATAGTCTCTCCTGCTTCATTCCCCGTCCTGATTAACCCCCTTTCTTTATCCCTTTCTTCACCTACTGATCTTCCGAGTTTTTATGTTCCATAGATGAGAGAAATCATATGATGATTGTCTTTCTCTGCTGGACTTATTTCACTTAGCATTATCTCCTCCAGTGCCATCCATGTTGCAGCAAATATTGAGAACTCGTTCTTTCTGATGGCTGAGTAATATTTCATTGTATATGGACCACGACTTCTTAATCCAGTCATCTGTTGAAGGGCATCTCGGCTCCTTCCACGATTTAGCTATTGTGGACAATGCTGCTATGAACATTGGGGTGCATATGGCCTTTCTCTTCAGTACGTCTTTATCTTTGGGGTAAATACCCGGCAGTGCAATGGCTGGGTAATAGGGTAGCTCCATTTTTAACGTTTTAAGGGACCTCCACACTGTTTTCCAGAGTGGCTGTACAAACTTGCATTCCGACCAACAATATAGGAGGGATCCCCTTTCTCCACAGCCTCTCCAGCAATTGTTGTTTCATCCCTTGTCAATTTTTACCATTCTAACTGGTGTAAGGTGGTATCTCAGTGTGGTTTTGATTTGAATTTCCTTGATGGCTAATGATTTTGAACATTTTTTCATGTGTCTGTTAGCCATTTGTATGTCTTCATTGGAAAAGTGTCTGTTCATATCTTCTGCCCATTTTATGATTTGTTTATTTGTTTCTCCCGTATTGACTTTGAGAAGTTCTTTGTAGATCTTGGATACCAGTCTTTTATCTGTAGTGTCATTTGCAAATATCTTCTCCCATTCCGTGGGTTGCCTCTTAGTTTTTTTGACTGTTTCTTTGGCTGTGCAGAAGCTTTTTATCCTGATAAAGTCCCACAAGTTCATTTCTTCTTTTGTTTTTCTTGCCTTTGGAGATGTGTCATGAGAAAGGTTGCTGTGGCTGATGTCGTAGAGGTTGCTGCCTATGTTCTCCTCTAGGATTTTGATGGATTCCTGTCTCACATGGAGGTCTTTCATCCATTTGGAATTTATCTTTGTGTATGGTGTGAGAGAGTGCTCAAATTTCATTCTTTTACATGCAGCTGTCCAATTTTCCCAGCACCATTTATTGAAGAGACTGTCTTTTTTCCACCGGATGTTTTTTCCTGCTTTATCAAAGATTGGTTGCCCAAAGAGCTGAGGTTCCATTTCTGGGTTCTCTATTCTGTTCCATTGGTCTATGTGTCCTTTTTTGGGCCAGTACCATGCTGTCTTTGTGATCACAGCTTTGTAGTACAGCTCGAAATCCATTATTGTGATGCCCCCAGCTTTGTTTTTCCTTTTCAACAATTCCTTGGTGATTCGGGGCCTTTTCTGTTTCCATACAAATTTAAGGACTATTTGTTCCTGTTCTTTGAAAAATGTTATCGGTATTTTGATCGGGACTGCATTGAAAGTATAGATTGCTCTGGGTAGCATGGATATTTTCACTCTGTTAATTCTTCTGATCCATGAGCATGGAATATTTTTCCATTTTTTTCTGTCTTCCTCAATGTCTCTCAAGAATGATTTATAGTTTGTAGAATATAGGTCCTTTACATCTCTGGTTAAGTTAATTCCAAGGTAAAATATGGTTTTTGGTGCTAATTGTAAATGGGATAGATTCCCTAATTTCTCTTTCTTCAGTCTCATTATTCGTGTATAGAAATGCAACTGATTTCTGAGCATTGATTTTGTGTCCCGCCACATTACTGAATTGCTCTATAGCTTCTAGTAGTTTGGGAGTGTATTCTTTTGGGTTTTCCATATAGATGACATGATAATGTCATCTGTGAAGAGCGACATTTTGACTTCTTCTTTGCTGACTTGGATACCTTTTATCCCTTTTTCTTTTCTGATTGCTGTTGCAAGGACTTCTAGTACTATGGAATAATAGTGGTGAGAGTGGGCATCCTTGTCGTGTTCCTGATCTTAAGGGAAAGGCTTCCAGCTTTTCCCCATTGAGAATGATATTTGCTGTAGGCTTTTCATAGATGGTTTTTATGAGATTGAGAAATATACCCTCTATCCCTACACTCTGAAGGGTTTTATTCAGGAAAGAATGCTTTATTTTGTCAAATGCTTTTTCTGTATTTATTGAGAGAATCATATGATTTTTTAATTTTTCCTTCTGTGCAAAATCTTAGACCCCGATCCATTTGCGAATGTTGAACCACCCTTGCATCCCAGGGATGAATTCCACTTTTTTATGATGGATAATCCTTTTAATGTACCGTTGGATTCTATTAGCCAGGATCCTGTTGAGATTATGGCATCCATATTCATTAGGGAAATCGGTGTGTAATTTTCCTTTTTGATGGGGTGTTTGCCTGGTTTGGGGATCAAGGTAATATTGGCCTCATAGAATGAGTTTGGTAGCTTTCCTTTTGTTTCTATTTTTTGAAATTGCTTTAGGAGAATAGGTATTATTTTTTCCTTGACTGTTTGGTAGAATTCCCCAGGAAAACCGTCCGGGCCTGGAGTTTTGTTATTTGGAAGGTTGTTTATCGCTGACTCAATCTCTTCCCAATTAATTGGCCTGTTTAAAAAATCAATTTCTTCCTGTTTCAGTCTTGGTAGTTTATAGGTTTCCAGGAAGGCCTCCATCTCTTCCAGATTGCTTAATTTATTGGTAAAAAGGTGTTAATAAAAGCTTCTAATAATCCTTCCAATTTCATTGGTGTTTGTTGTGACCGCTCCCTTTTTTTTTTAAATAGAGTTCTTTTTTTTTTTAAGATTTTTTTTTATTTATTTATGTGACAGAGAGACAGCCAGTGAGAGAGGGAACACAAGCAGGGAGAGTGGGAGAGGAAGAAGCAGGCTCCTAGCCAAGGAGCCTGATGTGGGACTCGATCCCGGAACGCCGGGAACACGCCCTGAGCCGAAGGCAGACGCTTAACGACTGCGCTACCCAGGCGCCCCGTGACCGCTCCCATTTCATTCATAATTTTATTAATTTGGGTCCTTTCTCTATTCTTTTAGATAAGTCTTGCCAGTGGTCTATCAATTTTATTGATTCTCTCAAAGAACCACCTTCTAGTTCTGTTGATCTGCTCTACTGTCCTCCTGGTTTCTAATTCATTGATTTCTGCTCTAATCTTGGTCAACTGCTTCTTCGTGCGTGGATTAGGTTGTCCCTCTGTTGTTGTTCCAGCTCCTAGAGGTGAGAATATAAAAACTGCATTTTAGATTTTTCTATTCTTTTGAGTGAGGCTTGGATAGCTATGTATTTCCCCCTAGGGCTGCCTTTGCAGTATCCCATAGGTTTTGGACCATTGTGTTTTCATTCTCATTGGTCTCCATAGAATTTTTAAATAGATTTTTGATTTCCTGGTTTATCAAATCATTCCTGAGCAGGAAGGTTCTTAGTCTCCAAGTGTTTGAGTTTCTTCCAAATTTTTCCTTGTGGTTGAGTTCCAATTTCAAAGCGTTGTGGTCTGAGAATATGCAGGGAATAATTTCAGTCCTTTGGTATCGGTTGAGAACTGTTTTGTGTCTGAGAAAATGGTCTATTCTTGAGAATGTTCCATGGGCATTGGAATACAATGAGTATTCATTGGTTCTGGGGTGTAGTGTTCTATATATATCTATGTGGTCCAACTTGTCAAGTATGGCATTCAAAGCCCTTGTTTCTTTGTCGATTTTTTGCATGGGTGTTCTGTCTATTGCTGATATAGGAGTGTTGAGGTCTCCTACTATTAATGTATTTTTATCTATATAACTCTTTATTCTGCTTAAGAATTGCCTTGTGTAACATGCTGCTCCCCTGTTCGGTGCATATATATAATTGTCATATCCATTTGCTGGATACATCTTTTAAGAATAATATAGTGCCCTACTGTGTCTCTAACTATAGTCTTTAGTTTAAAATCCAATCTGTCTGATGTGAGAATTGCTACCCCAGCTTTCTTTTGAGGTCCATTGGCATGAACAATGGTATTCCATCACCTTACTTTCAGTCTGAATGTATTTAGGTTCAAAATGAGTCTCTTGTAGACAGCAAATGGATGGGTCATGTCTTTTTATCCAATCTGCAACCCTGTGGTATTTAATGGGAGCATTTAGGCTATTTACATTGAGACGGAATATTGAGAGATATGATTTTAATGATGGCATGTTGCCAGTATAGTCTTTGTTTCTATCGATTGTGACTTCCCGTTCTGTATCACTCTTGGGGCATTTTACCTTTATAAAACCCCCATTAATATCTCATGTAGGGCTGGTTTCGTGGTTATGAAATTGGTCAATGACTGGCGATTCTGGAAGGTCTTTATCTCTCCATCAATTCCGAATGACAGCCTTGCTGGATAAAGGATCCTTGGCTGCATGTTTTTCTCTGAAAGAACTTTAAAAATCCCCCCCACCCTTTCTCTCATTCCAGGTCTGTGTAGACAGGTCTGACGTAATTCTGATACCTTTGCCTTGGTACATGAGAAATTTCTTTTCCCTGGCCACTTTCAGTACTGTATCCTTGGTTCTAATGTTTGTGAATTACATTATGACCTGACGTGGCGTAGGTTTGTCGTGGTTGAGCTTGGGAGGGGTCCTCTCTGCCTCTTGGACACGAATATTTGTTTCCCTTGCTAGAGTAGGGAAGTTTTCAGCTACAATTTGTTCAAATATCTCTTCCAGACCTCTGTTTTACTCCACCCCCTTGGGGATGCCTATGATTCTGACATTGGAACGTTTCATTGAGTCAGTAATCTCCTGTAACCTACATTCTTGAGTGTGGACTTTTTTATATCCAGCTCCTATTTTAGTTTTGTCTTGTGCTAAGCCATCCTCCAATTCGCTGATACGTTTTCTACCTCATTCACCCTGGCCGTCAGAGCCTCTAGTTTTGACTGCATTTGGCTCCTAGAATTTTTAATTTCTGCCAGATTCGCTCTCATTCCCACCCTTAGAGATTCTATATTCTCATTAACATTTTCATTAATACTTTTTTCAAGTTTACACATCATCTTGACCATTGATACTCTGAACTCCATTTCTGATAATTTGGTTATATCCATATCCATTAGTTCTGTGGCAGAGGCCACAGACTCATTGTCTTTTCTTTGCTGGGGGAGGGATTTCTCCTTCTCGTCATTCTGATGAGGAGAGGTTGCGGGGTTGTCCAGAGCCCAAATTATTGACCGGGATCCTGGCCGTGCGCCCTCGTTTTATAGGGACCTTGGGATGTGGGCTTCTTGATTTTTCAACCTGCCTTCTCGGGGAGGGGCCTGCCATGCCGATACTCAGGCAACCCTGTTTGGGTAGAGTCTCCATGTCCCCTGCGAGGGGGCTTGGGGGTGGGCACACTGTAAGCCAGTATTTCCAGGCTTTTCTTCTCTGGCAGCTTTCTCTGGTGGCTTGCTGTTCCTCTTCTGAGAGTCAGATCAGCAGTGGCCGAATCTCAGCCTCTGTCTCAGAACAGGGATCACGGACCATTCTCCACTGATGTTCTAGCCACTTTAATTCTGTTTCAGTTGGTACTGCTCAACCCTGCAGTGTCCTGGGATTGCACCCCACAGCCGCCATCCCAGCCTTCACTTCCAGGGCCAGCGCGTCTCTGTTCTTTGTGTTTCTAACACCGCCAGCCACCAGCTGCCAGCTGCCAGCTGCCCCTGGGAGCTCTGGAGCTCCCGTTCTCAGTCTGGTTCCAGAGAGCACACTGGAGCTCCGTTTCATTCTGGTGGCGCGTGTTCCCCGGCTCACGGTCTCAGTCTGCTGTCTCACGGGTCCATCCGTGAGTCTGCCGGCTCCCCCATGCAGGTTGCTACCGCTCCCTGGCACCAGAATGCGGTGGCTCCCCCCCCTTCCGTTTATCTTCCGATATCTGTGCGCGGTTTCACGGTTCCCTGCTTCGTATCTCAATACTCATCACTGGAGATGTTCATTTGTAGAGATCCAGATGTATCTTCCTGTGTTTGAGGCTGACTCCATGGATGTTCAGGTTGGTCTGGTACCTATCCTACTTGAGCCAGTTGACTGGCTGAAAAAGGGGTCCCCTACTCCTCAACCATCTTAACTCCTCTTTCAAGAGAAGAAATATTTCATAAGAACAAAAAGCTTGAATGTTTCCTTTCTAAAATTTTGAAGTCACTGATAGTTTGTATCACTTCAGATATTAAGTCAACTCAGAAACTGGTTGAGACTATGCTAAGTGAAATATGTCAAGCAGAGAAAGACAATTATCATATGGCTTCACTCATTTATGAAACATAAGAAAAAGCAGGAAGATCGGTAGGAGAAGGAAGGGAAGAATGAAGGGGGGATAACAGAAGGTGGATGAACCATGAGAGACTATGGAATCTGGGAAACAAACTGAGGCTTCAAGGGGAGGGGGCTGGGGGATTGGGATAGGCCAGTGATGGGTATTAAGGAGGGCTCATATTGCATGGAGCACTGGGTGTTATACACAAAAAAATGAATCATGGAAGACTACGTCAAAAACTAAGGATGTACTGTATGGTGACTAACATAATGTAATAAAAAATTATTAAAAAAAAGAAATTGGATGAGAATTTTATTTTTATTTCTTATTTTTTTTTTGATTTTTTAATACTTTTTATTTTGTTATATTAGTCACCATACAGTACATCCCCAGTTTTTGATGCAATGTTCCATGATTCATTATTTGTGTATAACACCCAGGGGACCATGCAATATGTGCCCTCCTTAATACCCATCACCAGCCTTTCACAAACCCCACCCACCTCCCCTCTGAAGCCCTCAATTTTTTTCCCAGAGTCCATAGTCTCTCACGGTTCATTCACCCTTCTGTTTATCCCCTTTCATTCTTCCCTTCCTTCTCCTACCAACCTTATATCTTATGTTGCATAAATGAGTGAAACCATATGATAATTGACATTCTCTGCCTGACTTATTTCACTTAGCATAACCTCCTCCAGTCCCATCCATGTTTCAGCAAACGCTGGGTAATCATTCTTTCTGAAGGCTGAGTAATATTCCATTGTAGATATGGACCGCATCTTCTTAATCAAGTCATCTATTGAAGGGCATCTTGGCTCCTTCCACGATTTAGCTATTGTGGACAATGCTGCTATGAACATTGGGGTGCATATGGACCTTCTCTTCACTACGTCTGTATCTTTGGGGTAAATACCCAGTACTGCAATGGCTGGATCATAGGGTAGCACAATTTTTAAATTTTAAGGGACCGCCACACTGTTTTCCAGAGTGGCTGTACCAAATTGCATTCGCTCCAAAAATGTAGGAGGGATCCCCTTTCTCCACATCCTCTCCAACAATTGCTGTTTCTTGCCTTGTGAATTTTTACCATTCTAACTGGCGTAAGGTAGTATCTTAGTGTGGTTTTGATTTAAATTTCCCTGATTGCTAATGATTTTGAACATTTTTTCATGTGTCTGTTAGCCATTTGTATGTCTTCATTGGAAAAGTGTCTGTTCATATCTTCTGCCCATTTTATGATTTGTTTATTTGTTTCTCGCGTATTGACTTTGAGAAGTTCTTTGTAGATCTTGGATACCAGTTTTTATCTGTAGTGTCATTTGCAAATATCTTCTCCCATTCCATGGGCTGCATCTTAGTTTCTTTGACTGTTTCCTTGGCTGTGTAGAAGCTTTTTATCTTGATGAAGTCCCACAAGTTCATTTTATCTTTTGTTTCTCTTGCTTTGGGAGATGTGTCATGAAAAAGGTTGCTGTGGCCGATGTCGTAGAGGTTGCTGCCTATGATCTCTTCTAGGATTTTGATGGATTCCTGTCTCACATCGAGGTCTTTCATCCATTTGGAGTTTATCTTTGTGTATGGTGTGAGGGAGTGGTCAAGCTTCATTCTTTTGCATGTAGCTGTCCAATGTTCCCAGCACCATTTATTGAAGGGACTCTCTTTTATCCACTGGATGTTTTTTCCTGCTTTATCAAAGATTAGCTGCCCAAAGAGCCAAGGGTCCATTTCTGGGTTCTCTATTCTGTTCTATTGTTCTATGTATCTGTTTTTCTGCCAGTACCACGCTGTCTTTGTGATAACAGCTTTGTAGTACAGCTTGAAATGTGGCAACGCGATGCCCCCAGCTTTGTTTTTCCTTTTCAACAATTCCTTGGCGATTCCAGGCATTTTCTGCTTCCACAGAAATGTAAGGGCTGTTTGTTCCAGTTCCTCGGAAAACGTCATCGTTATTTTGATCGGCATAGCATTGAACGTGCAGATTGCTCTGGGTAGCATGGACATTTTAACTATCTCAATTCTTCCGATCCATGAACATGGAATATTTTTCCATCTTTTTGTATCTTACTCAATGTCTTTCAAGAGTGATTTATAGTTTCTAGAATATAGATCCTTTACGTCTCCGGTTAAGTTAATTCTAAGATAACGTATGATTTTTGGTGTTATTGTAAGTGGGATGGATTCCCTAATTTCTCTTACTTCAGTCTCATTGTTCATGTATAGAAATGCAACTGATTTCCGAGCATTGATTTTGTATCCCGCCACATTACTGAATTGCTCTATAACTTCTAGTAATTTGGGAGTGGCTTCTTTTGGGTTTTCCATATAAAGAATCATGTCATCTCCGAAGAGAGACATTTTGACTTCTTCTTTGTGATTTGGATATATTTTATCCCTTTTCGTTGCCTGATTGCTATTGCAAGGACTTCTAGTACTATGTTGAATAATAGTGGTGAGAGTGGGCATCTT
Source organism: Ursus americanus (assembly GCF_024610735.1). Lineage (NCBI taxonomy): Eukaryota > Metazoa > Chordata > Mammalia > Carnivora > Ursidae > Ursus > Ursus americanus. The sequence continues at coordinate 23,131,273 of NC_142142.1, read as the reverse complement.
TGTCGTGTTCCTGATCTTAAGGGAAAGGCTTCCAGCTTTTCCCTACTGAGAATGATATTTGCGGTAGGCTTTTCATAGATGGTTTTTATGAGATTGAGGAATGTACCCTCCATCCCTACACTCTGAAGGGTTTTAATTAGGAAATGATGCTGTATTTTGTCAAATGCTTTTTCTGCATCTATTGAGAGAATCATATGATTTTTGGCTTGTTCCTTCTGGATAAAATCTATGACACTGATAGATTTGCGAATGTTGAACCAAGCTTGCATCCCAGGGATGAATCCCACTTGGACATGATGGATAATCCTTTTAATGTAAAGTTGGATTCTATTAGCCAGGATCTTGTTGAGGATTTTGGCATCCATATTCATTTTGGAAATCGGTCTGTAATTCTCCCTTTTGATGGGGTCTTTGCCTGGTTTGGGGATCAAAGTAATATTGGCCTCATAGCATCAGTTTGGTAGCTTTCCTTCTGTTTCTATTTTTTGAAATAACTTTAGAAGAGTAAGTATTCTTTCTTCATTGATTGTTTGGTAGAATTCCCTGGGAAAAACGTCCACTCTTGGTGTTTTGTTTTTTGGAAGGCTTCTTTTTTTTTTATCACTCACTCAATCTCTTCCTAATTAATTGTCCTGTTTAAAAAAATCAATTTCTTCCTCTTTCAGTCTTGGTAGTTTATAGGATTCTAGGAAGGCCTCCATCTCGTCCAGATTGCTTAATTTATTGGCATAAAGCTGTTGATAAACGTTTCTAATAATCCTTCCACTTTCATTGGCGTTTGTTGTGACCTCTCCCTTTTCATTAACAATTTTATTAATTTGGGTCCTTTCTCTATTCTTTTGGATAAGTATTGACAGCGGTTTCTCAATTGTATTTACTTTTCAAAGAACTAGCTTCTAGTTCTGTTGATCGGCTCTACTGTGCTCCTGGTTTCTACTTCATTGTTTTCTGCTCTAATCTTGATCTGCTTTCTCATGTGTGGATTAGGCTTGTTCCTCTGTTGCTGTTCCAGCTTTTGAGGTGAGAATATAAACTGCATTTTTGATATTTCCATTCTTTTGAGTGAGGCTTGGATGGCTACGTATTTTCCCCTTAGGACTGCCTTTGCAGTATCCCATAGGTTTTTGGACTGTTATGTTTTTAATCTCATTGGTCTCCATAATTGTTTAAATTGATTTTTGATTTTTGGTTTATCAAATCATTCTTGAGCAGGATGGTTCTTAGTCCCCAAGTGTTTGAGTTTCTTCTAAATTTTTCCTTGTGGTTGAGTCCCAATTTCAAAGCGCTGTGGTCTCAGAATATGCAGGGAATAATTTCCGTCTTTTGGTATCGGTTGAGACCTGTTTTGTGACCCAGAACATGATCTATTCTGGAGAATGTTCCATGTGCATTAGAATACAATGAGTATTCTTTGGTTCTGGGCTGTAGTGTTCTATATATATCTATGAGGTCCATCTGGTTTAGTATGGCATTCAAAGCCCTTGTTTCTTTGCTGGTTTTCTGCTCCGGTGCTCTGTCTATTGTTGATAGTGCAGTGTTGAGGTCCCCTACTCTTAACGTATTTTTATCTATATGTCTCTTTATTCTGGTTAAGAGTTGCCTTGTGTATCTTGCTGGTCCCCTGTTGGGGGCATAGATATTTATGATTGTCATATCCACTTGTTGGATACATCCTTTAAGAATAACATAGTACCCTTCTGTGTCTCTAACTATAGTCTTTAGTTTAAAATCCAATCTGTCTGATATGAGAATTGCTACCCCAGTTTTCTTTTGAGGTCCATTGGCATGAAAGATGGTATTCCATCCCTTTACTTTCAGTCTGAATGTATCTTTAGGTTCAAAATGAGTCTATTGTAGACAGCAAATGGATGGGTCATGTCTTTTTATCCCACCTGCAACCCTGTGGCACTTTATGGGAGCATTTAGGCCATTTACATTGAGAGTGATTATTGAAAAATATGATTTTAATGATGCCATGTTGCCAGTAAAGTCTTTGTTTCTATCGATTGTGACTTTCTGTTCTGTATCACTCTTGGGACCTTTTTACCTTTATAGAACCCCCTTTAATAACTCCTGTAGGTCTGGTTTCATGGTTACGAAGTTGGTCAATGGCGATTCTGGAAGTCTTTATTTTTCCATCAATTCTGAATGACAGCCTTGCTGGATAAAGGATCCTTGGCTGCATGTTTTCCTCTGAAAGAGCTATTAAAATGCCCCTCAACCCTTTCTCTCATTCCAGGTCTGTGTAGACAGGTCTGACTTAATTGCGATACCTTTGCCTTGGTATGTGAGAAATTTCTTTCCCCTGGCCGCTTTCAAAACTCTATCCTTGGATCTAATATTTGTGAATTGCACTATGACATGACATGGCATAGGTTTGTCGTGGTTGAGCTTGGGAGGGGTCCTCTCTGCCTCTTGGACACGAATGTTTGTTTCCCTTGCCATATTAGGGAAGTTTTCTGCTACAGTTTTTTCAAATAAGTCTTCTAGACATCTGTTTTTCTCTACCCCATGGGGATGCCGATGATTCTGACATTGGATGTTTCATTGAGGCAGTAACGTCCCGTAACCTACATTCTTGAGTTTGGATTTTTTTGAGCCAATATTCCATTTTAGCTTTCTCTTCTACTAACCCATCCTCCAATTAGCCGATACGTCTTCTGCCTCATTCACCCTGGCCGTCAGAGCTTCTAGTTTTGACTGCATTTGGCTCATAGAATTTTTAATTTCTGCCAGATTTGCTCTCCTTTCTGCTCTTAGAGATTCTATATTCTCATTAATATTTTCATTAATACCTTTTTCAAGCCTACACATCATCTTGACCATTGTTACTCTGAACTCCATTTCTGACAATTTGGTCATATCCATATGCATCAGTTCTGTGGCAGAGGCCACAGACTCATTGTCTTTTCTTTGCTCGGGGGGATTTCTCCTCCTTGTTATTCTGATGAGGAGAGGTTGGGGCATTGTTCAGAGCCCAAATCATTGACCAGGACCCAGGCATTGTGCACTAGTTTTATAGGGACCTTAGGGATGTGGGCTTCTTGATTTTTCAGCCTGCCTTCTGGGGGAGGGGCCTGCTGCACTGTTACTCAGGCAACCCTGTTTGGGTAGAGTCTCTGTGTCCCCTGCAAGGGGGGATGGGTTGGGCACAATGTGAGCTGGTATTTCCGGGCTTTTATTCCCTGGCATCTTTCCCCGGAGGTTTTCTGTGACTCTTCTGAGTGTCAGAGCATCAGTGGCCATATCCTAGCCTCTGTCTCAGAACAGAGAGATTGCAGTCCACTCTCCACTGAGCTCTCTTGGCCACGTTAACTCTATTTCTGTCAGTGCTGCTAAAAACCCTGCAGTCTCCCAGATTGTCGCCCCAAAGTCACTCTGCCAGCCCTCACTTCTGGGGCCGGCACATCTCTGTCCTTTGTGCTTCTTTTTTTTTTTTTTTAAAGATTTTTTATTTATTTATTCGACAGAGAGAGACAGCCAACGAGAGAGGGAACACAAGCAGGGGGAGTGGGAGAGGAAGAAGCAGGCTCATAGCGGAAGAGCCTGATGTGGGACTCGATCCCGTAATGCCGGGATCACGCCCTGAGCCGAAGGCAGACGATTAACCGCTGTGCCACCCAGGCGCCCCTGTCCTTTGTGCTTCTAACACAGCCAGCCCCCCCACTCCGGTTACCGTGTGGTAAGTGGTAACTGAGCTCCCTGAGCTCCCTGTTTTAGTGTGGTTCGCATGTGGTCCGGAGCACTGGTTTTCAGTTTGGTCGCGCGGGCGCTCCCAAGCTCCTGGTATCAGTGCGATTCCAGTGAGTGCTCCGGAGCTCTGGTTTTCAGTCTGGCCACAGGTATGCTCCCGAGCTCCTGGTTTTAGTCTGGTTCCAGTGAGTGCTCTGGAGCTCCGGTTTTCAGTCTGGTCACACGCGCATTCCCAGGCTCATGGTTTCAGTTTGCTCTCTTGCGGGTGCTGGTCCACGAGTCCAGCCCGCTCTGCAGTGCAAGTGGCTATTGCTTCCCAGCGCCCGAGCTCATGGGTTCCCTTCCCCTTCCGTTTGTCTTACAAAATCTGTGTGGGGATTCACAGCTCCCCGCTTCGTACCTCAATATTCAGCACTGGAGTTGTTTGTTTGTAGAGATCCAGATGTATCTTTCTCATCTCAGGCTTATTTCGTGGGTTTTCAGGATGGTCTGGTAGATATCCAGCCTGACTCAGGGGACCATCTGACAAAGTGATCCCCTACTCCTCCGCCATCTTTTCTTCTCCTTGCAGAAAGTGGTCGCTTTTCTGTTCGTAGAGTTTCTGCTACTCTTTTCTTTGTTCTCCAGTTGCGTTCATAGGTCTTCAGAATGGTTTGGTAGCTCTAGCTGAATTCCTGGGACCAGACAAACTTTAGGTCTCCTGATCCTCCGCCATCTTGGACCCGGCATCCTGATTGAGAATTTTAAAACTGATTTTGACTGGAATAGTCTTTTCTTTCCACAGTGGAGCTTTCCTTCAAAAAAGAAATAACCAATCTCAATATCAAATTGTTGGACAGTGTGAGAAGTTTGAGATGTAGACAAGACAGTCTAGATGCATCTTTGGGTTCTGAAGGATTAACTATTTTGCTGTGTGGAGAAGATCAAGACACATTACTGGTGATGACTTCACATCTGGAAAACAGTACTGGGAGCTGGATGTGGGCGACTCTTGGGAATGGGCTCTAGGAGTCTGTAAGGATCCTTGGATAAGGAAGAATGGCCCACTGATGGAATCTGAGGATAGGTTTCTTCTTCTATGTGTGAAGGAGGGTAATTGCTACAGTACCCGATCCACTTTCCCAGTGTTTGTCAGTAAGGAAACCTCTGGGCCAAGTGGTCTATTCTTTCATTTTTGATTCCATCTTTTTTTCCATCTTCTTTAAATTAAAATAATCTCTGTAACCCACTTCTAGAATACATGCTGTGGTTGCTCACCTGGCTTGGGAGTATGCTGGAGTTACAAAAATTTGTGAGTGTGTGATTCCCACTTAATGGTCTAGTGTAGGAACACAGAGTTTGCTCAGAATAGACAGACTTGGTTATCTACAATGCCCATGTCAATCTGAACTTTTCTTCTCCCACCTCTTAATCTAGTGTATCTTACACATCAATTCACCCTCAGAAGAAAAAAATATCTGTGTTTCAGGGAAATCTCCACTGACTCTCAGGGCCAAGATAGGCCTTTCTTTATATGAACTCCAAATATTTGGCCTATTTCTTTTACGATAGTGTAAATTGCAAGAGATAAAGAAATTGTTCACTGATGTATCGCCAACAGGTAACAGAGTGTCTAGGAGACAATGTGCCTTTAACAAATATTTCATGGGTGAAGCAATTAATAAATGAGTGAGATGGTTGCCTTATTGGCAGTAGGGTTTGATTGCAGTATGCTACTCAATAATCTTTGCTACAGTTTACGTAATATATACTCTGTTTGCCATGTTCCATTTCTGAAAGGGAGATAGTTTTGAAATACATGTGATTCCACACATTTGTGATTAAAAATTGAGGATAACCATTAGAAGAAATGCTATCAACCACTGAAAATGCCACAGATGAACCAATGGGGATAGGAAATGTTGAGGATGATAGAGGATGAAAAAGACCTTGGCCCATGGTTTTCAAAGTTTCATTCAGTTTCCCCAGCATCATAATCACCTGAGTTTTGTTTGAAATGCCAATTCTTGGCTCAAACCCAAGACCTACGGAATCAAAAATGTTGCATGTGGGGTGCCTGGGTGGCTCAGTAGGTTAAGCGTCTGCCTTCAGCTCAGTTCACGGTCCGAGAGTCCTGGGACTGAGTCCTGTGTCAGGCTCCCTGCTCAGTGGGGAGTCTGCTTTTCTGCCCCTCCCCTGGCTTGTGCGCTCTCTCTCAAATAAAATCTTAAGAAAGAAATTTTGCATGTGGGGGGCTGAAATCCATGGTTTATCAGTCATTCCAGGTAATTCAGATGAATGCTCAGGTTTGAGAAACACTAAATGAGGCCGGTTTACAGATACGAAGCCTGAGTAAATTTCTTACACCTGAGAATTAGGGTATCACTAGACACGATTTGATTCAGTAGCATTGGTTAAATATTTTTCAATGAAAAAAGTCTAAAAGGGATTAAGATCTTAAAGGGAATGTTCAGGATTTCAAAAATAAAATGGATAATAGATTATTTTCATGGAATATATACAGTCATATTTCTTGAATTGTGGACTACTTAAACAGAAGGAAAACTTCCCTTCTTTATTTTGAAAAATACAGGAAACAGACAATACTGAAAGAAATCACTCCATATATAGGTAGGTGAAAAAGTAGCAAGCTTAATTTACTTTCTTGAAGATTATTCAGAAAAGGCATTGCAATCAGATTTTTAGGTGTTTTTTTTGAGGGGGTGTAGTTCAAATTCTGGAAGTATGATGAGAAGATTCTAACTTGTTACATGCAAATATGTGCTAGATATTTATCCATATAAATTTTGCATACATATAAATTTTGTCCTAGATATGAATGTTAGCAATATTCGAGGAGCATCATTTTATGGGTCAAAACATCATTAGGCATTCTGAGATATCAGTGGCAGATGTTATAGTCTCATGGCCTTAGCAATTAAGAGGTGGGACATCAGTAGGGGGAAAGACAAAAAACCCACAGAAAAAAAACAGAAAGCCTAAGACTCACTTAATGTATGGATACCTGATTGTTGACTGAATGGGCAGGCATTGTCAATGGATTAAAAAAGAGAAACTTTCCAGTGAATATGCTGTGAGAGTTCACAAAAATTAATTCCAGGTACGTTCAAGATGAAAAAGCAACTTCATCATTTTAAAAGAAGCAAATATAAGAAAATCTTTTTGATTCTGCATTCGAGATGGATTTTCTAATGAAGAAAATAAAGGCACAATTTAAATAGGGTAAATGCTGATCAATTTAACTGCAAAAATTTTAAGGATTTCTGTTCTCAAAAGACATTCTAATGGAAGTGAAATACTGAGAGAAAAATACTATGAGGGATAATGCTAGTAAAGGAGGAGCACCCAAAACATGTAAAGAATGCTTCCAATTTGGAAGTGAAGTAGAGACAGGGCTTTCCCCCTAAGAAAAACGTCTGAAACCATTACTTCAGAGAAAGAGAAGTAAGCAATAGTTGTGAAGATATTCTCAACCTCATTCATAGTTAGAGACATAAAATTAAAATGACAATCACTGCCATTGGATGAGCATTTAAATATTAATATATTAAGTTTTGGTGATGACGTGGAGCAACTCTCCTGGCTGAGCAGAGAAATTTGGGGGAGGAGGAGGGAATGGTATGAGAGGCTGTAAGGGGCGGTTTTCTAGCCGGGTTTGGGTGCTCTGGGTCCAATCTTCCAAGTTCATCTGGAGGCTGAAGGGTGAGCAAGAAGCCAGGGGGTGGCAGTGCCAGAGCCTGGAGACCAGGGATGTCTGTTGTGCCAGCACTTGCACCACGGGGAGCCACGCTCACCACAGAGGGCATCAGGGGCGCTGCAGTTGAGCGGGTCAGGCGCAGAGGCTCTTGGAAGTTCTACCGTGACTCTCCCAACAATTCTGGAAGCTACAGAGGGGAGACTGGAAGAAATGCTTGCAGCTCCCGCCACACCTTGTTATTGTGTATTTTTAAAGTTCATTTTTCCTCCTGTTCTGGCCTCAGTGGCTCTAAATCCTGCATCTTCTAGACACACGTGGGACCATGGATGACACCTTCCTGGAGCCGAGGCTGCCCCGCTTTAGCCAAGTGCTGTGCAGGACTCTGGGACAAAACCGGGATCCCTACTGCGCCACATGGCTGATAGTGACTGTGGAGACAGAAGGTGTTTGGCGCTTTGACGGTTTTGAAGGCTTAGGTCACCTTTGTTTCCAGAATGAATTCTCCCTCAGGGATCTTGTCCCAGGCTCTTGGGGTGCAGTGTGGGATGCTCCCACCTTGGACAGAACCCAGGAATCCCTAGGAATGGACAGCACTCAAAAGAATCAGAGAACTCTTATCCGAAGTTACTGGTCAGTACCTGCCTGACAGGTCTGATTTGGAAGTTCCTCATGCACTGGACAAGGGAGAGGGAGGCTGACATTGCACCAGGGTTCAGCATCCCCTGCATGGGAGGATCTCACGCTTGGGGGACACTAGATGAGACAGTGTAGTGATGGACCTTTTTGGCCAAGATCCATAAAACAGTAGAAGGATAGCTCTGCCAGAGGAGTAGCAGGAATTTTTGGGCAGGGGCTTGATTACACCGGGCTGATAAATGAAATGTGCATAACTTTCAGTCTGAAGAAATATCAAGAAAGAAATGCATGCAGGAGCACCTGGGTGGCTCAGTCAGTTATGCAGCTGACTCCTGATTTCAGCTCAGGTCATGATCTCAGGATCATGAGCTTGAGCCCCACATTGGGCTCCTTGGTCAGTGAGGAGTCCGCTTGAGGTCCTCTCTCTCCCTCTGCCTTTCCCCTCACTCATGGGTGTGCACACACTTTCTCTCTCTCTAAAATAAGTAAATAAATCTTAAAAAAAAGAAAGGAATGAATGAATGAATGCACATCCAGATAGATAACCAAATATAGTATGTAGTAATGGGTTGATGCAATTAGGGTTGGAAACATACTACTACTTTCCTCTTTTGGTCTAAAGCCGCACACACAATAGCTTGCTGGTCTTTCCCTAAGGCTTTGCTCCTTTTCTCACTACCCCATATATTCTCTCCCTCCCTCTCCTTTTATTATTCAATACATGCACATAATTGAAAGATTTGTGATATTTTGTGGATTTAATTATCACATGATATTGGGTTGTAATGTAGTTAATTAAAAGCAGATAAAAAGTTTATATTTGGGGGTTTATTTATTTATTTATTTAGGAGGGTCATTTATTTAGAAACAACAGGTCCATGGATCACATAGGTTAGCTCAAGCCATGGCTTCCCAGTAGAGTTTAGATGTGGCAGTTTGCTTAAGTAGGTTTAAGAAGGTTTCCAATCAGTCATCTGCATCAGGGTGTGTCTTCCACTCCACAAAAATCTAATCATGTACCCAACACCTTTCCCAAGGTTTGACAACTTAATCACTTTGGGAGAATGGGCATGGTGTTCAGGGACTATAAAACATCAGGCAAAGAGCCAACTTCATTCCCCTCCATATTCCTTGTGTTTGGAGTCAGCTGGGCTGGGGAGACTTTAGAAATCTACTGCTATTGAAAGGTGAGCATCCATTTACTCCTTGAATCGATTTTAACAGCATCACTTTACTGATAAAGAATGCAAAACTCCATTAATAGTATCCACAGGTGAGTATTCCATATTCATGAAAGCAACTCCTGCTGTTTTCTCTTAAAAATAGGAAATTTAATCCATATGTGTTTAAGTTGCTCCCAAAGAATTTAATAGTAGAAACGATTTCATTACTTTAAATTTACTCCATTATATAGATGCAATCTCTTTTGTTTGTATTTATTTTATGAATTAATATGATTATTTTTCTTCTGTTATTTTTGTGTACATTGATTTGTTCATACGTAATTGTGAGTTACAGAAAACAAATGCCATTGGATAGCTTGCAGTTTTATAGGTAATGCAATAAATAGATGCTAATTGTATTAGTTGTCCATGACAGTAATTCATCTATCCATGTCTACCAATGTACTCATGTTATGCTATCTGTATGTACATATTTCAGTACATGTTTGTATAACAGGTCTGTATAGAATGCTAGTCTCTTCAATATGCTCAATTATTCCAGAAACACTCATTGTTAGGTTGGGTATTTAAAATGCCTCCTCAGTTTTCAGTTTCAGACTTGGATTTCAGTTTTCAGAGTTAGATTGTCAGGTTTAGAAAGACCTATGGGAAACTGATACTTTTCCATAGGAGAAAGTTTAGATAGGGGAAGGCTCTTGGCATCCATGGAACATGAAAATAAGGACCCGTTACTGTTAGTACAGCCAAATGAATTTATGGACAGTCCCGGACTTAAAATAGTGGGACTCAATGATATTTTGACTTTATAATGATGAGAAAGGGATTCATACCCAGCAGAAACCATTTTTAATTTTGTGTTTTGGTTTTTTCATGGGCCAGCAATATGCTCTAAGACTCTGTGGCAATGCTGGGCAGCAGCAGCAGCAGCCACAGCTCCCAGTCAGCCAGTTAGCCAGTGACCATGACCACTAATGCACTTACAACCACCTGCACCCACACAACCTTTCTGTTTCTTACCTTCACTATAGTATTCAATACATTACATGAGATATTCAACACTTTATTTTTATTTTATTTATTTGAGAGAGATAGAGTGTGTGTGTGTGTGAGAGAGAGAGAGAGAGAGAGAGAGAGAGAGACAGAGAGATCATGAGCAGGGGGAAGGGGTAGAGGGGGAAGCAGACTCCCTGCTGAGCAGGTACCCCCCCCCCGAAGTGGGACTCAATCCCAGGACCCTGGGATCATGACCTGAGCCGAAGGCAGACACTTAACCAACTGATCCACCCAGGTGCCACTATTCAATACTCTATTATACAATGGACTTTGCGTGTTGATTTGGCCCAATTGTAGATGTAAGCGTTCTGAGTACTTTTAAGGTAGGCGAGGCTAAGCTATGATGTTCAGTAGGTTAGTTGTATTAAATGTGCTTTCAACTTACAATATTTTCAAATTACAATGGATTTATTCAGATGTAGCCTCATCGTAAGTCAAGAAAAAGTATATATTTTATTTTTTTAATTTTTTTTATTATATTATGTTAGTCACCATACAGTACATCCCTGGTTTTTGATGTAAAGTTCGATGATTCATTAGTTGCGTATAACACCCAGTGCACCATGCAATACATGCCCTCCTTACTACCCATCACCAGCCTATCCCGTTCCCCCACCCCCCTCCCCTCTGAAGCCCTCAGTTTGGTTCTCAGAGTCCATAGTCTCTCATGCTTCATTCCTCCTTCTGATTACCCCCCTTTCTTTATCCCTTTCTTCCCCATGAATTTTAAAACAAAATCATCATTTACTGCTGACAAACATTTTGACTTCCATTCAATAGAGAACTGGAATTCTAGATAATGAGTCTGATTGAATCATGAGTATATTACTAGTCTCTTTTTTATCATTAATTACTTGAATGCATCAGGATTGATAGAAGAGATAAATTGAATTGCTTTGAAATTTTCAAAATGAAGGTAGTAGATAAGATCTGAAAAAGTATGCAGTATTTAGTTTAAAGTAGGTCAACTTTTTGTTTTTAAAAAAAGTAGAGTGTGAGAAGGGAATCTTCTTAAAGAAATATGCTAGGCATTGAGATAAGTAAATTTGGTTGTGTGCATTGAGCATGTATACATGTCGCATGGTTGTGTAACCAAAGGTAAACTATCATATGGTTCTCTTTTTGGAGCGCCTGGGTGGCTCAGTTGGTTAAGCATCTGCCTTAGGCTCAGGTCATGACCCTGGAGTCCCAGGATCCAGCCCCCTAGGTGGACTCCTTGCTCAGCAGGGAGTCTGCTTCCCCCTCTCCTTCTGTCCATTCTCTCTCCCTCTGCCCCTGCCCCTGCTCCTGCTCTCTCTCTCTCTCAAATAAATAAAATCATTAAGAAATACACAAACTTATAAAAAAAATGGTTCTCTCTTCTCTTTCCAAATTACACATTGGCACATCATACATTTCTCATTATAACAACTTCCTTTTTTAGAAAAACTTGTTTTATATCATCCTTCAAACTCTGATCTACTGAGTACCCAATATATGGTCTTTTTTACCATGAAATCTTATAATAGATTATTCTCAATACAGTTCAGAGATCCTTAAATGTTGTTTAATTTAATGTTAATCTTGGACACTAAAATTTAGTTTTTCTTTTTCTTTTTTTGTCTTTCCTTTCATTTTCTGTCAGTAGGATCTGCATTTGAATACGGGATCAATCGTTTTATTCAATACGTGACTTTGAGATAAGTAACTTATTTTAGTCACACTGTGTCAAGCTTCCTTGTTATAAAATGTTGGTAAAGATAGAAAAAAGTTACTACCATTGTTGAGAAGACTAAAACAGATAATCCAGATAAGGGGAGTTGAAAAACAGTATTAGCTTCTACTATTATCATTTTCATGGTATTATTTTCATTAATGTTATCAATCTAGAAATGATTATATTCCTACTGAATTCTTGATAGGTTCTAGCCCATTCTACACAGGGCTGATCTAAACTTTCTCCCTGTCCCTCAAACTATCTCCTCATGATGGACAGGTTTGAGTAGAAGGCTTTACGTCCCATGTCACTGAAAATGGTGTGTTCATCACACAGAAGTCCATAAATATCCTCTCACAAACTGTTATTCATAAATATATCTGTAGGCATCATCACTTTATTGTTACCCATTTTTCAAAGAGTTATCCTAAAGCTTGATTTTATAACCATTTGGTAAAGCAGTTTTTACTTTGTGGCTATTTTGGACCCAAGATAAGTTTTAAGCCTTCCCAATATGCAGCTTCTCCCACTCAAGTTCTCAAAGATGGGAAACATAACAGCAACTAACTAATTAAAAAATATTTAGTCACAATTTATGGTAACTAAAAGTATGCGTTTTTAAAATTGAAATAAATAATTTAATATATTAGTTGGTAATAAAGTGAGGCACTTATTACAAACAATCTTTGGAGTAATACTGTTTTTAGACAATGATTTTCATATCCATTGGTGATTCTTGCCAGAAAATGTGATTCATGATGATGATTGTAGGAGGATTTTTGTATTTCCTCAATTTCTCTTACATGTGTTGGTGGTCAGTCCCAGAGCTGCTTAATTTAATGCCTTGATGACATTGTCAAACACCCAGCTGTTCTGTTTTTCTGTCATGCTCAGGGTGTATGTTTTAGTCTCTAGGTAAATGCACATTGTGGTCACAAAATGACAGTCCCATGCCTCACATTCAAACACTGTCCAGAGGAACATGAAACAGTTAACTTGACTCTTCCTTACGTGTTTTTTTTTTTTTTCAGGAGCCAGCAGCCACTTCACAAAATCCTCCTAATAGTATTTCCTTCAAATCTCATTGGCTAAATAGGGTCAAGTGACCTCTAACCAATTACTGGCAAAGTGATAAGGATGATTGCATTTGGGGAAATATGACGCACACTCCATGGCTGGCAATTGGATCTGTACTACATTCCCAGGTCTGTTTAGAAGAAAGGACATAAGTGAACAAAATTGGAATTGTACAAGGGAGCTGGAACTCTGACAGGAAGGCCATGTTCAACAAATCACTATGCTGGCTGAAGAACATGAGGACTCTCTTCTTCAACATTGTCTTTCTGTTGCATGAAAAAACATAGCATGTCCTGCTGTATATGCTAGGATATCCATACATACAGGAAGGAAATGATGCTCATACCTCTCAGTATTTATAATGCTTTTGAATATGTGCTTCTTTCAAGACTCATGCCAAACTCATTTCCTCTTTCTTCACTTCTTTTCTTTCCTTAGAGACATGGCTTCCAACATTGACCATAATGAGATCATTTGCTCCATATGTGTGAATTATTTAATAGACCCAGTCACTATAGGTGACTTTACAACCAACATTGTTTTGGAGACACGGGTATTCCTTGCCAGGCAGGCAAGACCTTACCACTTACTGAGCTCTATAGAAAAGATGTGTGAGATGCACATGAAAACAAAGAACTTCTGTGAGGTTAGAAAGGATCTGCTCTGTTTGCTCTGCTGTAAATCTAAGGAGCATGTGGCCCATAGACATTGTTCCATTGATTGGACTGCTGAGGAATACCGGGTAAGCAATGGCTGAGAGACAAGTTTGAATCTGGAGGATCTGATATTTGAGAGATTTGAGAGATTATCAGGAAGCAAAAGTAATTTTTATTCATCCATGCATCATATAGAACAGATATTAACTGACATTATGTGCCAGACACTTGGGTCAGCTATTGCAAAAAAGATAGTCTCAATCCTATAGCACTTACATTTTCACAGTTAAAATCTTACAACTCAAGTCGATGGTGATGATGTTGATCACAGTTGGAACTGTGACAATTCAGCGTAAGACCAAGGTGAACAAATCTGTTATTTTTAGGAATGGTTACTGTCCACTATGACCACTATTGCAAGAAGCCTAATCTAACAGAGTCTACTTAGAAACACTATCTCTTTGCTAACATAATAGGATACTAGGAGATAATAACTAGCAACAGGACAATTAAAAGCTGAGACAATTTCCATTTAATGAATATGGTTTGGTGACATTAAGTTTGAGGGCCAGTTTCCTCCATAGTGAGACAACGTTTCCAACTGTAGGTTTACTCCGTGGTTATAAAAGTCCTCCATATTTGACATTGGGCTTAACAATAAAATGCGCTGGCACTTTGCCCTCTTTAGTAATCATTTATCTTGCATTCCCTGCCCCTCTTCATGTTAGGATATGACAGTTTCAATAACAGCTTTTCTGATGCTCACATTCTTGGTTCTTTTGTAGCAAAAGCTCCTGAAACAAATAAGATCTCTGTGGGAAAAGATGCAAGAAAAACCAGAGAAATAAAAAAAAGAGAGACCAGCAAAATCAGAACATGGGAGGTAAGCAAGGGATTCTGTTTTCTTCAGCACCAGCCTTGAATACAGTGATCATACTTGAGATAAAATGTTCATAGTCTTCAATGAGTGGGCAACCAATAGCAAATCTAATCATCTATAAGGAAGTATGCCAATTTGTTATGATTTCTTCCTAAAATCAAAACAACCAGCTGATGGATGTTATTTCTGGTAAGATAATATCAAACCAACAGGTATTGAAGAATAACTATCATCAAGGGAGACAATAATTAGTAGATGAGGTAAACGTAGGTTTTCTTAGAAGTAAAGAAATTATTGAATGTGTAGAGGATATTTTTTGATTATTTTAGTGATTGGACAATATGAAGTAACAAACTCATGGGGATATCAAGCAGGTAAATACACTCAAGTTGAAACCTAATAACTAGAGCAATCCTAAAGTTAGTTGAAATCCTATAAAATTCATATTGGTCAACACATGTATTATAAGAGATGAAATGTTGAGAGATGTGGCTAGTAATGTAGCATTGGTTATTTCAAAGTGTGACCTAAATGAATGACTGAGGAATGTGGATCTATCACTTCTGGATTAAAAAATATGGATTGAACACCACTAATGAGAGGTGAAACAAAAGTTTAGCTACATTTTTGAAGAAGTAAAGATTTCCTGATAGAAACATAGAAACAGAGTATTAAAGAACCTTGTCACCACTAATAAAGGAATCAAAATTGGGCTGTGTGAATAACAAGATGATATAACAAAACTATTTTCATTAAAGGTGATATCCTTAAGGGCATAACTTACAATATTTTTTCCTTGAAATATCCAGTACCTACAGTGTCTCAGTAACTGTTCAAAGCCAACCTAGAAATAGACAACAGCAACAGATTTCCTTGCACTCAAGGAGCTCAGGAGGTAGTTGGGCAAGGTATTTAACTAGTCAAAATATAAAACTTAGAGTATGAATCACCATGCTAAGTGATTTTGAGAAAAATACAGTAGGAAAGTAAATAAGGAAAGTAGCTTTGACAAACTGAATTTCAATATGGTTATCAGAAAAGCCTTACTCTGAGAGATCACATTTTAGGCAGACATCTGCATGAGGTCAGAAATTAAGGCATGTGGCTATTTGGGGAAATACCTTTTTAGGAAGAGTAATTAAACACATCTCAAACTGAACTTATTATTTTCCCCCACGCCTGCCTTTGTTTCTCCATTGTGAAGACAATAAAGGAAAATAAATGAGAGTAGAGACATTTGAAGTCAGATCTAAAAATCAAGCATGACCTATTTATGAGAAGTACAGTTGAAGTAAGCATGCTAAGTGGCTGGACTGCATTTAAGATGAACTAAAGGAGGAGGAAAGAAGATGGCGGAGGAGTAGGGACCTTTTTTCAGCTGGTACCCTGAATGGAGATGGATATCTACCAGATCATCCTGAACACCCACTAAATCAGCTCGAGATGTAGGAAGATACATCAGGTTCTCTATAAACGAACATCTCCGGGGCTGAGTATTGAGGTACAAAGTGGGGAGCTGTGAATCTGTGCACAGATATCAGAAGATAAAAAGAAAGGGGAGGGAGCTGTGGCACTCTGGCGCCAGGAAGCAGTAGCCTCCTGCATTGGGGAGCGGGCTGGACTTGCGGACTGGCACCCGGGAGAAAGCAGACTGAGACCGGGAGCCCGGCAATGCGTGCGCGCGACCAGACTGAAAACCGGAGCTCCCGAGTGCGTGCGAACCACACTGAAACAGGGAGCTGGGGAGCGCATGTGGGAACCGGTGTTGGAAGCACAAAGGACAGAGACGTGCCAGCCCTGGGAGCGAGGGCTCGGAGAGTGGCTGTGGGGCGCACAACCCGCGACAATGTAGGGTTTTTAGCAGCACGTACAGAAGCAGAGTTAAAGTGGCCAGGAGAGCTCAGTGGAGAGCTGACTGCCTCTGTTCTGAGACAGAGGCTAGGATACAGCCACTGCTGCTCTGACTCTCAGAAGAGTCACAGAAAACCGCCAGGGAAAGCAGCCAGAGGACAAAAGCCCAGAAATACCGGTTCACATTGTGCCCATCCCCACACCCCCTCGCAGGGGACCGGGCAACTCTACCCAAACAGGGTTGCCTGAGTATCAGCGTGGCAGTCCCCTCCTCCCCAGAAGGCAGGCTGAAAAGTCAAAAAGCCCACATACCTAAGGACCCTATGAAACAAGTGCACACTGCCTGGGTCCTGGTCAATAATTAGGGCTCTGTGCATCCCCGCAACCTCTCCTCATCAGAATGACCAGGAGGAGGAATCCCCAGAAAAGAAAGGAGACAGAGACTGTGGCCTGTGCCACAGAACTGATGGATATGGATATAACCAAATTGTCAGAAATGGAGTTCAGAGTAACAATGGTCAAGATGATGTGTAGGCTTGAAAAAAATATTAATGAAAATATTAACGAGAATATAGAATCTCTAAGGGCAAAAATGAGAGCGAATCTGGCAGAAATTAAAAATGCTATGAATCAAATGCAGTCTAAACTGGATGCTCTGATGACCAGGGTAAATGAGGCAGAAGAATTAGTTAATTGGAAGATGGGATGATAGAAAGAAGGAAAAAATGGGAACTTGGCTCCAAAAAATCCAATCTCAAAAATGTAGATTATGGAAGATCACGGCCTCAATGAAACATTCCAATGTCAGAATCATCAGCATCCCCAAGGGGGTGGAGAAAGAGAGAGGTCTAGATGAGATATTTGAACAAATTATAGCCGAAAACTTCCCTAATCTAGCGAGGGAAACAAGCATTCGTGTCCAGGAGGCAGAGAGGACCCCTCCCAAAATCAGTGAGAACACACCTACACCACTTCACATAATAGTGAAATTCACAAATATTAGATCCAAGGATACAATCTTGAAAGCAACCAGGGGGAGGAGAATCCTCACATACAGAGGGAGGAACGTCAGAATAACGTCAGACCTGTCTACACAGACCTGGCAAGCCAGGAAAACCTGGCAAGGCATATTCAGAGCACTAAGTGAGAAGAACATGCAGCCAAGGATCCTTTATCCGGCAAGGCTGCCATTCAGAGTGGATGTTAGAGACAAGGACCTTCCAAGACAGGCAGAAACCGAAAGAATATGTGACCACCACGCCAACCCTACAAGAAATATTAAGGGGGTTCTATAAAAGACCCCAAGAGTGACACAGAACAGAAATTTACAATCTATACAAACAAAGACTTCACAGACAACATGACATCATTAAAATCATATCTCTCAATAATCACTCTCAATGTGTATGTCCTAAATGCTCCCATAAAATGCCACAGGGTTGCAGGTGGGATTAACAAGACATGACCCATCCATATGCTGTCTACAAGAGACTCATTTTGAACCTAAAGATACATCCAGACTGAAAGTGAAGGGATGGAGAACCATTTTTCATGCCAACAGACCTCAAAGGAAAACTGGGGTAGCAAGTCTCCTATAAGACAAATTAGATTTTAGGCTGAAGACTGTAGTTAGAGATACAGAAGACCATATCATTCTCAAAGGGTCTAACCAACAAGAGGATCAAACTATAAATATCTGTGCCCCCAATATGGGAGCAGCCAACTACATAAGCCAAGTGTTAACCAAAATAAAGAGACATACAGATAATAATAAGTCAACAGTAGGGGACCTCAAAACTCTGCTCTCAGCAATAGACAGATCACCTAAGCAGAAAAGTAACAAAGAAACAAGAGCTTTGAATGACATCCTGGACCAGATGGACCTCATAGATATATACAGAACACTATACCCCAGAACAACAGTATACTCATTCTTTTCCAATGCACATGGAACTTTCTCCAGAATAGACCATATACTGGGTCACAAGACAGGTCTCAACCGATACCCAAAGACAGAGATTATTCCCTTCATATTCTTGGACCACAATGCTTTATTAAAAACTATTATCAACGACTATATGCCAATAAATTAAACAACCTGGAAGAAATGGGTGCCTTCCTGGAAAACTATAAACTACAAAGTCTGAAACTTGAAGAAATTGGTTATCTAAACAGATCGATTAATCATGAAAAGATTGAAGCAGTGATCAAAAACCTCCCCAAAAACAAGAGTCCAGGGCCCGACGGATTCCCCCAGGAATTCTAGAGAACATTCAAAGAAGAAAAAATACCTATTCTCCTGAAGCTGTTTCAAAAAATAGAAATGAAGGAAAACTACCAAACTCATTCTATGAGGCCAGTATTACCTTGATCCCCAACCCAGGCAAAGAGCCCAACAAAAAGGAAAATTACAGACTGATATTCCAGGTGAATAAGGATGCCAAAATTCTCAATGAGATCTTAGGTAATAGGATCCAACAGTACATTAAAATGATTATGCATCACGACCAAGTGGGATTCATCCCTGGGGTGCAAGTGTGGTTCAACATTTGCAAATCTATCAGTGTGATACATCATATCAACAAGAAAAGAGTCAAGAACCACATGACCCTCTCAATAGAGGCAGAGAAAGCATTAGACAAAATACAGCATCCTTTCCTGATTAAAACACTTCAGAGTGTAGGGATAGAGGGCACATTCCTCCATTTCATAAAAACCATCTATGAAAAGCCTACAGCAAATATCATTCTCAATGGGGAAAAGCTGGAAGCCTTTCCCTTAAGATCAGGAACACGATAAGGATGCCCACTCTCGCCATTATTCTTCGACATAATACTAGAAGTCCTTGCAACAGCAATCAGACAACAAAAAGGGATAAAAAGTATCCAAATCAGCAAAGAAGAAGTTAAACTCTCTCTTCGCAGATGACATGATACTCTATATGGAAAACCCAAAATACCCCCCCCCAAATTACTAGAACTCATAGAACAATTCAGGAATGTGGCAGGATACAAAATCAATGCTCAGAAATCAGTTGCATTTCTATACACAAGCAATGAGACTGAAGAAAGAGAAATTAGGGAATCGATTCCATTTACAATAGCACCAAAAATCATACAATATCTCAGAACTAACTTAATCAGAGCGATAAAGTACCCATATTCTAGAAACTAGAGACGACTCTTGAAAGACATTGAAGAAGGCACAAAAAGATGGAGAAACAGTCCATGCTCATGGATCGGAAGATAAAGATAGTTAAAATGTCTATGCTTCCCAGAGCAATCTCTACTTTCAATGCCATCCTGATCAAAATACCAGTGAAATTTTTCAAAGACCTGGAACTAACAGCCCTTAACTTTGTGTGGAACCAGAAAAGGCCCCGAATCACCAAGGAAATGTTGAAAAGGAAAAACAAAGCTGGGGGCATCATGTTGCCTGATTGCAAACTATACTACAAGGCTATGATCACAAAGACAGCATGGTACTGGCACAAAAACAGACACATAGACCAATGGAACAGAACAGAGACCCCAGAAATGGACCCTCGGCTCTGTGGGCAACTAATCTTTGACAAAGCAGGAAAAAACATCCAGTGTAAAAAAAAAGACAGTCTCTTCAATAAATGGTGCTGGGAACATTGGACAGCTATATGCAAAAGAATGAAACCTGACCATTCCCTCACACCATACACAAAGATAAACTCCAAATGGATGAAAGACCTCGATGTGATACAGGAATGCATCAAAATCATAGAGGAGAACATAGGCTGTAACCTCTTTGACATTGGCCACAGGAACTTCTTTCATGACATGTCTCAAAGGCAGGAGAAACAAAATGAACTTGTGGCACTGCATCAAGATAAAAAGCTTCTGCACAGCCAAGGAACCAGTCAAAAAATCTAAGAGGCAACCCACAGAATGGCAGAAGGTATTTGCAAATGACACTACAGATAAAAGACTAGTATCCAGGATCTATAAAGAACTTCACAAACTCAATACACGAGAAAAAATTAATCAAATCAAAAAATGGGCAGATGTGAACAGATACTTTTCCAATGAAGTCATACAAATGGCTAACAGACACACGAAAAAATGTTCAAAATCATTAGGCATCAGGGAAATTCAAATCAAAACCGCCTTGAAAAAAAAAAAACCGCCTTGAGATACCACCTTATGCCAGTTAGAACGGCAAAAATTGGCAAGGCAAGAAACAACAAACGTTGGAGAGGATATGGAGAAAGGGGAACCCTCTTACACTGTTGGTGGGAATTCAATTTGGTACAGCCCCTTTGGAAAACAGTGTGGAGGTCCCTCAAAAAGTTAAAAATAGAGCTACCTTATGACCCAGGAAATGCATTATTGGTTATTTACCCCAAAGATACGGGCATAGTGAAGAGAAGGGCCATATGCACCCCAGTGTTCACAGCAGCATTGTGCACAATAGCTAAATTGTGGAAGGAGGTGAGAGGCCTTTCAACAGATGACTGGATTAAGAAGATGTGGTCCGTATATACAATGGAATATTACTCAACCATCAGAAAGAACTATTACCCAACATTTGCAGCAACATGGACGGGGCTGGAGAAGATTATGCTAAGTGAAATAAGTAAGGCAGAGAAAGTCAATTATATGGTTTCACTCATTTGTGGAACATAAGGAATAGCAGGGAGATCGGTAGGAGAAGGAAAGGAAGAATGAAGGGTGGGTAAACAGAAGGGGGAATGAACCACGAGAAACTATGGACACTGGGAAACAAACTGGGGGCTTCAGAGGGGAGGGCGGTGAGGGATTGGGGTAGGCCAGTGATGGGTATTAAGGAGGGCACATATTGCATGGAGCAATGGGTGTTATACTCAATCAAGGAATCATGGAAAACTACATCAAAAACTAATGATGTACTGTATGGTGACTAACACAACATAATAAAAAATTTAAAAATAAAAGATGAACTAAAAGCTCGGAAGGAGCTGAGATGCCTTTCATTAGACGACTGGATTAAGAAGTTGTGGTCCATATATACAATGCAATATTACTCAGCTATCAAAAAAGAACGATTTCTCAACATTTGCTGCAACATGGATGGCACTGGAGGAGATAATGCTAAGGGAAATAAGTCAAGCAGAGAAAGACAATTATCATACGGTTTCTCTCATCTATGGAACATAAGAACTAGGAAGATCGGTAGGGGAAGAAAGGGATAAAGAAAGGGGGGGTAATCAGAATGGGGAATGAAGCATGAGAGACTATGGACCCTGAGAAACAAACTGAGGGCTTCAGAGGGGAGGAAGGTGGGGGAATGGGATAGGCTGGTGACGGGTGGTGGGGAGGGCACGTATTGCATGGTGCACTGGGTGTTATATGCAACTAATGAATCATCGAACTTTACATAAAAAACCAGAGATGTACTGTATGGTGACTAACATAATATAATAAAAATATTTTAAAAAATTCAAAATATAAAAAATAAAAAATAAATATTTGCATTACAAAAAAAAGAGTGAGAAATTCTTATCTATATAAAACGTTTTTTCTTACTGACCAATCTCATCTGAGGTCAATTTGTTTTGACTCTTCAAGCAGAGATCATTATTCTCACAGCATAAACAAATATTAGTTGGAAACTACTTAAATATTCCACATTAAGAAAAAATGAAAATCTAATTAATGTAAAAATAAATAAATAAATAAATAAATAAATAAATAAATAAAGTACTGAAATGTAGTAAGACTGGTGTAATGAGGAGAATGATCCAAGTGGGGCCCACAGCACACAGATAAGTAGCTGCAATTTTACTGAAGGTTTATCTAAGATATGATAAGAAGTTGAACCATATTGAATAAAATTAAAAGCGTCTGAAGTAGTTTAAGCAAGGAAGAGATATTATCACAATTCTTTTTTTGGCAAATTCATTCAGATTGCAGTTGAGGGAGAATACTGATTGGAAGACTTCAAAATGAAAGTCAAGGAAGCAAGTAGGAGAGAATTGAGATGAGGAATAACTGATCAGGAATAACTGACCACACATCATGGGAAGTGGAAGGATTCAAGGGATAGTCCTTAGGGTAGAGAAATGTCAGAAAATATGATTTGTTTGAGTGTAGAATGTTAAAGGGGTGAGACAGGTTTTGATTCACATTGGAACATCACCTAGGTTAGAAATGGAGGTGACATGGATGGTTTGGTCTAAGATAATGTTAGTTTGAGAAATGTGACCCTTCCAGTTCCTGTGAAATATCCTAATAAAATATGCAGTAGGCAGTTGGATGTATGAGGTTGGAGCCCATGTGAAAGATGTGCCTCAAGAGGGTCATTTCCAATTGTTAGGGTATTCTAGGCATTGGAGCCGAGGGATCTCACACAGGAGTTTTTAGAAAGAAAAGAATAAAGTTTTCACATAGAAAGATAACTTGAGGAATGCCTATATTGGTAAGTCCAGCTGGGAAAGAGGAGCTGGAAAAAGTAAATTGTTAGAGAGAAACCAAGAGACAGTGATTTGTTTGAAGCCCAGGGTATGCAGGTTTTATAGAAGGAAGGGAGGATGACATAAAGAACTTAGTGACATGCATGTAAAAAACCATGTGGATTCAGCAAAGAAGGTTCTTGGTTAAAAGGAGAATGAAAAGGAGAATTCACTGATTTCATGAAAGACTGAGAGTTCCATAAATGAGTCTAGTGAATGTTTACCTGTGATCCAGAAATATATTTTGTTGGAGGTAAAAAAGACAGCACAAAAATCAAGACATTGGGTCAATCGAGTATGTTTTGTTTTAATTTCAAAACCATGTGAGTGAATAAACGATGTTTACCAGTTGGGGGGAAAGTAGGGTAAGATAAAGTGAAAAGAGATCAGAAGGGGGAATTAATACTAGAAGGTGGCTGTCTGCTGATCAATGTCTCTGAGGACAGCTAATGTCTCTGAATGTCAGCTAAGAAAGGGGGAATATAACCTTGGGCAGGAAGAGTTAAGCTGTACTCATACACACAAGGTTCTTGTCTGCATGCAGTTTGTGGATGTGGAAGGAAACATTTTAGGAATTATTATTTGTTATTATTTTCTCAAAGCAGAGTCAGTCTGTAGCTAAAGTATCTGGGCATAAAAGAGACTAAATGGATTTAGTAATGAAGGTTCTTAGCATATCATGCAAGACAATTATTGAAACACAAGTACCTTTTATTTATGCAAATGTAAATATTTGGGGGAAGGAGTTAGAGCCAAGGTTTTGGCTTCTAGTGTAATAAAATTACCAGATGAGTAGAAAAAAGGGTGGGGGTAGAAACACGTCCCTAAATTTGTTTTCAAGGAATATACCAAGTTGCTAAATGTTGGAAGACAAATAGATGATAAGACATGGATAAAACCAGCCTGGCTGTATGGATCTAACTAATCCTCTCCCTTCAGGGTTATGTGACCTGTGGAGGGAGATGATCCGGGCTATCAGAAGGTGTATCACTTGCTTTACGAGGAAGAGAGAGACGTTATTTAGAGCGAATAGAAAAGGAGAGCAAAGAGATTTTTCAACAACTCAGAGAAAGTGAGGACAGCATGGCCTTCACGGGAAAACTCCTTAGACGAATGTATGAGGACCTCAAGAAAATGTGCCGTAAACCAGGCATGGAGCTGCTCTGGGTAAAGACTGAGAAATGGAGAGTCACGGTGCTGCCTGGATCGTGTCCATATTCTCTTTGCCCTCCCTCAGGACTGTGCAATGATGCTTTCTGATACTGTGGTAAGGGTGTCACCTGTCACAGTGATGCTGATGACCAGGCTAAAATCTGTAAAAGTCTGTGAAAAAGCAAGCTAAAAAACTTCCAGAGAATACCTCCTTCTCAAATTCTAATATATATTCAATTACTGACCAACCACGACCAGGAAACTTGTTGAAGATGTATGGATTTGTATGGAGACCCAGTAGAAATGAAAAATTTGGGAATCTATACAATTAATTTTCCCTTTCTGTTTTCATATACATGATACAATCTGCTGGAATTGGGGTTTACCCACCCTTAGGGATAAGTAATGAAGTTTCTACTGTGAATCTTGTGGTGTATACTAAAACTTTCTCTGTGTTACTCTTTATAGCATTTTAAGACACATTAAAAAGATAAGTTTGCCTCTATACTAAAGGTTTGAGAATTGTTTAATAGTTTCAGACTGTTGATGTTGAAATAGGAGCATAATTTGTTATGATAATAAAACGTATTTCATAACATCTATTTTTCTACGTCTCCAAAGATAGAAAAGGGTTTGTTGTTTTTGTGTCAGGTGGGGTTGGACAGGGGTCTGTGGAGGCCTGTTCAGTTGCCAGGATTCTGTGCATGACTTGCATGAAGACAAATGCCATTCCTGATTTTAATTCTTAGAAATGTAAGAACACATTAAGGATATGGCCTGAAACCATGAGAGGGTTCTGTGGCAGAAATAGGTATTTCCACGAAGCATAAAGTGGGAGGAGGGAGAGAAGAGGCATGGGGGAGGATAATCTAGGGTTTGGGGCTCCCACACGTAGCATGTGACCTGAGCTGAAATCAAGAGTAGGTCACTTAACCAACTGAGCCACCAAACTTTCTACTTCTAAAAAAATGTGAATTTTTCTTTCAGTTTATTTTACCTTGGCATATTTTGGTAAAAAATACTTAAATATGAGGCAAAATGATCACTCTTTAGGAGTTATTATTATTAGGAGGTATTATTATTTTCTGAGAAGATGAGCTGGCTACTTCTCTTACTGTGAATTGCTAATGACCTCCAATTTCAAATGTTTCAGAGGAAAAAAAAACAGAGTTTAGCGATATCCCTCTTCTTCATATATATTAAGAAAATTCATAAATTTCTTCTATTTTTGTATGGTTAAAGATTTGCCCATTAGGAAGACAGTCCAGTAGACCTTGGCCTACAGTGGATTTCTAGAGCTATCTCATTGCCCTGGCCCTCATTTCCAGGGATAAGCTAGAAACCCAGACACTATTATATAGTGTCTATCAGGACTCAACACTGTATGTTAACATGATTGTTTCCTTCCTCCTGCAGTGCCCCCCCTTTTGAAAATGAAATAACCACCTGTCATATCCCCCTGTGTGAAGATCTGAGACATTTCCTCTTCAGTCCTGATCATCCTGATGTTTTCTCTAATACAACAAGATCTAAATATTTTCTCACCTGGCGAGCCCAGACATTTGCTTGTGGTCAACTTTACTGGGAGGTGGATGTGGGGAACTGTTGGAACTGAGTCCTTGGATTTTGTGATGATTCTTGGGCAATGAGGAATGATATGGTGCTTGACTTGGAAGGAATTTTTCTCCTTTTTTGTATCAAAGAAGACAATCAATGCAGTCTCTTTACCTCCTCCCCGCTGTTGCCTCAGTATGTGGAAAGGCCTCTGGGCCATGTGGAGGTGTTCCTGGATTATGAGTGTGGTGTAGTGACCTTTGTGCATGTGGCCAATAGCGCCCTCATTTGCAGTTTCCTCTCCTGTTCCTTCTCTTGCCCTCTCCAACCTTTTCTCTGCTCTACACCCTCATAATGAGGGATATGTTAGAATCTGACCCCAAGTGTCAGGAAGGCCTTATCCAAGGTATCTCGGGGAAATGCCTGCTTGATTTTCTTTCCCTTCCTCCTTTATCAAACACAGTGATTACTTTTAAAAGGTTGGTAGTTGTGTCTACATTTGTTTCCATTTTCTTTAAATAAAAACAACCTCTCTTAGAAAACAATGATCTTATTCTATGTCTTGTGTTTTCACTTGCTTTTTAAGGTAACTGGAGGCAAAGAATATCTGAGTGGGTTTCTCAGCTAACCGGACTTAAGCAGGAGCACAGGTTTCTTCTCACTGACGGACTTGGAATTCTCTTCTCTCTGCTCTGCATCTGCTTAGGCATGTTTCTTTACCACGGCTCGGTTTTAAAATCTCTTCTTTGTGGAACAGTTTTTAAAGCCTCTGGGCTAATTGAGGTCTCCTGATTATGTGGACTCAGAAGACCTTATAGTCTTTGTAAAGTCCACAAGCTAATATTGTCCTTCTCCTCTAGTTTACCTATTATAGGAGAAGAAGGATATGCCAGCCTTATGTACAGATATATTTCAAGTAGGTGGCATAGAGGTTAAGATATAATCGACATTCAATAAGTGTTTGCGTAAGTTCATAGATGTTACAAGATAACAAATAAGGACATGCTCTACCACTGTTAAAAAGCATACCAAATGCAACCAAAATTAAATGGAGTATTATTTTAAAAAGATGTGCATTAGACTCCTTTCAAAATTTATAGGCTCAGGAAATTATAACAGAGACACAAAAGAGATACTTATCTAAACAGAATGACATCAATATAGATAATAATTCTACATCTGGGAATTTTCAGTAATTTTAATGAAGGTACCTGTGGTCAGAGATAGCTTAAATTTTCATGTACCAGACTGGACAGTGAAAGTTTTTGCTATAGAAAATAATGAATACTCAAGAGACAAATTACATTTAAAATGGTTCTAAAGTTAATCAATCTTAAAAGTTTCAAAGAGATGGTACATTAAAATATTATAACAGCAAGTATACTTATACTACATTTCTTTTTTTATCAAGAATCATATGCATAATGCTAAATATTCTTGTGTTTATTTCACTTACTGGAAGGTCTGGCATACAATAAATACAAACAGAGTTTCAAATGTGGCTCAGGGATTTGTAGAAGTCTGGTAATGTCTCCTTTAGTGAGAGGATACCTACAAAAGTCTGAGAATGTCTGAGCCAACACCTAGGAGTTTAATGGCAGACGAGTTGCATGATGGATTGCTTAACAGAAGCAATATGAACATATAATTCTGTGGTACTAATGTTTTAATGACATCATACACTTAATCATCCTTATATTTCATTTAGTTTAATTGTATATTAGAATAAAAATTGAGATGAACAAATACAACAATAAGGGAGAGTAGCAAACTTTCACTGCAGAAATATAAATAAAAACAGCAAAGTTGAAGTGAAGTTTAAGTAATTTGTGTTTCATTTCCTTCCATTGTAGAAGATCAGTATCATACAACGTGTTTTTGAGCATGAATTACTTTATGACATACCCTTAAAAAGAATTGACATTAATTCTTAATATTTAACAATAATTCATGAAAATACTAGTGAGAATATGTCATAAAAAACAACTAGCATTTGTAGAAAGCATGCCATGTGTAGGCAGTGAATGGTGGGAGTTTAAATTAATTAGTCTTTCAGTCCTCACAATAATTATAAGCAGAATAGAAAGACAAATAATTTATATTCTCCAGATAAGGATAATAAGGAAAGAGTTAAGAAATGAATTTAATTTGCCATATACTTAACTCTGTAAAATTACACTGTGTTGAAAGCATCTTTCAACCAGTTTCTTCTTTCATTAAGATAGAAGTGTTTGCAAATAAATGTGTGGAAGCACTTGGGAAGTGCCATATACTTTGTGAAACTACAGTGGTAGAAAGCGTCTGTCAACTAGCACCTTCTGTCATTAAGATAGAAGTGTTTGGGATAGGAGTTAAGATGGTAGAGGAATAGGGTGACCCTAAGCTTGCCTCCTCCCTTGAATACAGCTAGGTAATTATCAAATCATTCTAAACACCCAATAAATTGATCACAGGACTGAGAGAGCAAAGCTGCATTTCTACAAGCAGAAACCATGACCACCCTGTGGAAGATAGGAACCGGGGAGAGTTGATTTGGGGGAGAAAAGAGCCACCGGCATTGCAGGGGGAGAGAGGCCTGACCTCGGAGAGAGGAGGGGGAGAGAGAGAGAGGGCGAAAAGAGTGAAAACATGTGCAGGGGATTGCCTAGGTAATACTTTTCCCCAAAACCATTTACTGGGGAAAAGGAGAGGGTTTAAATATCACAATTTTTTAAAATAAATAGTGAGGCACAGAGTTTGAAGTTTCCGAGGTCAGTGCCATTGCCAGGGTCATGCGTGGCAAGCTGAGTGGTGCTCCAGCAAGGAAGGAGGGCAGAGTCCCGGGAGCAGGCAGTGTGGTATGAGGATCCTCTGGGTTGCATGGGGAGAGAAGCAGTTCCCCTGCTTGGAGTGTATTTGGTAGAGGTCATACAGCCTCTCAGTGGGCAAAAGACCCAGCGGGTACCATTGAGCAGCCTCACAGACCAGCATAGGAACAAAGACAGGGTAGTAAACATTAGCGCTGGCTTTGTGCTATGATTTACTATAAACTCTGAACCATTGTGCCATCTCGTGACTGTTTTCTGAGACAAGCCATCACTGGCCACGGTGCTGCAGACGCTCCCCCAGAGGATCATCATGGGGTTGTGCCACCAGGGTCTCTGAAGTTTAGAGTTTTGAAACACAGCCATACCTGAGATAAAACACAGAAGTGCTCATTTATGGAACATAAGAAGTAGGAAGATCAGTAGGAGAAGAAGGGGAAGAAGAAAGGAGGGAGTAAACAGAAGGGGGAATGAACCATGAGAGACTATGGACTCTGGGAAACAAACTGAGGGCTTCAGAGGGGAGGGGGGTGGGGGAATGGGATAGGCTGGTGATGGGTAGTAAGGAGGGCACGTATTGCATGGTGCACTGCGTGTTATACGCAAGTAATGAATCATGGAACGTTACATCAAAAACTAGGGATGTACTGTATGGTGACTAACATAATATAATAACAATAAAAAACAAAAACAAAAACACAGGAGTGCTGTACTGCCTGGCAAGCAGACAGCATAGACACAGACAGTGTGAAGGCGGGGATCTGACAGAGCTGGGGACACAGGAGGGGTGATTGCTCAACTGTGAGGGCTTTCTGTAGAGTGGCAGGCACCATCTCCTGGCTCCAGAGACAAGAGAGCAGAGTGGACCAAGCCATTTTTACAGCCGGCCCACCGGGACTGACCAACCTCAGTGAGCTGAACACCGCCACCAGGCGGAGACCAGAGCTGCTACACCAACCTCTGTCCCCCCTGCATCCTGGAGGTGCATTTGCACTGGGGCAAGTTGGCCTGAGAATCAGCACAAAAGGCCTTTCCCCCAGGAGACCAGTACAAACCGCTCAACATGTGCCAAGTGTACTGATCATAGAGTGCTCCAAAGCTTCAGCTCTAGGGGAAATAGGACCAAGCTTACTTTTTATCTTTTAATTTTTATTTTTTTATATATATATTGTATAATACAATATAAAATACTATTTTTATATATGTATTAACTTTTATTTTTTGGATCTAGCTTCTTTTAACAAGCAGACCAAAACACACCTAGGATCTAGGTTTTTTTTTTTTTTTTTCTGGACAATATAACAAGATGGGAATTTGCCCCACAAAAAAAGAAGAAGTAGAAATAATGGTCAAGGACTTATTCAATAGAGATATAAGTAAGATATCTGAATTAGATTTTAAAACAACAATTATAAGAATCCTATCTGGGCTTTGAAAAGCATAGAAGACACTAGAGAATCCCTTACTGCAGAAATAAAGAAACTAAAATCTAGTCAGGCTGAAATTAAAAATGCTATAACTGAGATGCAAACCCAATTGGATGCCATAACAATGAGGATAGATGAAGCAAAGGAGTAAATCAGTGACATAGAAAATAAAATTATGGAAAACAATGAAGCTGAAAAGAAGAGGGAAAGAAAGGTATTGGATCACAGAGGTAGACTTAGGGAACTCAGCAACTTCTTAAAACATAATAACATTCATATCATAGGAGTCCCAGAAGACGAAGAGAGAGAAAAGGGGGTAGAAGGTTTATTTGAACAAATTATGGGAGAAAACTTCCCCAATCTGGGGAAGGACAGAGACATTGGAATCCAAAAAGCACAGAGAACTCCTATTAAATTCAACAAAAGCCAGCCATTGCCAAGACATATCATAGTCAAATTCACAAGATACACAGACAAGGAAAGAATCCTGAAAGTGGCAAGGGGGAAAAAAAAGGTCCTTATCCTACATGAAAAGACAGATCAGATTTGCCACAGATATGCCCACAGAAATCTGGCAGGCCAGAAGAGAATGGCAGGATATATTCAATGTGCTGAATGGGAAAAATATGCAGCAAAGGATACTTTATCCAGCAAGGCTGTCATTCAGAATAGAAAAAGAGAGAAAGAGACTCACAGAAAAACAAAATAATAAAGGTGCTCATGACCATTAAACCAGCCCTGCAAGAAATATTAAAGGGGACTCTCTGAGTCCAAAAAAAAAGACCAAAAGCAGCAAAGACTAGAAAGGAACAGAGAACATCACCAGAAACACCAACTTCACTGATAACACAGTGGCACTAAATTCATATCTTTCAATAATCACTCTGAATATAAATGGACTAAATACTCCAATCAAAAGATGTAGGGTATCGGAATGAATAAAAAACAAGACCCATCTATATGTTGCCATAAGAGACTCATTTTAGACCTGAAGATACCTGTAGATTGAAAGTGAGGGGATGGAGAACCATCTATCATGCTAGTAGATATCAAAAGAAATCCAGAGTAGGATACTTATATCAGACAAACCAGATTTTAAAACAAAGACTGTAACAAGAAATGAAGGGGCACTGTGGCATAATTAAGGGGTCTATCCATCAAGATCTAACAATTGTAAGTATGTATGCCCCCAACTTGGGAGCACACAAATATATGAATATGTTATTAATTAATAACAAATATAAACAAACTCATTGACAATAATACAATAATAGTAGGGAACATTAACACCCCACTTACAGCAGATCATCTAAGCAGAAAATCAACAAGGAAACAATGGCTTTGAATGACACAGTGGACCAGATGTACTAAACAGATATGTTCAGAACATTTCACCCTAAAGCAGCAGAATACACATTCTTTTCAAGTGTACATGGAATATTTTCCAGGATAGATGACATACTGGCTCACAAATCAGCCTTCAACAAGTATGAAAAGCTCAAGATCACACCATGCATAATTTTAGTCCAAATGCTATGAAACCACAAGAAAAAAAAAAAAAAACCACAAGAAAGTCGACCACAAGAAAAAAATTGATAAAGACCACAAACTCATGGAGGTTAAAGAACATCCTATCAAAGAATGAATGGGTTAACCAGGAAGTTAAAGAAGAATTTAAAAAAGTACATGGAAGTAAATGAAAATGAAAACATGGCAGTCCAAAACCTTTGGGATGTAGCAAAGGCAGTCCTAAGAGGGAAGTATATTGCAATACAGGGCTACCTCAAGAAGCAAGAAAAGTCTCAAATATGCAATCTAACTTCACACTTAAAGGAACTAAGAAAGGAACAGCAAATAAAGCCTAAAGCCAGCAGGAGAAGGGAAATAATAAAGATTAGAGCAGAAGTAAATGATATAGAAAGCCATCAAAACAACAGAACAGATCAATGAAACTAAGAGCTGGCCCTTTGAAAGAATCAATAAGATTGATAAGCCCTTATCCAGACTTATCAAAAAGAAAAGAGAAAGGACCCAAATAAATAGAGAATGAAAGAGGAGAGTTCACAATCAATACCACAGAAATACAAATAATCATAAGAGAATATTAGGGAAAATTATATGCCAACAAACTGGGTGATCTGGAAGAAATGGACAAATTCCTAGAAATATACCAACTACAAAAACTGAATCAGGAAGACATAGAAAATTTGAACAGATCCATAACCAGCAAAGAAATCGAATCAGTAATAAAAAATCTCCCAACAAACAAAAGTCCAGAGCCAGATGGCTTCCCAGGGGAATACTACCAGACATTTAAAGAAGAGTTAATACATATTCTTCTCAAATTGTTCCAAAAAATAGAAATGGAAAGAAAACGTCCAAACTCCTATGAGGCCAGCATTACCTTGATTCCAAAACCAGACAATGACCCCATTAGAAAGGAGAATTACAGGGGCACCTGGGTGGCTCAGTCAGTTAAGCATCTGCAGGTCATGATCCCAAGGTCCTGCGATTGAGCTCCAAGTCGGGCTTCCTTCATCAGCGAGGAGTTGGCTTCTCCCTCTCCCTCTGCTCCTCCCCCAGCTCATGCTCTCTTTCTCTCACCCTCTCTCTCTCTGTCTCAAATAAATAAATAAATAAATAAATAAATAAATAAATAAATAAAATCTTAAATAAATTAAAAAGGAGAATTACAGGCTAATATTCATGATGAACATGGATGCAAAAATTCTCATAAAATACTAGCAAATTGAATTCAACAGTACATTAAAATAATTACTCAATATGATCAAGTGGGGTTTATTCCTTGGATACAGGGGTGATTCAATATTCACAAATCAATGTGATATTCCATATTAATAAAAGAAAGTATAAGAACCATATGATCCTGTCAATAGATGCAGAAAAAGCATCTGACAAAATACAGCATCCTTTCATGATAGAAACCCTCAACAAAGTAGGGATATGACATCATAAAGGTCATATATGAAACCCACAGCTAACATACTCAATGGGGAAAAACAGAGAGCCTCTCCATTATGGTCAGGAATAAGACAAGGATGTCCACTCTCACCATTACATTTAACATGGTACTGGAGGTCTTAGCCTCAACAATCAGATAACAAAAAGAAATAAATGCGCCCAACGTGGCAAGGAAAAAGTCAAACTTTCACTATTTGCAGACAACATGATACTCTATGTAGGAAACCCAAAAGACTCCACCAAAGAAACTGCTAGAACTCAAACATGAATTCAGCGAAGTCACAGATATAAAATCAATGTGCAGAAATTGGTTGCATTTCTGTACACCAATAATGAAGCAGCAGAAAAAGAAATCAAGGAATTGATCCCATTTGCAATTGCACCAAAAACGATGATACCTAGGAATGAATCTAAAGAAGTAAAAGATCTATACTCTGAAAACTATAGACATTTATGAAAGAAATTGAAGAGGACATGAAGAAATGGAAAAGCATTCCATGTTCATGGATTGGAAGAGTAAACATTGTCAAAATGTTTATACTACCCGGGGTCCCTGGGTGGCTCAGTCGGTTGAGCATCTGCCTTCGGCTCAGGTCATGATCCCAGAGTCCCAGGATGGAGCTCCATGTTGGGCTCCCTGCTCAGCAGGGAGTCTGCTTCTTCCTCTCTCCCCCTGCTCCTTTTCTCTCTAGCTCACACACACAATCTCTCTCTCAAATAATGAAAATCTTTAAAAAATGTTTATACTACCCAAAGCAATCTACACATTTAATGCAATCCCCATCAAAATACCACCAGTATTTTTCACAGAGCTAGAACAAACAATCCTAAAATTTGTACAGAACCACAAAAGGCCCCCAATAGCCAAAGCAATTCTGAAAAAGAAAAACAAAACTGGAGGAATCATGATTCTGGATTTCAAGCTGTATTACAAAGCTGTAGTCCTCAAGACAGTATGGTACTGGCACAAAAACAGACACATAGATCAATGGAACAGAATAGAGAACCCAGAAATGGACCCACAACTTTATGGTCAACTAATCTTTGACAAAGCAGGAAAGAATATCC
Source organism: Ursus americanus (assembly GCF_024610735.1). Classification (NCBI taxonomy): domain Eukaryota; kingdom Metazoa; phylum Chordata; class Mammalia; order Carnivora; family Ursidae; genus Ursus; species Ursus americanus. Next base: position 23,097,403 of record NC_142142.1, on the reverse strand, counting down.
AATGGGAAAAAAGACAGTTTTTTCAACAAATGGTGTTGGGAAAACTGGACAGCAACATGCAGAAGAATGAAACTGGACCACTTTCTTACACTATACACACAAAACATAATAAATTCAAAATGGATGAAAGACCCTAATGTGAGACAGCAAACCATAAAAATCCTAGAGGAGAACACAGGTAGCAACCTCTTTGACCTTGGCCAGAGCAACTTCTTACTAGACACATCTCCAGAGGCAAGGGAAACAGAAGCAAAAATGAACTGTTAGGACTTCATCAAGATAAAAAGCTTCTGAACAGTGAAGGAAACCACCAACAAAACTAAAAGGAAACCTATGGAATGGGAGAAGATATTTGCAAATGACGTATCTGATAAAGGGTTAGTATCAAAAATCAACAAAGAACCTACCAAACTCAACATCCAAAAACCAAATAACCCAGTTAAGAAATGGGAAGAAGATGTGAATAGACACTTTTCCAAAAAGATATCTAGATGGCTAATGGACACGTGAAAAGATGCTCAACATCACTCATTCTCAGGGAAATACAAATCAAAACCATGATGAAATACCATCTCGCACCTGTCTGGATGGTTAAAATTAACAACACAAGAAACAACAGGTGGTGGCGAGGATGCAGAGAAAGGGGAACACACTTACACTGTTGGTGGGAATGCAAACTGGTACAGCTACTCTGGAGAACAGTACAGAGATTCCTCAAAATGTTAACAACAGAACTACTCTACGATCCAGCAATTGCACTACTAGGTATTTACTTGATTCCCTTTTTAAAAACACTTCCTCCCATTCTAGTCTCAGTTTCTCTTAGTACAGCCTGACTCCCTTGGGACCAGAAATTTCACCTCCCTGAAACCCTAGACATCCAGAGTAGCCCAGCACTGTGCTGGATTGGGGGCCATGGAAATGGGTCCCTCTGCCCATCGCAGTGAAGAAAGGAATGCTTAGCAGTCATAGCAGAGAGGTAAGGTGGCTGACACTGAGAGTTTTGAAGGCTTTGGCTGTATTTATTTTCAAAGTGACAATGCCTAGGGGCATCTGGCTTCTGGTATTTGGGGCATGGTGGAGAGAGGCTGGTGATATTGGGGAAGGGCATTCAAGGTTCTTCCTGCAGAGGGGAGGACTTAGGCATCACCAAGGATGGGTAGGGCTCTGAAGAATCAGGAAGGCTCTTATCCAAAGGCATTAGACAATGCCTGGCAGTCCTGGTTGGCCACTTCTAAAATAGTGGACACACAAAGAGGAGACGTGCATCCACTGCCAGAGGTCCTCAGCCCCTAACTTCTTGCCATGGGGATGTGATGGAGGGGCACTCATCCCATACCACCCGTTAGCGGGGCCCACTCCTTGTTGTGCAACAAAGGCCGAGAGTCTTGTCTCTAGAAACTCAGGTGGAAGCCTCCAACCCAACACCACCCAAACCCGGCTTACATAGATTATTCTGTGAAGTAAATATCCATCAAAGGCCAATGTTAACAAGTCTGACGGCCGAGATGAAATGGTAAATTCATTGAAAGATGGACACTACTGAAGCTCACTGGAAATAAAAGTAAACAAAATTAATAGTTCTATATCTATTGAAGAAAGTGAATCTTTAGTTTAATAAATTCCCCCTCTGACTTGGGTTTTAAGCAAAGATGGAGTAGCAGGGATGGGATTTGTTCTTCCATCTCAAATAAGAAAAGCCCATAAATGTGGTATAAAACAACGGTTTTCAGACATTTGATGATAAGTAGCAGAGGAAACTGAGAGAGAGAGAGAGAGAGAGAGAGAGAACAAAGTAGGGGACTCCAAAGATGGTCCCATTTCACCCCCTGGAGATTTCCAGACATAGCACAAAGAGGAGTTTCCCAGACAGCCCACTGGTCTCCCTGAGCTGAGGAGACAGGGTTGGAAGGTTGGGAAAGTCAAGGTGGCTGGAGTTCCCAGGACTGGGTACTGCTGAAGGGAGAGCTGCACAGAGGCAATACTCTAGAGAGCTACAGAGGGCCCACAGCTGGAGTCTACAGGTGGGTGCAGATCAGTGAATGCTTGCAGGTCAGGGAAAGAACCTCCCCAAGGAGAAGATGGAGTAATACCTGCAGGGCACACAGGGCTAGCGATAGTTCCCACCATGCTGAGTGGACAATCCTCACACTACAGGGAATACCGGGTAGAGTACACAGGAGGGCACTGCCCCGGTTGTGGGGAAATCCAGCCCCCATTAGAAGTTTCTGGCTCCTTCCTATACAGTTTAAAAGAAAGCCTTGAAAGCCAGAGACTCACCCAGAGTTAACCCTACTGCCAAGGCTGAACGCTACTGCCCAGAACACTGAACTGGATGAATGAGGTGATGTAATTGGGCACTAATCCAGCCTTGAATCCTGATCATCATGGCAGTCCCATCGATGATTATTGCCCCCATGGTGGCCTGGGTAGACTTCCCATTGCTGCACTGTCCCCACCTGTCTTTTCCTTCCCATGGCAGCACCCACACTGGCACAGCTCGTCATCCCCTCTCCTGACCCACCCCCATGCATGTTTTCATGTCAAAGTAACAACATTGAACAGTAAAGGAGATTTCACCCCCACATGGGGACAACAGGGGCCCCTTTCCCTAGTTCCGCTGGCCAAAAAGAAAGGACTCTTTCTTGGGGCAAAGGTGCCCATGTCCCCTGCTGCCATGTCTGCCCTTTCCCTGTTGGCACCCTTTTGCAGCTTTGTGACTGGGGCTGACCTCAGGGCACCTCTGGTTGAAGAAAAGGAAAACGAAAAGGATTTTCTCCCACACTTTATGTTTACAGAGGCCTCTTTTCCTGGTCCTTTGGCTAGAAAGTGGGTGTTTGTGTTGGGGCTTTTGCCGTATATACCTGCTGTGCAGTTCAGAGAAATGTTCTTCCTTCCATCCAGTCAATGCCAGGAAAGAGAAGAAGAACAAGAATCCCACAAAAATCGGTCCCAATATGGGTAAATACGCAAGTGTTAATCTGTCTCCTCATTTCACAATCTATTTTCAACTTCTCAGAGTCCTCATATAGAGAGTCTTTACTTTCGGTGGTCCGTTCAGAGTTTCTAGCTGTCATCTGTGGGGATAGACTGTAGAGGATTTATTCCATTTTGGCCAGTGCCAGGAGTCAACACAAAACTGTTAAGTATGCAGCAGTTCTTGGAACCTTCCAAGAGATGAGGAGATCATCAGATTGCTTCAAAGAATCCCTAGGAAAACTGAGGGTTTTAGAGGGGAGGGCGGTGGGGGATAGGCTAGCCCAGTGATGGGTATTAAGGAGGGCACCTATTGCATAGAACACTGGGTGTTATATGCAAACAATGAATCATGGAACACTATATCAAAAACTAATGCTGTACTGTATGGTGGCTAACATAATATAATAAAATATTATTATAATAAATAAATAAATAAATAAATAAATAAATAAATAAATAAATAGTATCCTTGTCCTTTCCAGGACCAGTCACTTCAAAAACAAAACAAAACAAAAAACAAAAGAACCCCCAAAGACTCCCTAGGCAAACTGAGGGTTTTAAAGGGAAGGGGGGCAGGGGATGGGTTAGCCCAGTGATGGGTGTTAAAGGGGGCAAGTATTTTTTGATATTTATACATATATATATATTTTTTAATAATAATATTTTTTATTATATTATGTTAGTCACCATACAGTACAGCCCTGATTTTTGATGTAAAGTTCCATGATTCATTAGTTGCGTGTAACACCCAGTGCACCATGCAATACATGCCCTCCTTACTACCCATCACCAGCCTATCCCATTCCCCCACCCCCCTCCCCTCTGAAGCCCTCAGTTTGTTTCCCAGAGTCCATAGTCTCTCATGCTTCATTCCCCCTTCTGATTACCCCCCTTTCTTTATCCCTTTCTTCTCCTACCTATCTTCTTACTTCTTATGTTCCATAAATGAGTGAAATCATATGATAGTTGTCTTTCTCTGCTTGACTTATTTCACTTAGCATTATTTTAAGGAGAGCATGTATTGCATGGAACACTGGGTGTTATATGCAAACAATGAATCATGGAGCACTACATCAAAAACTAATGATGTATTGTATGGTGACTAACATATCATAAATAAATAAGAATCCCTAGGCAACACTCTGAAAATCTAGGTGTAGTTTCTTTGCTACTACATTTTCACAGAAGTGAATTTAATTGTGAGAATATTCACTACTCAAGATTCTTTTAGAAGAGAAAGAGAGCAGAAGAGGAAGGGATGGAAGGAGAAAGAGAGGGTGAGAGACAGATTGATTTTTCTTTACACAAAGGAAAAGAAAAAAAACATTTTCCTTGTGATGAGAACTCTTGGGATTTACTCTCTTAACTATCTTTCTGTATATCATATTGCAGTGCTAGCACTAGTTGTCATTTTGTACCTCATATCCCTAGAGAGAATGACTTTAATGTCTGATTACTTTGTGAACTTCTGAGATCTAAGTCTGGAGCATTTTTTGAAGTGAAATTTGAATGTTGGCTATTCGATATTTTGTGTGGTTGAGAACTGAGGTTTACACATCCTCCAAAATGTGTGTGTGTGTGTGTGTGTGTGTGTGTGTGTGTGTGTATTTTAAAAAAATTTTCGTTATGTTATGTTAGTCACCATACAGTACATCATTAGTTTTTGATGTAGTGTTCCATGATTCATTTTTTGCATATAACATCCAGTGCTCCACGCAATATGTGCCCTCCTTAATACCCATCACCAGCTTATCCCAATCCCCCACCCCATCCCCTCTGAAACCCTCAGTTTGTTTCCCAGAGTCCATAGTCTCTTGTGGTTCATTCCCCCTTCTGTTTACTCCCCCCTTCATTCCTCCCTTCCTTCTCCTACCGATCTCCCTGCTATTCCAGATGTAGTGAAGAGAAGGGCCATATGCACCCCAATGTTCATAGCAGCATTGTCCACAATAGCTAAACTGTGGAAGGAGCCGAGATGCCTTTCAACAGACGAATGGATAAAGAAGATGTGGTCCATATACACAATGGAATATTACTCAGCCATCAGAAAGAACAATTACCCATCATTTGCAGCAACATGAATGGGACTGGAGGAGATTATGCTAAGTGAAATAAGTCAAGCAGAGAAAGACACGTGTCACGTGTGTATTTTTTTTTTTTACTATTTATGTAATTTCCTTAAAAATATTTCAGTATCCAAGCACCAAGATCTTATTATCTGTAACCACTATCACTCTGGTAAAATTTGACAGGACTACTGTGCTCATTACTGAGAATACTTACAGCAACACCAATGAGTCAAATTATGCACTATGTATATTTTTCTTTTCAGTTAAAAGGAATTTCTGACCTGTGAATCTGAACATTAACATAATTCATTTCTCTACTCAATAATATTTCCCAGCACTTCCTATCCTACTGTGTCTGCATCATCATAACTTTTTGGTTCTGGAGTCTTTGCTTTTAATATTTTTTATGCATTCCTTTATTTATTTATCCAAATATTTTGCTGTATCTCTCGTGTCCCCAGGCCGCTGACTCATTCTAGGAGTGTGCTACGATGAAGGCTGACATTGGCCATCCATCTTGTGATTTGCAAACTAGAAAAGAGCTGAATTCTGTTGTGAGTTTTACAAAGGGAAGAGAATAAGCTGTTCTTGAGGTCTTGTTACAATGCGACCTAATCTAGTCCAGTAGAGGGAGAGCTGTTGGAGGAGGGACTTAGCCAGATAAATGGAGGAAGAAGATTATTCCATAGTGACACTGGGTTTTTGATGAGAACTGTCTGGAAGGAGAATTCTCTGTGCTTTGCATTCATCCATTTAGCTAGCTTCCACACCCATGCATTCTTTCACCTCTAGGAAGCTCAGATAGCAAATGAAAAGAGCACATATCCCACACAATATAGATTACTTTTATTTAAATAAGATAGAAAAGACAAATGTGCATCCTTCACATTGTCACCACTTTAAAAAAAAACAATATAAATATATCTCCTGAAGGCAAGGTGAAGTTCAAGTCCATGAGGTATAAATGATTTTTCCCATTCAAGAAGTCACCAGGATAGGACCCTCCCCAACTATTAAAATTCCCAAGACCTTGGTCAGGTTTGTGAGCTGTTCCTGATCATTTGGGTCCATGGCAAATGAAGGGTCTGAGAGGGCAAGAAAAGGAGCATGAGAGGAAATTACAAATGAGGGAGCTTTGGGCAACATTAACAAAGCTTACTATACCACATTCATAATCTAGAAACACCCCTATCCAGCCCTGGGGTCTTTGGATATAGTGGCGCAATGGTGGGGAGGCAGAGAAGAGGTGGCAGATGTCATCCACTTGGATGCACAGAAGTAGAAAGATACCCTCAGAGTTGAGCAGCATATCATTGCGATTTATCCAGGTTTCCTTGCAAAGTCCTATAATCCAGTTATGAGAGTTTCCCACATCTACCTCCCAGTAATGTTTGCCAGAGGTGAAGGTCTGAGCTCCCCACAAAGGCATGTACTGTGGACTTGCTGGACTGTGAGGCATGTCTTGATGGTCGGGACCGCATTGCAAATGTCTCAGGTCTTCAAACAGAGCCACACGATAATTGCTTATGTTATGGTCCAATGTAAGATACACTTCAGCAAAAAGAAAATAACGAAGTCAAAGAACAGAATTTAAAAGTTCTGTTGGACAAGTGCAGTAGCCTTCTGGCAAATGCCAAACAAGCACATCTCTAAAACCAAACAAAACTAGTTTGTTTTGTTTCTTGAGAACACTCCCAACCCACCATGGCCAGTTTCAAGGTACTTACCATTTAGTAATTCCTCATAAAATTCTGGAACACGTAACAGTTAGCTTTCATGACAGAGTCCATACTAACTGCTCCAGAACACTCCTTTATCACAAGTGACTATACAGAGTGTGTCACTGGAAATCCAGAGACATCAGCAAGGGCTTCTTGCCTATTTACAGAGCAAGTAAATGTCTATTCATAGAACTAGATGAAAGGCAATTTTGAGAATACAGAAACATGTAGGATGTCAGCCTCTGGCTTTATTTTCACTAGCTCATTGAAAACTTAGGAGCCTGCTCATACATGTCAAGTAAATACCAATATGGCCCTTCACTTGCTTAAGTCTTCTCATTAATCAACTAGCACAAAATAAGATAAATATAATAACAGTAATAAATATATTACATATCACTTTAAAATATGATATTGTTATTCTTGTTAGTCCTAAATAGTGATCACCTTGCTCAAACATGTGAACAAGCAAAGATAAAATAAACTGAAAATCCATATTTGCCTTCTTTTTTTTCTTAAGAAGTGTTTTCTTCTCTCTGAATTTCTTCTCCTTTTTTTTAAATGATTTTATTTATTTCTTTGACAGAGAGAGACAGCGAGAGAGGGAACAGAAGCAGGGGGAATGGGAGAAGGAGAAGCCGGCTTCCCGCTGAGCAGGGAGCCTGAAGCGGGGCTCGATCCCAGGACCCTGGGATCATGACCTGAGCTGAAGGCAGATGCTTAACAACTGAGCCACCCAGGTGCCGCTCTCTCTGAATTTCTAACTCATACACCATGGAATCCAAATCCAACCTATCCCATCCCAGGTCTGCTTCTCCTGTCTGCCAGGCTCACCACCTACATCTGTCCCTCCACACACAAATCATATGTTCCATTTGTTTTCTGGTTGTACCTATTGTTTATAAATATACTTTTATCCCTTTTTTAAATCTTGTGATGTTTCTAATACATTCTTTAAATTTTTAAATAAATATTTAAATAACAACTAAGGGTGCATCTAAGAATCTGAACAACCACATATAACCATAGTTAACAACTACAGGTTGAAAGACACTGAATTAATGTGTAGTTTTAATGCCATGTGCTTTCATTGTTTTAAACTCACTGCAAATTATCATAAGAAAATTGTCATATTCAATTGCTTTTGACTGACTTCAGATAGCTTTTACTTGTTAACTAACAATAAAATACGGTTAGTTATAAGGGTATTCATATTTACCCACTTCCCTGTTCTCTGAAAAGACTGATAGAGCAATGAGGAGAAGTCCTCCAGGTGTATCTCCTCCTGGAGGAAATAGTGAGGTCTCACCAGGGTGCCCCTTCTCACCTCGGAAGTTGTTAAGCCTTTCAGACATCCCTGTGATGGTCCATGAGCTCAGCTGAGGGTTCACAGGCTGGGGAATGTGCAGCTGCATTAACTGACTCCTGCAAAGAAGAAGAGCCACTTACTAACATGTCCAGAGGTATCATAAGCAATCCCTTGAAGTTGCTCCATCAGAATCCTCTCAGTTAGGTGCAAATGGTATGAATTCAACTCCACAAATCGAGGAATACTGCAGTTGTTCTTGTATTTTATAATTAGCTACCCTGCTCTTACCACTTCAATCTCAGTAAGATATGTCACTTCACTCACAATTGTATCTCTTTTCTACCTTTGCCTTCCCTAGGGGAGCCACATGGCCGCTCTCTTTTAGTTCTCGAAATCCAATAGGTGCCAAAATTTTGGAACTTGCTGCCTGGTACATATGGAGCCTAAGCTCTCTAGGATGCTTTTTCCTGGGGACTTTCCCTGTCCCCTCTTCCCACCATCCTTCCACCTTCTGCCCCTCTGATCTTATTTGCCTTCCTATAGAAGACCTGGAATAATCCTCAAATAATTAGGATTTTGAAAATTAGAGACAGGAAAAATAATTGTCTTTTGGCAACTTCTGCTTTAAGCCTTGCAGCCAAAACCACATCCTTCCCAACCCCCACTTTTATGAAAGGGTGGTCTATATAAAACCTAGAAGTGTTTAGATAAGACTGCATTTATTTCTAAATGCAGACAGAAAGAAACTTGTCACAAAAAGGTGTGTGTCCATCTCAGCAGAAATAGCCTGACCACTGTCACCATAAACCAACTTGAATAGAGGGGCAAACTTACCTTTTCACGATGTCTCCCAAATCCTGTGAAGACAAAGAGTGGAAGGCTTAGCTTTGAGCTCAAGATACGTTTACTCTAGTTTGAGACTATGAGACTGGACTGGAAAATTCTGTATCTACACTTTTCTTTCTTGGGTAAAACAATTTGCTCTTTTACTTATCCTTATAAAGATGAAACTCAGTCTTACATTTGCATACAGTTGATAAAGTCATGATCATGATAAAATTTAAAACAGAAGATGTTCTTAGAAGAAACAGTTGGCTGTGTTTGTTCTAATCTACGGTGAGATTCACAGAGGTTTCCCCAAAGTTCTTATGAGGATGCATGGGCTCCAAATCTACAATTTCAAAATAGAAAGAATGGATACATCCCACATTTCTGTGTATTGACAAGTCCAGATACAGAATTGAATGATCTATTCATAAGCTGCTCTGTTGCAGTTGGTTAGAAACTGAAATCTTAGTAGAAGAATTGAGAAGGACTTTTTTTTCCCTGGATCTGTTCCATGAAATTTTCTACATAGTTTTCCTTCTGTATAAGGTGAATGTGACCCTGAGCTTCGAGGTTAAAGTGGAGGAGCAAAGCCTGCCATCACGAAGTTAAAGGAGGCAGAATTTTCCTGGAAACAGGAAAATAATGGAGGTCCAAGAAGATACAGACTTCAGTGGACCTAAATGATTTCTGAGCAGGCTGGTATTCAACATCCTGATATCTTTCCTCCGTCCTTACCTGGAACAGGTCCACATCTGTTTTGCAGCACATTTCCTTTAGCTCCTCATACATCTTTCTCAGGAGTTTCCCCATATGACACATTCTAGCTACATTTCTCCAGAGCTGATTAAAAATTATCTTGCCTTCAACTGCCAGGCTCTCTAAATGTTTTTGCTTTTCTTCGTGGAGATACTGGTATACCTTGGGATATTCAGCCCTGATCATCATCATCCGTAGATTTACAAAACCCTGAAATGACATTGGTTTAATTAGGTCATATATCTGGATGGTTTTATTCTTCTTTCATTATCTTTGGTCTGTGTGCTATGTACAGTGTTCTTATCTTAGTCTGTTTGGACTGCTTTAACAAAAACGCCATAGACCGGGTAGGAAATAAACATAGAAAGTAATTTCTCACCATTCTATATGCTGGGAAGTCTACGATTGGTGCTGGCAGGTGTGGTGTCTGGTGAGAGCCCACTTCCTACATAGCCATCTTTTCATTGTATCCTCAAATGGCAGATGGAGCAAGGGACATTTCCAGGATCTCTTTTAGAAGGACACTTGCCCCATTCCTGAGGACTCTGGCTTCATGACCTAATCACCACTCAAAGCCCCCACTCCTATTAACATCACCTTGGGGGCTAGAATTTGAACATACAAATTATGGTCTGGAGCAAATACTCAGATCATAGAAGTGCTTCCAGCTACTTACCCTCAAACTTCCACATTTTCATGTAAAATAGAAATTTAAGATCAATTTTTTATTGTTCCATATAATTCATAATATCAAAATCATAATCCCTTTTTTTCAGTGCTCATACTCATAAACTGACTATCTGCTCTCAGCAAAAAGCAACACTTGACTTCCTCAGGCAAACAGAGGACATCACACACGATCTTTCTAAATTACTTTCATTTCCAAAACACTCTTGTTTCACCAGAGCCTGGCTCTGCCTGCCTCAGGACCACACCTACCTCCTCTTGACTGGTCCACCCTGTCTTGTCTCCTTAGAGACATTATCGTCTAGATTACAACCCTACATACTTGTTCTTGCCTCTCCTCTGTCTCCTACATCTCCGTGTCTCTGTCCCCCTTGTTCTGTGGGTCTGTCTCCAGTTCACTCATTCGGCCACTTTTTCTCACTCTCTCGCCTTCTTTTCACACAGCCTTTAAACATATGCAGAGTTACCAAATTATTTTGGAAGTACCAACACTAAACATCCTTGTTAAAATTATTTTTATCTATCTTCTATGCTAGCACTTTTATTGCCATAAAAGCCAGACTTATTGACCAAATGTGATCAAACCCACTGTACCCATGGGTGAAATTTTCAGTTATTCATCCAAGCAATGACTCCTTGCTTCTGTTCCCCACTCTTTCCTGAACTACACATTCCAACATGCCAAGGGCCGATTTTTACTAAATCCAAATGATATGATTCATCCTTATACTACTGCACCCTCTTTCCACATTTGACATTATTTCCTACTCATTTCTGTTACTAATCCTTTCTGTCTCCTGCTCCAGAAAGCTGTGTTCTCAGAGAGGTGCTCATCCCCCATCTCCCCCACCCCTGACCAGCTCCTTCAGATCTCTGCCCAGATATAACCTTGGCCATGAGTCTTCCATCACCAGCATACGTTCCCCAAGCCTGCACTCTTTATATCCATTTTCTGCTTTCATTTTACCCAAGCACTTCATAAATGTGATATATCATAAATTTTACTTCTTAAATATCTGGATCAAGTTCTTTTACTGATTATAAACTCCTGGGGTCAGTGATTTGTTTCTCTTTTTACCCATTCCTGCATCTTTTTGTTGGCCTAGAACAGTGAGCAGCACATCACAGGTCCTCATATGAATGAATGATTCATTAGAAATCCACCCTAGGGGTTCTTGGGTGGCTCCGTCAGTTGAGTGTGGGACTCTTGATTTTGGCTCAGGTCATGATCTCAGAGTTATGAGATCAAGCCCTGTCTCAGGCTGTGTGCTCAGCATGAAGTCTGCTTGAGATTCTCTCTCTCCCTCTGCCCTTCCCTACCACTCCCCAACCCTGCCCCCGTGCTCTCTCTCTCTCTAAAATAAATAAATCTTTAAAAAAATAAAAGAAATCCATCCTAAATGATCAACATAATGTTCTTCTTCCCCTTTGGCATTTTCATAGCACCATGCACAGATAACTGTTTAATGACTTTTTATTCTCTAATATTATCTTTTTATATGTCTCCTTCAGTATTGCTCCAGTTCTTTGAAAAGAAAGGTGTAGTTTTCATCTTCAGATTCAGGTTTTCAGTTCCTCTTCATGAATCAACAAATGACACAATCCAAAATCCATAGCTAGGCATTTGTATTCTTGACCTGGGCATAATGACATTTCTAGCCACACCTCTAATCACCATCTGCCTCGTACCCCATGCCCTAATCAGTAGGAGCGGCGAGCAGGTCTTGAACAATTTCATGGGTTGTCTGGTTTGTCTCATCTTTACTTTTCTTGTCCCTCAGATCTCTCTGCCATCAATACCCAGGAAATTACAAATTCTACTAACATACAAGCATCACATTCAGTTTTACTTGTTTGAGAAGCTTTTCTTAACATTCAAAGTTTGCTAAGTTCCTACAGAACTCTGTATTTACCTCCATCCCCGTGATCACTGCATTCTGTCATGGGATAGTGCAGTTTCTTATCCCTGATGATGTATTAGTGGTAGATATTGCTTTATCCAGAAAAATCAGGAAAAGTCTTTTAGTTACATGATGGGCTCAGTGTGAAATCCTGCACTGAAGGTGATGTTTTCCTGTAGAGAAACATATGTAGCTCTTTTTCTGTTACCTGCTCAGGGTACATTATGATTTAATTTAAATTCTTCCACTGTCAGTTACCATGGTATCTGCCCCAAGATGGCTCCAAGGGAAACAGGGCCTACCGCTTACCTGCCATACTCTAAATAAGTTGTACTCTTTGTTTAGATTTTTCTGATTTCTCTGTCTGCTTTTCCAAATAGACTTCATTTGCATCAGAAGTTTCTCCTGTAAAAGAACTACAAATTTGAGCACTAGAAAACCAAATACAGCATATTTCAGATACCTTGAAAAGTGATAAGGGGATAGACATGAGAAAAATAAAAAGTAAAGAAAGCAGATACGTCAATGGTTTTTCCTGGGAACACTAATAGTCAACTCTGGGAGATTGACCCAAAATGGAGTTCCTAAATTTGGAAAATGCAATCGATTATCTGAGGAATCTAGTACTTACATTACATGTAACATGGACAATTTTCAGAAGTGAATCTTGATTCATATATAATTTTGAAATGATGGCCTTCACTTTTTCTATGGCATGATTAGAATACATTGTTTCTAAATCTGCTATGACTAGAAGATGCTCATTGTCATCATGGTAGAAGTAGCCAATGACTGTCCCTGCCTCTAGAGATTACCCACCCTGTTAGTTACACTGAAATACTGACACCCTCCTCAACTCATCATCATTCCTCTCCCTCAGCCCAAAAGAATTTAAACTTTAGGGGAGCAAAGATGTTTGTCTAGTTTCTTCAGTGTTGTATCCCTAGTTTTCAGAACAGTGCCTTGGCACATGGTATTCTGAAATTCTATTTGCTTGAAGCATAAGAGAAGAAAAATAAAAATCAACTTTTGCTCATTGCCTGATAAGACACAGAGTCTTCCACATTTCACAGTGGCAGTACTTACCCTGCACTGCTCAGCAGCCTGCAATATTGGTGAGTGTCTGTGAGTGGCATGCCTTTGGGAATTGGAGCAGTGCAAACACAGCGGGCTCTTGTCACTTGGACAGAAGAGGTCCTTTACTACTAGGTGTATCCTACAGACTCGCTTGGCAGAGTTTGGTAACTGACAGGCAACTGATTCTTTGGAAGCATGAACTTGTTTCACAGCAAAAATAATGCTTTCGAAGTCTATTTGTGGAGATACTGCCCTGCACACAGGGCAGCGAGTAGGATGCTGAGCATCGTCCCACAAGAGGCAGAGACAAGGAGTGCAAAAGTTGTGCCCACAGCTAAGGGTGAGAGGGTCTGTGAAATAGTCCTTGCAGATGTAGCAGATAAGCTCACTGGGGACATTCTGCACAAAAGTAGAATCCATGTTTCTGAGGAAATAAAAGGAAAAGGAAAGTGAATTGAGTTAAGCCATCTCTCATTAATACACACATGCACAATAGTAGCATAGGTGGTGCTGGGAATAAGATGGTGAGGCAGAAGGAGAGTCCTCCAGACTGATAGCCTGGCATGGTTGTATTCCAGCCATGCCCTGTAGCCCTGCTTCTCAGTTCCCATTAGAAATTCAGGATTTGTCAACCATGTTGTCTTTTCTACATCAGAGGTTCTGGCTCACCCCTAGCCATAAGCAGGGGGCCGTATTTGATCCAAAATTATCACAGCTTTCCTTTCTTTTCCTCTCTCTGATTGGCTAGCATAAGGTATGTTCTCCAATTCTGACCAGTGGAATAAGAAACAAAGACTCCTAGGAGAGTCTATAAAAATATTTCTTGCTGTAGAAGAAAGATGGAAGAGAAATCTGTTTTGTGTTTGTTGTTGTTGTTGTTCTTGTTATTTCTGGACATTACTTGGATACAGTGCCCATTTGCATAGCTATTTTATGATCTCAAAGCCTCAGGATAGTAGCCAATACTCTGAGGCTAACAAGGGGATGGGAAAAACCTTCTAGATTCGCAAGAATGCCATTAAACATGACTTACCTTTCCTGGAGAGACCTAAAAGGGAAGGTAGAAAATAACCACTTTAAAAGACACCGTCACACTAACTGAATCAAGCAATAATCATCAATAGATGCTAAAATAACTAAGATAAAAACTTTTGGGAAGAGAGTATTCATATACCAACAAAGTTGTACCCCACATACTGGTTCCTAAATGTGAAAGAGAAAAAAGTACCTTTACAAGGCAATTATTTGGCTGACACATTAACCAAGTAACCAAACTGTGGCCATGGATCTCATACATTCATAGATGTAGACCACTTAAGGACAAAACAGCACATCTGTAGCATCCCTCCCAGAAACATTTAATTGGCAAGTAAACATGAAGGAATGTTAGACAAATACATTTAGGAGATATTATGTGAAACAATAATCCTGGGCTATTCAGATAATCCTAGCTTCTTAGGAGAAAATGGTTTGAAATGATTATACATGATAGGTGAGTAAAGTATGAAAATTCACCAGAATGGGCCATCCTTGACCCACCCCCAGACTGAAAAAAATTAACAGCCAATAAGGATATTTGGGGGATATGTAGGGACATGATAAAGATAATGGGGTCTTCCCATTTCAGTTCAGAAATGTGGAAAGCTGGAAAGATTGTTGCTGCCCCCCTACTGCAAGAAAAATGCTAGACAAACTAAACATTAATGACGTGTGTTGAAACCATTAGAGAATTGAGGTAGCAAGTCAAACAACTAAGATAGATTCTGCATAGAGGCAGGTACACTTTACAGAGGAAAAAGGACCTGTGCATGTGTATCTAGAGCAGATTCTACTACACGCCATGTATGTTGGTATGAAGATAAAGTCATTTTAATTAGCCACTAAAAAACCAAACGTGACCGAAAATAAGTGTGCAAAGGCACCTTAGGATCATAGATGTAGAAGGCAATACAGATGGAGAGATGAAAGAGATAGAGTCTCTTTGGAAAGCGGCACAAAGAGAGGATCCAGAGCCAATATCTTTAAAGTAGTGCTTCTCAACTGAGGGCTACCCAGAGTCAACCAGGGAAATTTGGTACTCTAAATATAGAGACAATTTTGGTTGTCACAATTTGAGGGATATTATTGGCATCTAGTGGGTAGAGGCCAGAGTTGCCTTTAAATAGCCCACAGTGAGGAGTGCAAGAAAGAATTTACAACAAAAAGTTATCAAGCCCAACTTGCTAACTGTGTGAGGTAGAGAAAACCTCTAGCAGAGGTATTGGAAGTCTCTGGAACCCATAACATTAACATACTCTAACTTTGGTAACCAGAGCAATAAGAAACCCATGTCAAATCCTGACTGGATTAACACAAATCCCCATAGTAAAGGCCTAACAGAAGAAAGTGTGTGCTTACCAAGAAACATGAAAAGGACAGTTAGTATCTACTTATCATAGTGCAGTATCTATTGTCATATAAAATGTCAGGGAGTCAACAAAAAACGATAAGGCATATCAAAAGGCATTAAAAAAAAAAAACCAACCCGAACTGACAAAGTACTCATCACAGCCAGACTTAGAAACAAAACAAATGTTAGAGCTTTCAGACAAGGACTTTAGAATAGCTGTGATTAGTATATTAAAGGCTTTGATAAAAAAATGTCAAAAACATGCAAGATACATGTGTCATTTCAGGAGAGATGAAAACTGTAGGACAGACCCAGATAACTAGAAACAGAGTCTACAGAAAATGTCATTGTTGGGCTTCATAGTACATGTGATACAGCCAAGGAAAGTCAGTGACCACAAAAATAGGTCAATACAAAACACGCAATCCAAACACAAAGAGGACAAACAAAGAGTGGAAAATAAAAACAGAATAGAGCATCAAAGAGCGATAAGGCAACATTAAATGATATGACATATGCATAATTGGATTCCCAGAAAGAAAACAAAGAGAACAGGGCAGAGGAAACATCTGAAGAAATAATTTTAGAAAGTTCTCTGAAATTAGTGATATATACCAAAAGGGGATTCATGATGTTCAGAAAATATCAAACAGAAAAAAAAATACAAAACAAACCAATGAACCAACAAAACCCCCAACACCTTGGCAAGTCATATTCAAACTGAATGAAAACAATAACAAGGAGACAGTCTTGAAGGCAGCCACAGTAATTGGGGAGGGGGGAGATTATAGACAGAGGAATAAAGATAAGAATTATACCAATAACCTTGCCAGAAACTGTGCAACCAGGAAGACAATGGATGATATTTTTAAAGCGTTGAAAAAAAAAAAAAACAACTGTCAAGCCACAATTCTATATCCACTGAAAACATCCTTCAAAGGTAGGAGATATTTTAATTTTCTAAAGGAAGAAAAACTAAGGGAATCGGTATCAGTCCATCAAAATGTACAAAAAATACATGCACAAAGTTGTACAAACTTCTTCAGAGAAAAGAATGTCATGCTGGGTGGAAACTTGAATCTACAGAAAGAAATGAAGGACACTAGAAATGAAATAAATAAGACGAAATGTGAGGTATTATAATATTTTCTTTAATAATAACTATTTAAAGCAAAGATAGTCACAATGTACTATGTGTTTATGACATATGTAAAAGTGAAATGACAACAACGACCCCAGACATAGGAAAGAGGAATTAGGACTATGATCAGGTTTTGATATCACATGTAAAGAGGCATAGAATTACTGAAGGTGGACAAAATTACATAAGGAAGTCTACAGGAATGCCTTGGAGATATTGCAGGTTAGGATCTGAACAACTGCCATAAAACCAATATTGCAATAAAGTGAGTCAAATGAATTTTTTGGTTCCCTCACAGCTATAAAAGTTAGATTTACTTTCTACTGTAGTCTTCTAAGTGTGCGATAGCTTTATGTCTAAAAAAATTTGTATATTTTAATAAAAGATTATTTCATTGCTGAAAAATGCTAACCATCATCTAAGCTTTCAGCAAGTCATAATCTGTCATCACAGAGCACCATAACAAATATAATAGTGATGGTAAAGTTAGAAACACTGTGAGACTGATGGTCCCCTGAATTGAGATGGATATCTAGCAGACCATCCTAAACACCCACAAAATCAGCCTGAGACATAGGAAGATACATGTGGATCTCTACAAACAAACATCTCCGGCACTTGGTATTGAGGTATGAAGCAGGGAGCTGTGAATCTGCGCAGATATTGGAAGATAAACAGAAGGGGGAGGGTACCGGGAAGCAGTAGCCTCGGGTACCGGGAAGCAGTAGCCTCCTGTGCTGGGGAGCCGGCCGGCTTGAGGACCGGTAGCAGTGGCGAAACCAGACTAAAACTGGGAGTTCTGAGCACACACCCGAACAAGTCTGAAACCGGGAGCTGGGGAGCACACGCACGACCAGACTGAAAACCAAAGCTCTGGAGTGCGCACACTCAAACCAGACTGAAACCGGGAGCTTGGGAGCGCGCACGGGAACCGGGGGGAGGCTGGTGGTGTTAGAAGCACAAAGAGCAGAGACATGCTGGTGCTGGAAGCGAGGACTGGGAGAATGGCTGTGGGACGGACAACCCGGGATGCTGCGGAGTTTTTAGCAACACTGACAGAGATGGAGTTGGAGTGGCCAGGAGAGCTCAGTGAAGAGCAGACTGCGATCTCTCTCTTCTGAGACAGAGGCTAGGATACTGGCCACTGCTGCTCTGACTCTCAGAAGAGTCACAGAAAGCCACCAGGGAAAGCCACCAGAGAACAAAAGCCCAGAAAAACCAATTTGCACTGTGCCTATTCCCACCACCCCCCAACAGGGGACAGGGCAATTCTACCCAAACAGTGTTGCCTGAGTATCAGTGCAGCAGGCCCCTCCCCCAGAAGGCAGGCTGAAGAGTCAAGAAGCCCACATCCCTAAGGCCCTTATAGAACAAGTGCACCTTGCTTGGGTCCTGGTCAATAATTTGGGCTCTGTACATTGCTGCAACCACACTTCATCAAAATGACAAGGAGGAGGCACCCCCAACAAAGAAAAGAAACAGAGACTGTGGCCTGTGCCACAGAACTGAATGGATATGGATATAACCAAATTGTCAGAAATGGAGTTCAGAGTAACAATGGTCAAGATGATGTGTAGGCTTGAAAAAAAAATTAACAAAAATATTAACAAGAATATAGAATCTCTAAGGGCGGAAATGAGGGCTAATCTGGTGGAAATTAAGAATGCTATGAATCAAATGCAGACTAAAATGGATGCTCTGATGGCCAGGGTAAATGAGGCAGAAGAAGGAATTAGTGAGTTGCAAGATGAGATGATAGAAAAGAAGAACAAAGAGGGAACATGGCTTAAAAAACTCCAATTTCAAGAAATAAGAATATGGGAGATTACTGACTCAATTAGACCTTCCCATGTTAGAATCACCCACGTCCCCGAGGGGGTGGAGAAAGAGAGAGGTCTAGAAGAGATATTTGAACAAATTCTACCAGGGAACTTCCCTAATCTAGCGAAGGAAACAAGCTTTCGCAACCAAGAGGCAGAGAGGACCCCTCCCAAGATCAATGAGAACAGACCAACACCACGTCACATAATAGTACAATTCTCAAATCTTAGGTCCAAGGAAAAAGTCTTGAAAGAGGCCGGGGGGAGAGAATCCTCACGTACAGAGGGAGGAACATCAGAATAACATCAGCCTACCTACAGAGACCTGGCAAGCCAGGTAAACTTGGCAAGGCATATTCAGAGCACTAAGTGAGAAGAACATGCAGCCAAGGATCCTTTTTCCAGCAAGGCTGTCATTCAGAATGGATGGAGAGACAAGGACCTTCCAAGACACGCAGAAACTGAAAGAATACGTGACCACCAAGCCAGCCCTATGAGACATATTAAGGGGTGCTCTATAAAAGTAAAAAGACCCCAAGAGTGATACGGAACAGAAATTTACAACCTAAACAAACAGAGACTTCACAGGCAGCATGACATCATTAAAATCATATCTCTTAATAATCACTCTCAACATGAATGTCCTAAATGCTCCCATAAAATGCCACAGGGTTGCAGGTGGGATAAAAAGACATGATCCATCTATATGCTGTCTACAAGAGACTCATTTTGAACCTAAAGATACATCCAGACTGAAAGTGAAGGGATAGAAAACCATTTTCCATGCCGATGGACCTCAAAGGAAAGCTGGGGTAGCAATTCTCATATCAGACAGATTAGACTTTAAGCTAAAGACTGTACTTAGAGATACAGAAGGACACTATATTATTCTTAAAGGGTGTATCCAACAGGAGGATATGACAATTATAAATATCTATGCCCCCAACAGGGGAGCAGCTTGATACACAAGCCAACTCTTAACCAGAATAAAGAGACATACAGATAATAATACGTTAATAGTAGGGGACCTCAACACCGCTCTCAGCAATAGACAGATCATCTAAGCAGTAAATCAACAAAGAAACAAGAGTTTTGAATGACATCCTGGACCAGATGGACCTCATAGATATATACAGAACACTACACCCCAGAACAACAGAATATGCATTCTTTTTGAATGCACATGGAACTTCCTCTAGAAGAGACCATATACTGGGTCACAAAACAGGTCTCAACAGATACCAAAAGACTGAGATTATTCCCTGCATATTCTCAGACCACAATGCTTTGAAACTGGAACTCAATCACAAGGAAAGAAGAAGAAACTCATTTTTAAGAAACCCAAGCACCTGGAAACTAAGAACTATCCTGCTTAAGAATGATTGGGTAAAACAGGAAATTAAAGAAGAATTTAAGCAATTTATGGAAACCAATGATGATGAAAACACATCAGTCCAAAACCTATGGGCGGTCTGCAAAGGTGGTCCTAAGGGGAAAATACATAGCCATCCAAGCCTCACTCAAAAGAATAGAACCATCTAAAATGCAGTCCTTATCTTCTCACCTTAAGAAGCTGAGTTGGAACAGAAGAACAGGCCTAACCCACGCACGAGAAGGCAATTGATCAAGATTAGAGCAGAGATCAATGAATTAGAAACCAGGAGCACAGTAGAGCAGATCAACAACACTAGAAGCAGGTTCTTTGAAAGAACAAAGAAGATCGATAAGCCGCTTAAGATGGTGGAGGATTAGGGGTCCCCTTTTTCAGCTGGTCCCCTGAGCTGAGCTGGATAGGTACCAGACCATCCAGAAAACCCACGGAATCAGCCTGAGACGCAGAAAGATACATCTGGATCTCTACAACTGAACATCTTCAGCACTGATTATTGAGGTAGAAAGCGGGGAGCCGTGAATCTGCGCACAGATATCGGAAGAGAAACAGAAGGGGGAGGGAGCCTCTGCGCTCGGGCGCTGGGAAGCGACAGCCACCTGCACTGGGGAGCAGCCGGACTTGTGGACGGGCACGCACGAGAGAACAGGAGACTGTGAACCTGGGAAAGCGTGCGCGTCCAAACTGAAAACCGGCGCTCTAGTGTGCTCACTGGAATCGGACTGAGACCAAGAGCTCAGGAGTGCACCAGCGACCAGACTAAAAACCTGTGCTCCAGAGTGCCTGTGAACCAAACTGAAACAGCAGGCTCCGGAGCCCGTGCAGGGGTGGCTGGTAGCTGGCGGTGTTAGAAACACAAAGCAGAGACTTGCCGGCCCTGGAAGTGAGGTCTGGGAAGCCGGCTGCAGGGTTTTTAGCAGCACCAACAGAAACAGAGTTAAAGAGGCCAGATGAGTTCAGTGGAGAGTGGACTGCAATCTCTCTGTTCTGAGACAGACGCTAAGATACGGCCATTGCTGCTCTGACTCTCAGTACAGTCACAGAAAACCGCCAGGGAAAGCTGCCAGAGAACAAAAGCCCGGAAATACCAGCTCACATTGTGCCCATCCCCATCCCCCCTCGCAGGGGACAGGGAGACTCTACCCAAACAGGGTTGCCTGAGTACCAGCATGGCAGGCCCCTCCCCCAGAAGGCAGGCTGAAAAATCAAGAAGCCCACATCCCTAACATCCCTAAAAAACAAGTGCACACTGCCTGGGTCCTGGTCAATAATTTGGGCTCTGGGTATCCCTGTAACCTCTCCTCATCAGGATGACAAGAAGGAGAAATCCCCCCCAGCAAGAAAAGATAATAAGTCTGTGGCCTGTGCCACAGAACTGATGGATATGGATATGGATATAACCAAAAGGTCAGAAATGGAGTGCAGAGTAACAATGGTCAAGATGATGTGTAGGCTTGAAAAAGGTATTAACGAAAATATTAAGGAGAATATAGAATCTCTAAGGGTGGAAATGAGAGCGAATCTGGCAGAAATTAAAAATGCTATGAATCAAATGCAGTCAAAACTAGACGTTCTGACGGCCAGGTAAATGAGGCAGAAGAACAAATTAGTGAATTGGAAGATGGGATGGTAGAAGAGAAAGGTAAAACAGAAACTTGGCTCAAAAAAATCCAATCTCAAGAATGTAGGTTACGGGAGATTACTGACTCAATGAAATGTTACAATGTCAGAATCATCGGCATCCCTGAGGGGGTGGAGAAAGAGAGAGGTTTAGAAGAGATATTTGAACAAATTGTAGCTGAAAACTTCCCCATTCTAGCAAAGGAAACAAGCATTCGTGTCCAAGAGGCAGAGAGGACCCCTCCCAAATTCAACCATGACAAACCTACACCACGTCACGTCACGTCATAGTGCAAGTCACAAATATTAGATCCAAGAATACAGTATTGAAATTGGCCAGGGCAAGGAAATTTCTCACGTACAAAGGCAAAAATATTAGGATTACGTCAGACCTGTCTACACAGACCTGGAATGAGAGAAAGGGTTGGGGGGCATTTTTAATGCTCTTTCAGAGAAAAACATGCAGCCAAGGATCCTTTATCCAGCAAGGCTGTCATTCAGAATTGATGGAGAGATAAGGACCTGCCAGAATCACCAGTCACTGACCAATTTTGTAACCACGAAACCAGCCTTACAGGAGATATTCAGGGGGGGTTCCATAAAAGTAAGAAGGCCCCAAGAGTGATACAGAACAGAAAGTTACAATCTATAGAAACAAAGACTTTACAGGCAACATGACATCATTAAAATCATATTTTTCAATAATCAGTCTCAATGTGAATAGCCTAAATGCTCCCATAAGATGCCACAGGGTTGTAGGTGGGATAAAAAGACATGACCCATCCATATGCTGTCTACAAGAGACTCATTTTGAACCTAAAGATACATCCAGACTGAAAGTGAAGGGATGGTAAACCATTTTTCATGCCAACGGACCTCAAAAGAAAGCTGGGGTAGCAATTCTCATATCAGACAGATTGGATTTTAAACTAAAGACTATAGTTAGAGGTGCAGAAGGACACTATATTATTCTTAAAGGATGTATCCAACAAGTGGATATGACAATTATAAATATCTGCGCCCCTAACAGGGGAGCAGCAAGATACACGAGACAGCTCTTAACCGGAATAAAGAGACAAATAGATAAAAATACGTTAATAGTAGGGGACCTCAACACTCCACTAGCAGCAATAGACAGATCACCTATGCAGAAAAGCGACAAAGAAACAAGAGCGTGGATGCCATACTAGACCAGATGGACTTCATAGATATATATAGAACACTACACCCCAGAACAAAAGAATACTCATTCTATTCGAATGCACATGGAACGTTCTCCAGAATAGATCACATGGTGGGCCACAAAACAGGTCTCGACTGATACCAAAAGACTGAAATCATTCCCTGCATATTCTCAGACCACAATGCATTGAAATTGGAACTCAATCACAAGGAAAAATTTGGAAGAAACTCAAACACTTGGAAACTGAGAACCATACTGCTCAAGAATGATTCGATAAACCAGGAAATCAAAAATTATTTTAAACAATTTATGGAGACCAACGAGAATGAAAACACAATGGTCCAAACCCTAAGGGACACTACAAAGGCAGTCCTAAGGGGAAAATACATAGCCCTCCAAGGCTCCCTCAAAAGAATAGAAAAATCTAAAATGCAGTTTTTATATTCTCACCTCAAGAAGCTGGAACAGGAATAGAAGATTAGGCCTAATCCATGCACGATAAAGCAGTTGATTAAGATTAGAGCAGAGATCAATGAATAAGAAACCAGGAGCACAGTAGAGCAGATCAACAGAACCAGAAGCTGGTTCTTTGAAAGATTAGATAAGATCGATAAGCCACTGGCAAGACTTATTCAAAAGAATAGAGAAAGAGAAACGACCGCAATTAACAAACTTATGAATGAAAAAGGAGAGGTCACAACCAACACCAATGAAATAGGAAGGATCATTAGAAGCTTTTATCAACAGCTTTATGCCAATAAATTAAATAATCTGAAAGAAAAGGATGCCTTCCTGGAAACCTATAAACTACCAAAACTGAAACAGGAAGAAATTGATGATTTAAACAGACCAATTAATTATGAAGAAATTGAAGCAGTGATCAAAAACCTCCCGAAAAACAAGACTCCAGGGCCTGATGGATTCCCTGGGGAATTCTACCAAACATTCAAAGAAGAAATAATACCTATTCTACTGAAGCTGTTTCAAAAAATAGAAACAGAAGGACAACTACAAAACTCATTCTATGAGGCCAGTATTACCTTGATCCCCAAACCAGGCAAAGACCCCCTCAAAAAGGAGAATTACAGACCGATTTCCCTAATGAATATGGACGCCAAAATCCTCGACAAGATCCTGGCTAATAGAATCCAACAGCACATTAAAAGGATTATCCGTCAGAACCAAGTGGGATTCATCCTTGGGATGCAAGGATGGTTCAACATTCACAAATCTATCAGTGTGATACATCATACCAACAAGAAAAGTGTCAAGAACCATAGGATCCTCTCAATAGTTGCAGAAAAAGCATTCGACAAAATACAGCATCCTTTCCTGATTAAAAGCCTTCAGAGTGTAGGGATAGAGGGGACATTCCTCAATCTCATAAAAACCATCTATGAAAAGCCTAGAGTGAATACCATTCTCAAAGGGGAAAAGCTGGAAGCCTTTCCCTTAAGATCAGGAACACGACAAGGATGCCCACTCTCTCCATTATCATTTAACATAGTACTAGAAGTCCTTGCAACAGCAATCAGACAAGAAAAAGGGACAAAAGGTCTCCAAATTGGCAAAGAAGAAGTCAAACTGTCTCTCCTCACAGATGACATGATACTTTATATGGAAAACCCAAAAGGATCCACCCCAAACTACTAGAAGTTATAGAGCAATTCAGTAATGTGGCGGGATACAAATCCAATGCTCAGAAATCAGTGGCATTTCTATACATGAACAATGAGGCTGAAGAAAGAGAGATTAGGGAATCCATTCCATTTAGAGTAGCACCAAAAATCATATGTTATCTCCGAATTAACTTAACCAGAGAGGTAAAGGACCTATATTCTAGAAACTACAGATCACTCTTGAAAGACATTGAAGAAGACACAAAAAGATGGAAAAATATTCCGTGCTCATGGATCAGAAGAATTAACATAGTTAAAATGTCTATGCTACCCAGAGCAATCTACACTTTCAATGCCATCCTGATCAAAATACCAAGGACATTTTTCAAGGAACTGGAACAAACAGCCCTTAAATTTGTGTGGAACCAGAAAAGGCCCCGAATTACCAAGGAATTGTTGAAAAGGAAAAACAAAGCTGGGGGCATCATGTTGCCAGATTTCAAGCTATACTACAAAGCTGTGATCACAAAGACAGCATGGTACTGGCACAAAAACAGACACATAGACCAATGGAACAGAATAGGAAACCCAGAAATGGACCCTCGGCTCTTTGGACAACTAATCTTTGACGAAACAGAAAAAAAAAATCCAGTGGAAAAAAGAGAGTTTCTTCAATAAATGGTGCTGGGAACATTGGGCAGCTACATGCAAAAGAATGAAACTTGAGCACTCTCTCACACCATACACAAAGATAAACGCCAAATGGATGAAAGACCCTGATGTGAGACAGGAATCCATCAAAATCCTAGAGGAGAACATAGGCAGCAACCTCTACGACATCGGCCACAGCAACTTCTTTCATGACACATCTCCAAAGGCAAGAGAAACAAAAGAAAAAATGCACTGTGGGACTTCATCAAGATAAAAATCTTCTGCACAGCCAAGGAAACCGTCAAAAAAAACTAAGAGGCAGCCCATGGAATGGGAGAAGATATTTGCAAATGACACTACAGATAAAACACTGGTATCCAAGATCTACAAAGAACTTCTCAAAGTCAATACACAAGAAACAAATAAACAAATCATAAAATGGGCAGAAGATATGAACAGACACTTTTGCAATGAGGACATACAAATGGCTAACAGACACATGAAAAAATGTTCAAAATCTTTAGCCATCAGGGAAATTCAAATCAAAACCACAATGAGATAACACCTTACACCAGTTAGAATGGCAAAAATGGACAAGGCAGGAAACAGCAAATGTTGGAGAGGCTGTGGAGAAAGGGGATCCCTCTTACATTGTTGGTGGGAATGCAAGTTGGTACAGCCACTTTGGAAAACAGTGTGGAGGTCCCCTAAAAAAGTTAAAAATTGAGCTACCCTATGATCCAGCAATTGCACTACTAGGGATTTAACCTAAGGATACAGACATAGGGAAGAGAAGGGCGTTATGCACCTCAGTGTTCACAGCAGCATTGTCCACAATAGCTAAATCGTGGAAGGAGCTGAGATGCCCTTCAACAGATGACTGGATTAAGAAGATGTGGTCCATATATAGAATGGAATATTACTCATCTATCAAAAAGAACGATTTCTCAACATTTGCTGAAACATGGACGGGACTGGAGGAGATAATGCTTAGCGAAATAAGTCAAGCAGAGAAGGACAATTACCATAGGTTTCATTCATTTGTGGTATATAAGAAGTAGGAAGATCAGTAGGAGAAGAAGGGGCAGAAGAAAGGGGGGGTAATCAGAAGGGGGAATGAACCATGAGAGACTATGGACTCTGGGAAACAAACTCTGAGGGCTTCAGAGGGGAGAGGGTGGGGGAATGGGATAGGGTGGAGATGGGTAGTAAGGAGGGCATGTATTGCATGTTGCATTGGGTGTTATACGCAAGTAATGAATTATGGAACTTTACATCAAAAACTAGGGATGTACTGTATGGTGACTAACATAATATATATATATTAAAGATTGATAAGCCACTGTCCATACTTATTCAAAAGAATAGAAAAGGGACCCAAATAAATAAAATTATGATTAAAATGGGAGAGAACACGACCAACACCAAGGAAATAGAAACAATCATTAGAAACTATTATCAACAACTACACGCCAATAAATTAAACAACCTGGATGAAATGGATGCCTTCCTAGAAACCTATAAACTACCAAGACTGAAACAGGAAGACATTGATTATCTAAACAGACCGATTCATCATGAAGAGAATGAAGCAGTGATCAAAAACGAGTGTCCAGGGACTGACGGATTCCCCTGGGAGTTCTAGCAAACATTCAAAGAACAAATAATACCTATTCTCCTGAAGCTGTTTCAAAAAATAGAAACAGATGGAAAACTAACAAACTCATTTTATGAGGCCACTATTACCTTGATCCCAAAACCAGACAAAGACCCCATGAAAAAGGAGAATTACAGATCGATATCCCTGAGGAATATGGATGCCAAAATTCTCAAGAAGATCCTAGCTAATAGGATCCAACAGTACATTAAAAGATTTATCCATCGAGACCAAGTGGGATTCATCCCTGGGATGCAAGGGTGGTTCAACATTCACAAATCAATCAGTGTGATAGATCACACTAAGAAGAGAAGAGACAAGAACCATATGATCCGTTCAACTGATGCAGAAAAAGCATTTGACAAAATACAGCATCCTTTCCTGATTAAAACCCTTCAGGGTGTAGGGATAGAGGGTACATTCCTCAATTTCATAAAAACATCTATGAAAAGCCTACAGCAAATATCGTTCTCAATGGGGAAAAGTTGAAAGCATTTCCTTTAAGAGCAGGAGCACGACAAGGATGCCCACTCTCGCCATTTTTGTTCAACATAGTACTAGAAGTCCTGGCAACAGCAATCAGACCACAAAAAAGAATAAAATGTATTCCAATTAGCAAAGAAGAAGTCAAACGCTCTTTCTTCACAGATGACATGATACTTTATGTGGAAAACCCAAAAGACTCCACCCCCAAATTACTAGAACTCATAGAACAATTCAGTAATGTGGCAGGATACAAAAATCAATGTTCAGAAATCAGTTGCATTTCTATACACGAACAATGAGACTGAAGAAAGAGAAAGTAGGGAATTGATTCCATTTACAATAGCACCAAAAATCATAAGATATCTCAGAATAAACTTAACCAGAGAGATGAAGGATCTATACTCCAGAAACTACAGAACACTGCTGAAAGACATGGAAGAAGACACGAAAAGATGGAAAAACAGTCCATGCTCATGGGTCGGAAGAATAAAGATAGTTAAAATGTCTATGCTGCCCAGAGCAAACTATACTTTCAATGCCATCCCATTCAAAATACCAATGACATTTTTCAAAGCGCTGGAACAAACAATCCTAAAATCGTGTGGAACCAGAAAAGACCCCGCATCACCAAGGAAATGTTGGAAAAGAAAAACAAAGCTGGGGGCATCACGTTGCCTGATTGCAAGCTATACTACAAAGCTGTGATCACAAAGACAGCATGGTGCTGGCCCAAAAACAGACACATAGACCAATGGAACAGAATAGAGACTCCAGAAATGGGCCCTCGGCCCTATGGTCAACTCATCTTTGACAAAGCAGGAAAAAACATCCAGGGGAAAAAAGATAGTCTCTTCAATAACTGGTGCTGGGAAAATTGGACAGCTATTTACAAAAGAGTGAAACTTTTCCACTCTCACACAAAGATAAACTCCAAGTGGAAGAAAGACCTCGATGTGAGACAGGAATGCATCAAAATCATAGAGGAGAACATAGGCTGTAACCTCTTTGACATCAGCCACAGCATCTTCTTTCATGACATGTCTCAAAGGCAAGAGAAACAAAAGAAAAAATGAACTTGTGGGACTTCATCAAGATTAAAATTTTCTGCACAGCCAAGGAAACAGTCAAAGGAAAGACAAAGGAAAACAAAGAGACAACCCAGAGAGTGGGAGAAGATATTTGCAAATGAAACTAGAGATAAAAGGCTGATATCCAAGATGTATAAAGAACTTCTCAAACTCAATACATGAGAAACAAATAATCAAGTCAAAAAATGGGCAGAAGATATGAACAGACACTTTTCCAATGAAGACATATCAATGGCTAACAGACACATGAAAAAAATGTTCAAAATCATTAGCCATCAGGGAAATTCAAATCAAAACCACCTTGAGATTCCACCTTATGCCAGTTAGAATGACAAAAATTGGCAAGGCAAGAAACAATAAATGTTGGAGAGGATGTGCAGAAAGGGGAACCCTCTTATACTGTTGGTGGGAATGCAAGTTGGTACAGCCACTTTGGAAAACAGTGTGGAGGTCCCTCAAAAAGTTAAAAATAGAGCTACCCTATGACCCAGCAATTGCACTACTGGGTATTTACCCCAACGGTACGGACGTAGTGAAGAGAAGGGCCATATGCACCCCAATGTTCACAGCAGCATTGTGCACAATAGCTAAATTGTGGAAGGAGGTGAGATGCCCTTCCACAGACGAATGGATTAAGAAGATGTGGTCCATATATGCAATGGAATATTACTCAGCCGTCAGAAAGAACGATTACCCAACATTTTCACCAATATGGATGTGACTGGAGGAGATTATGCTAAGTGAAATAAGTCAGGCAGAGAAAGACAATTATCATATGGTTTCACTCATTTGTGGAACATAAGGAATAGCAGGGAGATCGGTAGGAGAAGGAAGGGAAGAATGAAGGGTGGGTAAACAGAAGGGGGAATGAACCTCGAGAGACTATAGACTCTGGGAAACAAACTGAGGGTTTCAGAGGGGAGGGGGTGGGGAATTGGGCTAGGCTGGTGATGGGTATTAAGGAGGGCACGTATTGCATGGAGCACTGGGTGTTATACGCAAACAATGGATCATGGAACACTACATCAAAAACTAAGGATGTACTGTATGGTGACTAACATAACATTAAAAAAAAGAAAAACTCTGTGAGAATGACTAAAATGTTGACACACAGACATGAAATGAGCAGATGTTATTGGAAAAAATAGTGCTGATAGACTTGCTGGACAAAAGGCTGCCACATCTTCAATTTGTAAATATCTCAGTATCTGTGCTCTGCAAGAAAATGAGGATGCCTGTATTTTAAACTCTAAGGCAGACACTAAAAATAATTAAAATAGAGGTATAAATAATGAGTGAGTCACATGAAGCAGTAAAATGAAACTTGAAAAGTACAGGCATAGACTTCCAGTTTCTGGTACAACATGTGAGAAGCTCTGAAATCACACTGCATCCCAAGAAGTAAAAAGCCAAAACACTGAAAAATCAACCAGTCTTCTTAGGTTCATTAGAGAGTGAGATCACTCTTCTTAGGTACAATTGGAGAGTCACATAGGCAGATACAGAGAGTGTCAGTTTACCAGAGAAGAAATTCACCAGCAGAACTGTCCATGGGACATGGTGCTGGGGTAAGAAAACCTGCACTGCAGTTGATGAATGGCTAGAGGCTTGGTGTGCAGAAGCCCAAGAGTTAAAAACTCTAGGGGGACCCACTCATAGGAAGAACCCACACTTTTGTGAGTTTTACCTCTAGGAATTTCACCAGGTCCTCACAGTGAATATTGGGGGAAAAAACTGCTGCTGCTTTGGCAGGGGGGCGGGGGGAAAGTAACCATTTGGAAGTATATCAGAACATTCTGTTCTTCTTAGAGAGGACTGTCCTCCTTAAAAGGAGAAACTATTTAACCAGAGCCAACCTCCCTGGGAGAAAGGATGACCGAAGTCCAGCCACCTCTAGACATCAATCTGTTTCAAACAAAGAGGGGAACAGAGAAGCACTGCTGACCTCTACTGCCCATGGACACAGGATCACTAAGTGACCGACCTACTCAGAAGTTTACAGAATGCATCTCCTCCCCCCCCACCCCCTTACTAGCACGTTGCTAAAGGCCTATTTACTACAATTCCTTTTACCTAGTATATCATGTCAGCCTTTCATCAAGAAATTACAAGGCACACTAACTAGAAAAAAACAGTTTGAAGAGATTGAAGAGGCATTGGAATCAGAGTCAGATATCGCAAGAATGGTGGACATATAAGGTGAGAAATTTAAATTTTATTTGTATGTATTTATTTCTTATTTTTTTATTTTTAACATTGATTATTTATTTATTTATTTATTTATTTATTTATTTATTTATTTATTTATTTATTTTTAAAGTTCCATGACTTATTACTTGTGTAAAACACCCAGTGCACCATGCAATATGTGCCCTCCTTAATACCCATCACCAGCCTATCCCATTTCCCCCCCTCCCATCTGAAGCCCTCAGTTTGTTTCCCAGAATCCATAGTCTCTCATGGTTCATCCCTCTTCTGTTTATCCCACCTTGCTTCTTCCCTTTTCTCTCCTACCGATCCTCCAACTTCTTATGTTCCATAAATGAGTGAAACCATATGATAATTGTCTTTCTCTGCTTGACTTATCCGTATCACCAAGGAATTGTTGAAAAGGAAAAACAAAGCTGGGGGCATCACGTTGCCTGATTTCAAGCTGTACTACAAAGCTGTGATCACAAAGACAGCATGGTACTGGCATGGAAACAGACACATAGACCAATGGAACAGAATAGAGAACCCAGAAAGGGACCCTTGGCTCTTTGGGCAACTAATCTTTGACAAAGCAAGAAAAAACATCCAGTGGAAAAAAAGACAGTCTCTTCAATAAATGGTGCTGGGATCATTGGACAGCTATATGGAAAAGAATGAAACTTGACCACTCTCTCACACCATACACAAAAATAAACTCCAAATGGATGAAAGACCTCGATGTGAGACAGGAATCCATCAAAATCCTAGAGGAGAACATAGGCAGCAACCTCTTTGACATTGGCCACAGCAACTTCCTTCATGACACATCTCCAAAGGCAAGAGAAACAAAAGAAAAAATGCACTTGTGGGACTTCATCAAGATAAAAAGCTTTTGCACAGCCAAGGAAACAGTCAAAGAAACTAAGAGGCAGCCCACGGAATGGGAGAAGATATTTGCAAATGACAGTACAGATGAAACACTGGTGTCCAAGATCTACAAAGAACTTCTCAAAGTCAATACACGAGAAACAAATAAACAAATCATAAAATGGGCAGAAGATATGAACAGACACTTTTCCAATGAAGACATACAAATGGCTAACAGACACATGAAAAAATGTTCAAAATCTTTAGCCATCAGGGAAATTCAAATAAAAACCACAATGAGATATCACCTTACACCAGTTAGAATGGCAAAAATGGACAAGGCAGGAAACAGCAAATGTTAGAGAGGATGTGGAGAAAGGGGATCCCTCTTACATTGTTGGTGGGAATGCAAGATGGTACAGCCACTTTGGAAAACAGTGTGGAGGTCCCCTAAAAAGTTAAAAATTGAGCTACCCTGTGATCCAGCAATTGCACTACTGGGGATTTACCCCAAAGATACAGATGTAGTGAAGAGAATGGCCATATGCACCCCAATGTTCATAGCAGCATTGTTCACAATAGCTAAATCGTGGAAGGAGCCGAGAGGCCCTTCAACGGATGACCGGATTAGGAAGAAGTGGTCCATATATACAATGGAATATTACTCAGCCATCAAAAAGAACGATTTCTCAACATTTGCTGCAACATGGATGGGACTGGAGGAGATAATGCTAAGCGAGAAATTTATATTTTAAAACATATGATTAATATGCTAAGGGCTTTAATGGAAACAGTAGACAATATACAAGAACAGATAATGAAGCAGGGAGACAAAAGTGCTAAGAAAGTATTTCAAAGAATGTTAGAGGTGAAAATAATGTAACATAAATGAAGAATGCTTTTGATGGGCTCATTAGTATACTAGACATTCTTGAGGAATTGGAACTTGAGGATATATCGATAGAAATACCTAAATTTAGAAGCAAAGAGGAAAAGGAAAGCAAATAACCCCAAGAATACCCAATAACTGTAGGACAACTACAAAACCATAACATACCTGTGATGGGAATACCAGAAGGAGAAGAAAGGAACAAGCAATATCTGAAGTAATACTGATGGAGAATTCTCCAAAATTAATGTTAGGCACCAAACTACACATCAGGAAGCTCAGAGAACACCAAGCAGAATAAATTACAAAAATGTAATATTTAAACTAAAAAAATCCAATATAAAGAATAAATCTTGAAATCAGTCAGGAGAAAAAAAAATGTCTTACTGACATAGAATCAAAGTATATCCGACTTTTCTTCAGGAGCCATGCAGGCAAGAAGAGAGTAGAGTGAAATATTTAAAACACTGACAGAAAATAAACACAAACCTAGAAATATGTATACTGCCCAATCATCACTTAAAAGTGAAGGAGAAATAAAGACTTTCTCAGATTCAAATTAAAAAAAGGAAGAATGAGGGGCACCTGGGTGGCTTAGTTGGTTAAGCATCTGCCTCTGGCTCATGGCATGATCTCAGGGTCCTGAGATTGGGCCCTAGGTTGGGCTCCCTGCTTAGCGGGGAGTCTGCTTCTCCTTCTACCTCTGCCCCCCACCCCCATTCGTGCTCACACACAAACACACACACACACACACACACACACACACACACACACACACTCTCTCTCTCTCTCTCTCTCTCCCTCTCTCTCTCTCCAATAAAAAAATAAATAAAATCTTTTTTTAAAAAGGACAGAATGAAAAAAAAAAAAAACTAAGGGGATATATAGCCAGGATCTCCACCTTGTAAGGAATGTTAAAAGAAGTTCTTTTAGACAGATGGAAGGTGAAATAAACCAGAAACTAAGGTCTGGATAAAGAAGAGACTCAGTAATAAGAAAACAACTTAAAAATGGACAAAACCTCTGACAGACACCTCCCTACAGAAGATATGTGTATAGCAAATTCAACATTGTGTGTCATTAGGGATTTGCAAATTAAAACAATTAAGGGGCCCAACATGGAATACTGACAACATCGAATGTTGATAAAGATGTGGAGCAACAGGAACTCTCATTCACTGATGTTGGGAAATGCAGAATGGTATAAGCAGTTTGGAAGAGTTTGAGAGTACTCTTCCAGCAATTGTGCTCCTTGGTATTTACCCAAATAAATAAAAATCTTATGTCTGCACAAAACTCTGCACATGTTTATAGTAGCTTTATTAATAACTGCCAAAACTTGGAAGCAATCAAGATGTCCTTAGGTAAGTGAATGGATAAATACACTTTAGGATATCCGGACAGTGGAATAGTACTCAACACTGTAGAGAAGGAGCTGTCAATCCATGAAAAGATAAGGAGAGAACTTAAATGTATATTACTAAGTGAAGGAGGCCACTATGAAAAAACTACGTGCTATGTGAATCCAACTATATGCCATTCTGGGAAAGGCAAAACTATGGAGACAGCAAGAAAAAAAAATATCAGTGTTTTCCAGGGGTTGTGGTGAGGAAAGTGATGAATAGGTGAAGTACAGAGGATTTCTAGGGCAGTAATACTATTCTGTATGATACTACAATAGGGGATACATGTCATTATGTATTTGTTATAACCCATAGAATGTACAACACTAAGAGTGACTCCTCATGTAAATTACAGACTTTGGGTGCTAATGATGTGTCCACGTAGATTAATCAATTGTAACAAGTGCGCCACTCTGGCTGGGCTCTCTATAGTAGAAAAGGTTGTAAGTGTGTGGTATACAGGAACTCTTTGTACTTTGTCCTGAAAATTTTTTTTTGTGAACTTAAAACTTCTCTGAAAATAGTTTATTTTAAAAAATGAAAAAGGTGGAAATTTGATCTCTTCTAAACAGTTTTATATTTTAGAATGTCCACTTAATTTGCTCAGCATAATATTCTCTATCTCCATCCATGTAACGAACTGGAATTTAAATAAAAACGTATAAAAAAATATGCCCACTTAATCTCAAGAAGGCAGAAAAGAGTAAGTGGGAAAGAGAGAAAAATGGAAAACAGACATCAAATGTTACATTTTAATTTAATTATGTCAATAACTATGATAAATATGAATGCTTTCAGCTCACCAGTTAAAAAACAAAGATTGTCAGAATGCATAAAACATAATCTGGTGGGGCGCCTGGGTGGCTCAGTCGTTAAGCGTCTGCCTTCGGCTCAGGGCATCATCCCAGGGTCCTGGGATCGAGCCCTGCATCTGGCTCCCTGCTCCGCTGGGAGCCTGCTTCTTCCTCTCCCACTCCCCCTGCTTGTGTTCCCTCTCTCACTGGCTGTCTCTCTCTCTGTGTCAAATGAATAAATAAAATCTTTTTAAAAAAATCATAATCTGAAATTCTGTGCAGTCTACAATAAACCTACTCTAAGTGTAAAGCCCTAGGTTGAAAGTAAAAGGATAAGAAAGAGACACAGGAACCCTAATCTAAAGAAAGCTGGAGTAGCTCTGTTAATTTTAAAGAAGACATAGGAACAAGGGAGAAAGTTTAGGATTAAGAAAGTATTACACAGTGATATGGAGGTCAACTATCTAAGAATACATAGAAATCCTAAGTGTGTATGAATGAAACAAAAGAATTTCATGATGCATGAAGCAAAAACTGATATACACAAAAAGAGAAAAAGAGAAATTCTCTAATATCTTTGGAGATTTCAACATTCCTCTTTCAGTAATTAATAAAATAAGTTGGTAGAAAATTATAAGGATACGGACACCCTAAAGAGCACTACCAACTGACTGGGCTTAACAAATATTTATAAATCAGTCCACCCAACAACACAGACTATATGTTTTCCCAAATGTACATGAAACATGAATCAAGATAGATTGCATGGTGCACTGGGTGTTATACGCAACTAATGAAGCATCAAACTTTACATCAAAAACCAGGAATGTACTGTATGGTGACTAACATAATATAATAAAAAACATTTTAAAAAAAAGATAGATCATATTCTGGGCAAAGCCCAGACAAAGCCTTACATGTTTAAAACAATAGAAATCTTACAAAGTATGTTCTTAGACCAGAATGGGAATTAGCTATATAAAAGATATCAGGAAAATCTCAAGATACTGAAAATTAAAAAAAAAAAAAGCATACTAATCCATTGGTCAAAGAAAGAACCATAAAATACAAGGAGCTCCCATAGGCATAATCTGGGATCATTTGAGAATGGAATAAGTAATACTATTAATGAAGTATAACCCACTGAATAGAATAGGAACCCATATACATCCATGCTACTAGAATGCCAACTAATAAACAGAAACGAAGGGCAGTGGGTGGGGGATGGGTTAAATAGGTGATGGGGATTAAGGAGGGCACTTGTGATGAGCACTGGGTGTTATATGTAAGTGATGAATCACCAAATTCTATTCCTGAAACTAATACTATACTATATGTTAACTGACTAGAATTTAAATAAAAATTTTGAAAGAAAGAAAGAAAGAAAGAAAGAAAGAAAGAAAGAAAGAAGAAAGAAGAATCACAAGAGAAATTTTAAAATATGTTAACTTCAATGAAAAATGTCAAAATTTTGGGATACAGATAAATTAGTTCTTAGTGGAAAAATTATAGCATTAGATGCACATATGCGTGTGCATATGTGGAAAGGAAAGATCTAAAACCAATAATGTAAGGTTCAATTTAAACTAGAGAAATAAAAGCAGGTTATACATAGAGCAAACAGAAATGAGAAACTAATAAAAGTTACAGCAGAAATGAGTGAAGTTGAAAACAGAAAGACAATTGAGAAAACAATTGATTCCAAAATCAAACAAAAACTGTACAAGAAAGCATATTCCTTTTTTTTTCTCTCTCTCTGCCAGCTCAACTTCAAGCACTTTACTTTTTTAAAAAATTTTATTTTATTATGTTATGTTAGTGGCCATACAGTACATCATTAGTTTTTGATGTAGTGTTCCATGATTCATTGTTTGAGTATAACACCCAATGCTCCATGCAATATGTGCCTGGCTAACCCATCCCCCCCCTCCTCTCCTCTGAAACCCTCAGTTTGTTTCCCGGAGTCCATAGTCTCTCATGGTCCATCTCCCCTTCTGATTCCCACCCACCCTTCATTTTTCCTTCCCTTCTCCTGATTTCCTCCATGCTATTCCTTATGTTCCACATGTAAGTGAAACAATATGATAATCGTCTTTCTCTGCTTGACTTATTTCACTTAGTATAATCCCCTCCAGTTCCATCCATGTCGATGCAAATGGTGGGTATTCAACCTTTCTGATGGCTTGAGTATATATGAACCACAACTTCTTTATCCATTTCTCTGTTGAAGGGCATCTTGGCTCCTTCCACAGTTTGGCTATTGTGGACATTGCTGCTGTGACCATTGGGATGCATGTGGCCCTTCTTTTCACTACATCTGTATCTTTGAGGTAAATACCCAGTAGGGCAATTGCTGGGTCATAGGGTAGCTCTATTTTTAACTTTTTGAGGAACCTCCACACTGTTTTCCAAAGTGGCTGTAATAACTCCACATCCTCTCCAACATTTGTTGTTTCTTGCCTTGTCAGTTTTGCCCACTCTCACCTCTATTTTTCAGCATAGTACTAGAAGTCCTAGCAACAGCAATAAGACAACAAAAAGAAATAAAAGGTATCCAAATTGGCAAGGAAGAAGTCAAATTCTCCCTCTTCACAGATGACATGATACTTTATGTGGAAAACACAAAAGACTCCACCCCAAAATTACTAGAACTCATATAGCAATTCAGGAATGGCCAGGATACAAAATCAATGCACAGAAATCAGTTGCTTTCCAATACACTAACAATGTAACTGTAGAAAGAGAAGTTAGGGAGTCAATTCCATTTAAATAGCTCCAAACACCACAAGAATCCTTGGACTAAACCTAACCAAAGAGGTAGAGGATCTATACTCTAGAAACTACAGAACACTTGTGAAAGAAACTGAAGAAGACACAAAAAGTTGGAAAAACATTCCATGCTCATGGATCGGAAGACTAAGCATTGTTAAAATGTCTATGCTCCCCAGAGCAATCTATACTTTCAACGCCTGTCGCAATCAAAATACCAATGGCATTTTCCAAAGTGCTGGAACAAACAATCCTAAAATTCGTGTGGAACCAGAAAAGACCTCGAGTCGCCAAGGAAATGTTTAAAAAGAAAAACAAAGCTGCGGGCATCACTTTGCCTCATTTCAAGCTATATTGCAAAGCTGTGATCAGCAGGACAGCATGGTACTGGCACAAAAACAGACACATGGATCAACGGAACAGAATAGAGAGCCCAGATATGGACCCTCAACTCCATGGTCAACTAATCTTCAACAAAGCAGGAAAGAACATCCAATGGAAAAAAGACAGTCTCTTCAATAAATGGTGCTGGGAAAATTGGACAGCTATATACAGAAGAATGAAACTCGACCATTCTCTTACACCATACACAAAGATAAACTCTAAATGGATGAAAGACCTCAATGTGTGACAGGAATCCATCAAAATCATAGAGTCGAATATAGGCAGTAACCTCTTCGACATCAGCTACAGCAACTTCTTTCATGACACATCTCCAAAGGCAAGGGAAACAAAAGCAAAAATGAACTTGTGGGACTTCATCAAGAAAAAAAAGCTTCTGCACAGCAAAGGAAACAGTCAACAAAACAAAGAGGCAACCCACAGAATGGGAGAAGATATTTGTAAATGACACTACGGATAAAGGGCTGGTATCCAAGATCTATAAAGAACTTCTCAAACTCAACACCCAAAAAACAAATAATCAAGTCAAAAACCGGGCAGAAGACACAAACAGACACTTCTCTAAAGAAGACTTATGAATGGCTAACAGACACATGAAAAAATGTTCAACATCTTTAGCCATCATGGCAATTCAAATCAAAACCACATTGAGATACCACCTTACACCAGTTAGAATGGCAAGAAAGCATATTCCTAAATGCCCCTTGAATATAAAGGCAAAAATCCTTAATAAAATATTTGCAAAAAAAAATCCCCAACAATATTTTAAAAGGTAATATAGCATGACGAAGTTTGTTTATTCACGAAAACATGAGGGTGCTTTAACATTTCAAATATAATCCATGTACATTACCTTATTAAATTGCTACAGAACAAAAACCATATCATAACAATATAAGCAGAAAACACACTCAACAAAGTACAACCTCCATTCATGATAGAAAGTCTCAGCAACCAGGAAAAGAAAGGTGCTTTCTTGACTGAATGAAGGGTTTCTATGAAAAAAACTAAAGCTGAGAGAACATTCTTAATAGTGAGAATCCAAATTCTTCTCTTGTAATTTCAGCATGATAATCGATGTCCTCTCTCACCACTTCTATTCAACATTGTACTGGAAGTCGTAGGTAGTGCAGCAAAACAAGAAAGAAAAAGAAAGAAAGAAAGAAAGAAAGAAAGAAAGAAAGAAAGAAAGAAAGAAAGAAAGAAAGAAAGAAAGAAAGAAAGAAAGAAAACTTTGGACGTGTTGTGGGATCCCAGACCAGGTGGACAGTGGATGGAATGGAGGCAACCTTGGAGCAGCACTTGGAGGACACAATGAAGAATCCTTCCACTGTTGGAATCTTGCACACAGATTCACAAGGACTTAATTTGGGCTGCTGTGAGACCCTGTCAGATGAGCATGCTGGAGTCCACTGTTCTAGACTACCAAGCAGCAAGCTAACCTCAGATCCCACTGATACTCCTGTGGTGTGTCTAGAATCAGATATTGGGAGCACTATGATCCAGAAACATGACAGCATCACAGTGGCAGTGTGCAAAATGACCTCTTAACATGTCATATCAGTTCTCCAGCAGCCTGTCATAGGGGCTGCCTCCTACCTATGGTAATTATCTTGTAGAACTATTCAAGTTCCAGTAGGTAGGCCATTCATTTGGCGTGCATTGGGCACTTTTCTATTAATTTTGGAATAAGCTTCTTTTTGACACTCAATAGACCGAGTTATCAAGATATTAGTAAGAAAGGATCGTGTTTTGAAGTAGCAAGTCCAAGTCACTTTGTATATATAATTTTCATATGTTCAATAAATCTGGTTGGAGGGAAAGAAAGACAAACATTGGGAAGGAAGAAATAAAATGTATGTGCTTACAGAAGACATGATTGTGAGTGTAGAAAATCCCAAAGACTTTACTAAAAAAAAAAAATCCTGGAATTAATGAATGAGTTTAGCAAGGTCACAGGACAAAGGTCAATATATAAAAGTCATCTTGATTCCTACATATTTGCAGTG
The DNA here is from genome assembly GCF_024610735.1 of Ursus americanus. Taxonomy (NCBI): domain Eukaryota; kingdom Metazoa; phylum Chordata; class Mammalia; order Carnivora; family Ursidae; genus Ursus; species Ursus americanus. The sequence goes on along the minus strand of NC_142142.1, from coordinate 23,057,709 downwards.
AAAAAGTTGTATCTGTTGCTAGTGGGAATATAAAGTGATATAGCCACTTGGAAAACGGTTTGTCAGTTTCTCAAAAAACTAAACATGCAACTACTCTGTGATCCAGTAATCACATTCTTGGGCTTCCATGTCAGAAAAATGAAAGCTTATATTCACACGAATCCTATACACAAATGTTCATAGCAGTTTTATTTGTAATAGCCCAAAACTGGCAAAAACCCAAATGTCTTTCGATGGAGTGAATGAATAAACAATCTGTGGTACTTCCACACCCAGAATATTATTCAGCAATAAAAAGAAACAAAGTATTGATACATGAAATAAACTGGATGAACATCCAGAGAACTATGCCTAGTGAAAAAATCCAATTCTGGAGGTTACATGCTGTAAGATTCCATTTACATATTCTTGAAATGACAAAATTATATAAATGAAAAGTAGATTGGTGGTTGTCTGGAATTATGGAAGCTGGGTGGGAGGAAGTAGCAGGAGGAAAGTAGGTGTGCCAATAAAAGGGCAACATAAGGAATCCTTGCGGTGACAGAAATATTCTATATCTTGTCTGTATCAATGTCAATATCCTGCAATATTGTACTATAGCTTTTCAAAATGTTACCATTACAGGAAACTGGAAAAAATGTAATTTAGATCTCTCTGTATTGTTTCTTATAGCTCCATGATAATCTACAATTTTCTCAAAATAAAAAGTTTAATTAAAAAAAAGAAAGAAAAAGTTGTATCTGAAATTTTTAAAAACCCCACATGTATAGTTTCAAAATTTGTATTTGAAATTTTTTAAAAGCCCACATTTGCAAAAACTTCAAGAAGTGAATTAACTTGATTCATAAACTCTAGAGATCTGATATACAACATTGTTACCAGTACTATCTTGTATACTTAAAAATGTGTTAAAATGGTACATTTCATGTTAAGGGTTCTTACCAGAATAAAAAAGTCAAAAACAAAAACAAGGGTCAAAAGAAACTTTCACAGGTGATGGATGGACAAGTTCATTATCATGATTTTGTTGGAAGTTTCCTATGTGAACCTATGTTGAAAATTTCCAAATTGTGCATTTTTAGTGTGTGCAGGTTACTGTATGTCAAATATATCACAGTAAATTTGTTAATTTTTTCTTATTATTTGTTCCAGTTAATATTAGTGTAATATTAGTTTCAGATGTACAATTTAGTGATTCAGCACTTCCATAAACACCCGGTGCTCAGCACAATATGTGCACTCCTTAATGGTGATCACCTACTTGATCTAGCTTACAACCACCTCCCCTCTGAGAACTATAGAGAACAAACTGATGGTTAAGAGTCTGTTTCGTGGTTTGCCTCTCTTTTTTCCCCTATGCTCCTTTGCTTTGTTTCTTAAATCCCACATGAGTGAAATCATGTGCTATACACCATACACAAAAATAAATTCAAAATGGATTAAAGACATGTGAGACACGAAACCATTAAAATCCTAGAGGAGAAACCAGCTGTAACCTCTTTGACATCACCTGTAGCAAGTTCTTTTAAGATAGGTCTCCTCAGGCAAGAAAACAAAAGGAAAAAAATGAACTATTGGGACTTCATCAAAACAAAAAGCTTCTGTACAGTGAAGGAAACAAGCGACAAAACCAAAAGGCAACCAGTGGAATGGGGGGAGATATTTGCAAATGACATATGTGATAAAGGATTAGTACTCAAAATATATAAAGAACTTATAAAAACATTCAAAAAAATGAGTAATTCAATTAAAAAATTGGGAAGACCTGAATAGACGTTTTTCCAAAGAAGACATCCAGATAGCTAACAGACACATGAAAAGATGCTCAACATCACTCATCATCAGGGAAATACAAATCAAAACAATAACAAGATATCACCTCACACCTGTCAGAATGGCTAAAATCAAAAACACAAGAAACAATAGGTGTTGGCGAGGATGTGGGGAAAGAGGAACCCTCTTGCAAGGTTGGTGTTAATGCAAACTGGTGCAGCCACTCTGGAAAACATTATGGAGTTGCCTCAAAAAGTTAAAAATAGGACTACCTTACAATCCAGCAATTGTACTACTAGGTATTTACCCAAAGGATACAAAAATACAGATTTGAAAGGATACAGACTTCCTGATGTTTATAGCGGCATTATCAACAATAGGCGAATTATGGAAACAGCCCAATTGTCCATCAACTAATGAATAGGATAAAGAAGAAGTGGTACACACACACACACACACACACACACACACACACACACACACAGGAATATTGCTCAGCCATAAAAAAAAGAATGAAATCTTACCATTTGCAATGATATGGATAGAGACAGAGAGTATTATACTAAGTGAAATAAGTCAGTCAGATAAAGACAAATTGTTAACTTTTAAGAAAGTAAATTAACTAGGTATAAACTTCACAAAATATGTGCGGATCAGGACAGTGGAAGGTATAATGCAATGATGAAAGGAATAAGATCCAAATTAATGGAGAAATAAACCATGTGCATAGAATGACAATTATCTCAATTTGATCTATAAATTCAGTGTAATCTCTAAGAAAATTATAGAAAATATTTTGTAGTTACAAACGAGCTGGCTCTAAAGTGTATTGTAGTACACCAAAGCAAATTGAATAGCCACAACAATCCTAAAACAACAACAACAACAAAATCACAATATTCACATTGTTGGATTTCAAAACTTACTAGAATCACCCAGAATCAAGACAATGTAGTATTGACAAAACGATAGATACATGGATCATTAGAGCCAGACAGAAGGTGGAGCAGAGACCTGCCCAGTCATGTCAGCTGATTTTTCACCAAATCGTAAAGACACTTTAATAGAGAAAGGACAACCTTCGATAAAACATCAAAAGCTCACTTCATGAAAGGAAAATTGTTAAATTTGACTTTATCTTTGATAAATAAATGAGAACTTTTGCTTTCTGGAAAGATAACATTATAAGAATATAAACCAAGCCATATTCCACGAGAAAATATATGTAGTCAAATAACTGATAAAAAATTTTATATTCAGAAGATATATACAAAAACATTTAAAACCTCAAAAATAAGAAAGCAAACTATTCAATTTTTATTTTTTAATAGTATTTTTATTATGTTAGTCACCATACAGTACATCCCTGGTTTTTGATGCAAAGTTCGGTGATTCATTAGTTGTGCACGACACCCAGTGCACCATGCAATACGTGCCCTCCTTACTACCCATCACCAGCCTATCCCATTCCCCCACCCCCTCCCCTCTGAAGCCCTCAGTTTGTTTCTCAGAGTCCATAGTCTCTCATGTTTCATTCCCCCTTCTGATTTTTAAAATGGGCAAAAGATACAGACATTTCACCAAGGCAGATATCTGGATGGCAAATAAGCATATGTAAATATTCTGAATCATTGGTCATCAGAGACACTGGAATTAAAACCATAATTACACACTACTATATACCTAGTACAATGGCTAAAATAAAATAAAATAAAACTGACAACACCAAATGCTGGTAAGGATGCCAAGCAACAGGAACTCTCATTTAGTGCTGGTGGGAATGAATAGCACCAGTTACTTTGGATGACAATTTGGCATTTCTCTCTCCCCCCCTTTCACTCTCTCCCTTTAATAAAGTTAAACATAGACTTACAATATAGCCAGTATTTCACTCACAGGTATTTTCCCAAAGGAACTTAAAACTTATGTCCACACAAAAACCAGTATGTGAATGTTTATAAAGTTTTGCTCATATTCAAAACACCTGTAAGGAAACAAAATGTCCTTCAGCAGGTAAATGGATAAACAGTATGTGGTTCATCCATAAAAGAAAATGCTATTCCGTGATAACAAGGAATGAGTTACTCATGTACATAACAACCTGGATGAATGTTAAATGCATTTTGCTGAGTGAAAGGAGCCAGAACCAAAGGGATACATATTTTATGATGCCACTAGGGGAAATCCTCAAAAAAAAAAAAAAACCTTAACTATAGGGATGAAAAACAGAATATTGGTGTCTCAGGGTTATAGGAATGGGGGGACTGGTTGACAGCAAGGGGTAATGGAACCGTTCTGCTCTTTTGGTTAGGACTGAGTGACGGATTCATGCTTCTCTGCATCTCTCCAAAGCCATAGAATTCCACATCACCAAGAGTCATCTCTAATATATGCAAATTAACAAAGCCAAATAGGATATCCAAGGAACCTAGGATGGAATGCCAACTGCCACAATTATCTCATTGTATTACAAATGAATGGCATGACTTCTTTGAGGGAGTGGAGGAAAATCGATCTAAGTAAATTTGGAAAACAGTATTTTGATTGGAAATTCTAAAGTGAAGACAAAAAATAATTATGCATAAACACTAGGCTCTAGTTTGTAAATCTGTTTCTCACAGGGATGTATATTAACATTTCTGAAGGAACTTATATCTGTGTCAGGATTGAACATACAAGTAAACAAAAGGTAGATAATAAAAGCCTGGTTTTTCATGTCAGGGAAGGAAGTGACAAATAAGGGATGGTGGAAGGCTGGAATAACCACTGTGGTTCTCAGTAAGACTCTGCAATATACTATTATTTCATGTTTAGTTTAACACATATACAGATGGTCAAAGAAATTGTTATATTATGCATACATCTAGATATAAATGGATTCATATATAGACATATATTTCCTAGTTCTACTTGCTAAGAGGGTTGAAGCAGTAACATACTGATAACAACAAACACATATGACCCTGATCTTGGTTGGGTTAAATATCATTCTCCAATAAACACGACCAGAGCAACTTGGAGAAATGGCTGATTCTAGGGCTTGAGGAAGGAAAATACATAAGGAACTGTCAACCCTTCACAGTACCAGCAGGTAAGGCATGGCCCAAAGAAAAAACAAAAGTGGAAGCATGCCAAAAACATAAAGGAGCCAACAACCTGAACATAAGGAATAGCAGGGAGATCGGTAGGAGAAGGAGGGGAAGAATGAAGAGGGGGGGGTAAACAGAAGGGGGAATGAACCATGAGAGACAGTGGACTCTGGGAAACAAACTGAGGGCTTCAGAGGGGAGGGGGGTGGGGGATTGGAATAGGCCAGTGATGGGTATTAAGGAGGGCACATATTGCATGGTGCACTGGGTGTTATACACAAATAATGAATCATGGAACACTACATCAGAAACTAAGAATATACTGTATGGTGACTAACATAACATAATAAAAAATTATTATTAACAAAAAAAGTCCTCCGCGGCCAAGGCTGGAATAATTTTAGCAAGAAAATAAATAATCTAATATAGGATTATAATCCAAAGTATGAAATAAATACACGTGAGTTCATATTGATATAAATTAAATCACTGAATACATGCATATATGCAAATATATATGAGAGAAGAGATCAAGTCTTCCTTCTAGAGTATTTCAATAATACACGTACACACTACACTCCTTACCAGGAGATCGAACTTAATTCCCACCATCATTACTCCATATACCTTTGAGATGGGGATAGACAGTGATTTACTTACAAAGAATAGAGTAGAGAAAGAGAAAAACTACTTTTACAGTACATAAAAAATACCTTCACCAAGTAATGAAAGTGAACTCATCAATGATAAATCCTGTTATGGTCGTATAAGGCCTCACGTAGAGCCTTATATGATGACATGAAAAGGATACTTCAGATCTGTAGTATTCTTTCCCCAAACCCATAACCACAGTCTAATCATGAAATAAAAGAATCAGTCAAACCCCAGTTTGAAGACATTCTTACAGCACACCTGGCCATTGCACCTCAAGATTGCCAGGATCATGAAAAACAAGGAAAGACAGACAATGTCACAGATCAGAGGACACCGGGGACACCTAACATTTCAATTCAGTATGACACTCTGGATTGGATCCTAAAATAAATAGAGCATATGAGTGGAAAAATTGATGAAAGCCAAGTCAAGTCTGAGTCTAATTGACAGTAATGTGCCAGTGTCAATTTTTTAGTTTTTGACATGTACACCATGGTAACATAAGATGTTATTAAGGGAGACACCTGAGTGAGGGGTTGTTATGGGTTGAAGTGTGTCCTCGAAAGAAGATATGTTGAAATCTTATCCCCAGGACCTCATAATGTGATCTTGTTTGGAAATAGGGTCTTTGCAGAGAAAATCAAATTAAGAAGAGGTCATTAGGGTAACTCCTCATCCCACATTATACTAGCCCTACAAAAAGGGAAAAGTTGACACAGAGACAGGCATGCACAGAGGGAGGTCCGCTATGTGAAGACCAAGGATTGGAGGGAAGGATCTATGTACCGAGGAACGTCAAAGATTGCCAGCAAACAGCAGAAGCTAGGAGGATGTAGTCAATAATTGTTCCCTGTAGGTTTCAGAAGAAGTGTGGTCCTGTCAACGCTTTGAATTTGGTTGCTCCAAGAGTATAAGACAATACATTTCTTTTGTTCTAAGCCCCTCAGTTGGTGATACTTTGCTATGGCAGCTCTAGAAAAGCAAATGCAAGGGTATAAAGGAACTCTCTGAAGTATTCATGCAATTGTTTTCAAGTCCAAAATAACAAGTTTATATGAAAGAAACAACAACAAAAACCCCCATCATGTTTCTATATACTGGCAATGTATTACGTGAAAACCAAAGTAAAGATACCATTTGCAAAATGTTAAAGAAAAAGAAAGAAAGAAAGAAAGAAAGAAAGAAAGAAAGAAAGAAAGAAAGAAAGAAAGAAAGAAAGAAAAAAGAAAGGGAGAGAGAGAAAGAAAGAAAGAAAAAAGAAAAGAAAGAAAAAGAAAAAGAGAGAAGAGAAAGAAAAGGAAAAGAGAAAGTAAATGAAAAATATAAGGAAATTTATCAAAACGTGTACAAAATCTGTATGCTGTAATCTATAAAGTCCTGAAAATCAAAAAGACCAAATAAGTGGAGAGAGACATCATTTTTATGGTTTGGAAGACAACATAGGAAACATGACAATTCCTTCCACTTTGATTGATAGATATAATGCAATTCCTACAGAAATCTCAGGAGGAATGTTTGTAGATTTAGACAAGCTAATATTAAAATTTATGTGTAAAGGCAAAGAAACTAGGAGAATCAACAATTTTTGAAAATGAAGAATAAAGTTAGAATCATACTTCCTAATTTTATTTTTCCCATACTTTCTAATTTTAAAACTGACTATAAAGCTATGGTAATCAAGGCAGTGTAGTGTTGGTAAAGAGACACATACATAGATCAATTGGCACAGAATAGAGCCCATAAATTGACTTACGTAGGTATGGATAGTTGATTTTTGAAGAAAGGTGTAAAATCGATTAAAGGGAGAGAGGTTTTTGCAACAATTGGGCATGCAAATGCAAGAAAAACTTAACCTCCAGGACCGGACTGCTTTCCTGGGGAATTCTACCAAACATTCAAAGAAGAAATAATACCTATTCTCCTAAAGCTATTTCAAAAAATAGAAACGGAAGGAGAGCTACCAAACTCATTCTATTAGGCCAACATTACCTTGATCCCCAAACCAGGCAAAGACCCCAGCTTTGGGGGAGAGAGAATTACTCTCTCTAGATTACAGGAGAATTACAGACCAATTTCCCTAATGAATATGGACGCCAAAATCCTCAACAAGATCCTGGCTAATAGAACCCAACAGTACATTGAAAGGATTATCCATCATGTCCAAGTGGGATTCATCTCTGGGATGCAAGCGTGGTTCAACATTCACAAATTGAGCAGTGTCATAGATTTTATCCAGAAGGAAAAAGCCAAAAATCACATGATTCTCTCAATAGATTCAGAAAAAGCATTTGACAAAATACAACACCCTTTCCTGATTAAAAGCCTTCATAGTGTAGGGATAGAGGGTACATTCCTCAATCTCATAAAATCCATCTATGAAAAGCCTACAGCAAATATCATTCTCAATGGGGAAAAGCTGGAAGCCTTTCCCTTAAGATCAGGAACACGACAAGGACGCCCACTCTCGCCACTATTATTCAACATAGTACTAGAAGTCCTTGCAACAGCAATCAGACAAGAAAAAGGGATAAAAGGTATCCACATCAGCAAAGAAGAAGTCAAGATGTCTCTCTTCACAGATGACATGATACTCTATATGGAAAACCCAAAAGAAGCCACTCCCAAACTACTAGAAGCTATAGAGCAATTCAGTAATGTGGCGGGATACAAAATCAATGCTCAGAAATCAGTTGCATTTCTATACACGAATAATGAGACTGAAGAAAGAGAAATTAGGGAATCCATCCCATTTACAATAGCACCGAAAACCATACGTTACCTTGGAATTAACTTTACCGGAGACGTAAAGGATCTATTTTCTAGACACTATAAATCACTCTTGAAAGACATTGAGGAAGACACAAAAAGATGGAAAAATATTCCAGGCTCATGGATGGGAAGAATTGAGATAGTTAAAATGTCCATGCTACCCAGAGCAATCTACACTTTCAATGCTATCCCGATCAAAATACCGAGGACATTTTTCAAAGAACTGGAACAAATAGTCTTTAAATTTATATGGAACCAGAAAAGGCCCCAAATCGCCAAGGAATTGTTGAAAAGGAAAAACAAAGCTGGGGGCATCACAATGCCGGATTTCGAGCTGTACTACAAAGCTGTGATCACAAAGACAGCATGGTACTGGCCCAAAAAAGGACACATAGACCAATGGAACAGAATAGAGAGCCCAGAAATGGACCCTCGGCTCTGGGCAACTAATCTTTGATAAAGCAGGAAAAAACATCCGGTGGGAAAAAGACAGTCTCTTCAATAAATGGTGCTGGGAACATTGGACAGCTGCATGCAAAAGAATGAAGCTTGACCACTCTCTCACACCATACACAAAGATAAACTCCAAATGGATGAAAGACCTCCATGTGAGACAGGAATCCATCAAAATCCTAGAGGAGAACATAGGCAACAACCTCTACAACATCGGCCACAGCAACCTTTTTCATGACACATCTCCAAAGGCAAGAGAAACAAAAGATAAAATGAACTTGTGGGACTTCATCAAGATAAAAAGCTTCTGCACAGCCAAGGAAACAGTCAAAGAAACTAAGAGGCAGCCCACGGAATGGGAGAAGATATTTGCAAATGACACTACAGATAAAAGACTGGTATCCAGGATCTACAAAGAACTTCTCAAACTCAATACGCGAGAAACAAATAAACAAATCATAAAATGGGCAGAAGATATGAACAGACACTTTTCCAATGATGACATGCAAATGGCTAACAGACACATGAAAAAATGTTCAAAATCATTAGCCACCAGGGAAATTCAAATCAAAACCACACTAAGACACCACCTTACACCAGTTAGAATGGCAAAAAATGACAAGGCAAGAAACAACAATTGCTGGAGAGGATGTGGAGAAAGGGGATCCCTCCTACAGTGTTGGTGGGAATGCAAGTTGGTACAACCACTCTGGAAAACAGTCTGGAGGTCCCTTAAAAAGTTAAAAATTGAGCTACCCTATGACCCAGCCATTGCACTCCTGGGTATTTACCCCAAAGTTACAGACGTAGCGAAGTGAAGGGCCATATGCACCCCAATGTTCATAGCAGCAATGTCCACAATAGCTAAATCATGGAAGGAGCTGAGATGCCCTTCAACAGATGACTGGATTAAGAAGTTGTGGTCCATATACACAATGGAATATTACTCAGCTATAAGAAAAACGAGCTCTCAACATTTGCTGCAACATGGACGGCACTGGAGGAGATAATGCTAAGTGATATAAGTCAAGCAGAGAAAGACAATTATCATATGGTTTCTCTCATCTATGGAACATAAGAACTAGGAAGATTGGTAGGGGAAGAAAGCGATAAAGAAGGGGGTGTAATTAGAAGGGGGAATGAAGCATGAGAGACTATGGACTCTGAGAAACAAACTGAGGGCTTCAGAGGGGAAGGGGGTGGGGGAATGGGATAGGCTGGTGATGGGTAGTAAGGAGGGCATGTATTGCATGGTGCACTGCGTGTTCTACGCAACTAATGAATCATCGAACTTTACATCAGAAATCAGGGATGTACTTTATGGTGACTAACATAATATAATAAAAAAACATTTTAAAAAACTTACCCTCCAACTAAGCTTCACTCCTTATGCAAAAATTAATTCAAGATCACTCATAGATATAAATGCAAAATGTAAAATTACTTTAAAAACTTTTAGAAGATATAGATTAAAAATCCTTGTGTCTCTGGTTTACGCAAAGATTTCTTTTTTTTTCTTTTTTTTTAATTAATTTATTTTTTTTAATGATTTTTTATTATATTATGTTAGTCACCATACAGTACATCCCCGGTTTCCGATGTAAGGCTCGATGATTCATTAGTTGTGTATAACACCCAGTGCACCATGCAATACGTGCCCTCCTTACTACCCATCACCGGTCTATCCCATTCCCCCACCCCCCTCCCCTCTGAAGTCCTCAGTTTGTTTCTCATAGTCCATAGTCTCTCATGTTTCATTCCCCCTTCTGATTACCCCCCCTTTCTTTATCCCTTTCTTCCCCTACCGATCATCCTAGTTCTTATGTTCCATAGATGAGAGAAATCATATGATAATTGTCTTTCTCCGCTTGACTTATATCACTTAGCATTATCTCCTCCAGTGCCGTCCATGTTGTAGCAAATGTTGAGAACTCGTTCTTTCTGATAGCTGAGTAATATTCCATTGTATATATGGACCACAACTTCTTAATCCAGTCATCTGTTGAAGGGCATCTCGGCTCCTTCCACAATTTAGCTATTGTGGACATTGCTGCTATGAACATTGGGGTGCATATGGCCCTTCTCTTCACTACGTCTGTATCTTTGGGGTAAATACCCAGTAGTGCAATAGCTGGATCATAGGGTAGCTCAATTTTTAACTTTTTAAGGGACCTCCACACTGTTTTCCAGAGTGGCTGTACCAACTTGCATTCCCACCAACAATGTAGGAGGGATCCCCTTTCTCCACATCCTCTCCAACAATTGTTGTTTCTTGCCTTGTCTATTTTTGCCATTCTAACTGGCGTAAGGTGGTATCTCAGTGTGGTTTTGATTTGAATTTCCTTGATGGCTAGTGATTTTGAACATTTTTTCATGTGTCTGTTAGCCATTTGTATGTCTTCATTGGAAAAGTGTCTGTTCATATATTCTGCCCATTTTTTGATTTGTTTATTTGTTTCTTGTGTATTGAGTTTGAGAAGTTCTTTGTAGATCTTGGATACCAGTCCTTTATCTGTAGTGTCATTTGCAAATACATTCTCCCATTCCGTGGGCTGCCTCTTAGTTTTTCTGACTGTTTCCTTGGCTGTGCAGAAGCTTTTAATCTTGACGAAGTCCCATAAGTTCATTTTATCTTTTGTTTCTCTTGCCTTTGGGGATGTGTCATGAAAAAGGTTGCCTTGGCCGATGTCGTAGAGGTTGTTGCCTATGTTCTCCTCTAGAATTTTGATGGATTCCTGTCTCACATCGAGGTCTTTCATCCATTTGGAGTTTATTTTTGTGTATGGTGTGAGAGAGTGGTCAAGTTTCATTCTCTTGCATGTAGCTGTCCAATTTTCCCAGCACCATTTATTGAAGAGACTGCCTTTTTCCCACCGGATGTTTTTTCCTGCTTTATCAAAGATTAGTTGCCCAAAGAGCCGAGGGTCCATTTCTGGGCTCTCTATTCTGTTCCATTGGTCTATGTGTCTGTTTTTGTGCCAGGACCATGCTGTCTTTGTGATCACAGCTTTGTAGTACAGCTCGAAATCCGGCATTGTGATGCCCCCAGCTTTGTTTTTCCTTTTCAACAGTTCCTTGGAGATTCGGGGCCTTTTCTGGTTCCATACAAATTTAAGGACTGTTTGTTCCAGTTCTTTGAAAAATGTCCTCGGTATTTTGATCGGGATAGCATTGAAAGTGTAGATTGCTCTGGGTAGCATGGACATTTTAACTATGTTAATTCTTCCGATCCATGAGCATGGAATATCTTTCCATCTTTTTATGTCTTCCTCAATGTCTTTCAAGAGTGATTTATAGTTTCTAGAATATAAGTCCTTTACGTCTCTGGTTAAGTTAATTGCAAGGTAACGGATGTTTTTTGGTGCTATTGTAAATGGGATGGATTCCCTAATTTCTCTTTCTTCGGTCTCGTTATTCATGTATAGAAATGCAACTGATTTCTGAGCATTGATTTTGTATCCCGCCACGTTACTGAATTGCTCTATAACTTCTAATAGTTTGGGAGTGGCTTCTTTTGGGTTTTCCATATAGAGTATCATGTCATCTATGCAAAGATTTCTTAGCTACAACACCAAAATCATGGTCCAATAAAAATAAATATTAATAAATTGGACATCATCAAAATGAAAGACAACTGCTCTTTAAAAGATACTATTTAGACTGTGAAAAGACAGCCACCAGATAAAAAGAAGATGTTTGTAAATCATATACCTGATAAAGGATCTCTGTCCAAAACCTGTTAAAAATTTTCAAACACAAATGAACAGGCCACAAACCAACTAAAAATGTAGGCAAAACTTCAACAGACACTTCACCCCCAGAAAATATACAACAGGCCGGTAAGCATAAGAAAAGATGCTAAACATCATTAGTTATTAAGGAAACACAAATTAAAACCACAATGAGATCCAACTACACACCCAATAGAATAGCTAACATTAAAATCAAACCAAAACAACAAAACAGACCACGCCAGGCCCTGGTAACGATATGGAGGAACAATGGCACTACTGGAATCTGGACCTTACCAGGAAGTGTGGCCTGAAGAGAGAGAAGCCTCAGCCCCACCTTCAGACAGTGCTTGTTCTATTCTCATGGTCCCTGTGTTGCCCATCCTCTGAAGGGACAGTCAGGCTAGTTCCTGTGACCTCCCACTCTCCTGCGTCATGAATGTTTCTGATGCTGGCTCAGAGGCATATCATCTATTTGCTAAAATCTAGTGTTTATATTAACACTCTGCACTCAAGGGGGAGGCCCTGTCCTTGCCACAGTCCTCTGACTGTCCCTATATGCACCTATACTCAGTAGAACCACGAGGTCTGATAGAATCATTCCGAAGTCCTTCTCCTTCTTCAGTCCAGATCCCAGTACAAAGGTCTAGAGTGTCTCTACCCACATTCCAGGGCTCTGTTCTTCCTCTTCATGTTCACCACATGAGACAAGATGATCATCTAAATATCACAGAATGAGAAAGGGGGGCTGCTGTTCTTACCTGTCTTAATCCCATAAACATGCGAGGAGATCATGTCTAATAGGACAGGAGGTATTTGGGTTATGGAAACAGGAAGAGAGGAAGAGAAAAGTAATGTCCAGGTAAAGAAGTAGAAAGGAGAGTGGGACAAGAGAAGCACCAGGACTAGAGAGGAACTTGGGGAAAGCGGTACAAAAAGAGAAATGTAGTTCGAGCCAAAAAAGCTTCCAGTGGTGCTGTGGGCAGATATAGAGAGGGCACAAAGTAAATTGCCCTTACTTTAACTGAATGCACCCATGAATCCAAGAGGAAGATAATCCTTGGAGAACAGCAGCCAAGTTGTAGGGAATATGGGATGCTGATAGAGGAGGTGACAGGCAACATTTCCTGTATGTTTCAAAGCTACTCTCAGGTGGTATAAAATTCCATTTCATGGAATTGACACAAAGCTGCTGTTCATTAAGACCCAAAGGGGACAACACAGCTGAGAGTAATATGGCATCACAGTTAAGAGTGTGGTTTCTGAAGCCAAACTACTGGGTGAGAGCCCCAGCCCCACTGCTTACCAGCCCAGACACCTTGAGACACCTGTTTCTCATTTGCAAACAAAGTGTCTGTCTCTCAGGGGGAGACTGGACCAGGGCCTTGAACAACTGTCCACCATTACTGTTGTTAAGTATATAAACAGAATGACAATAAAGGAGAGAGGGAGCACGCTCGAGAGAAGGGCAAAAAGAGAGGGATGAAAGGAAAAGTAGAGAGACAAGTAGCAAGTGGTAAAAACCCAGCAACAGACTGAGAGAAAACCTACATTTGAGTCAGAAATAGGTAAAAGAGCCACAAAAAACCCTAAAAGGTTTTTAAAACTTTAAAATTGGTAAGGGAAAAATGATGTTGGGACATCGACACATTGGATATAATCCAGGGTGGAGATTGCATCTGTTTCTCGCACTCAGGGTTTCAAGACCCCACCCCCACCCTCATGGTCATGCCCCACAGTAGTAACAGATCTCAACTATCACTTCTTGCAGCTCCCCGACCTGGCTAAAAGTCACAGCAGAGAATGGCCAAAGTTCTCAACTAAGGAGCTCAAATCTAACAGTTGGCCTTTAGACAGTCTGACCTTCTTTCATTTAGCTCTCAATTTGTATGATGCTACCTTTGGGCTCCCACAACCCCCAGAATGGATCTATAGATTGCTCCCTCATGATATCGAGCCTTTCCATAGCTATTAATAAGAGTTTCTCAGAGCCACAGAGGGTCTCAGCTGCCTTTAGACATAGGTAAGATCAGGAAACCCCTGTAGGTTCATTGTGGAGCCACAAAGGGATGGGAGAATTGATAGAATGTATGAGGACTCTAGGCATGGTAAAGCATGAGAATTGAGTTCATGAGTTCTGGGAACTTGTTTCTCACCAAGGACCCAGCGAAGCTCACATCCAGGACTCAACGTTCCTTTTGCTTAATGAAGCTGTAGCTTGTCAGGTGTCCTTGAATAGAGTTCCCTAGATTAGGGAGGTTTGGATGTAGATCAGTCCCCATTCTAGCTTTGAGAGCAAGCACCTAACTGGCACAGAGAACAGAGCTCCTCATAGCTTTCCCCCATTCTTCATTCTCTGGGAGACATGGCCCCAGCAGCATGAATATAATATTCCTAAGTGGGACACTAATCACACACCCCCAAGCCCCATCCTAGTTCTCCTGAAAATAGGCATGTAAGCAGCCTCCTGGGGTCAGAGGTTCTAGGGAGGACACCCCTCTCCTCTGATCCTCAGAGGGAAGTAATAGCCAGGGGAGGAAAAGTGAAACAGGGAAGGAACAGAGACAAAAACAAATGGGATGAATTGCTTCCTTTATGCCAACTCATTTATACAAATCAAAGCCACAAAAGATAACAATCAAAATAACCATCTGTACTGTTCCTCTCGAATCCACTAAGTGAAACCTTTCTTTAATATTCACCTCCGCTTAGCCCAGCCCTTACTTCAGATCAGCTTCTCAAAGGGCAGAAAAGAATGAGAAAGAGTGATAGAAAGGAAGGAAGGAAGGAAGGAAGGAAGGAAGGAAGGAAGGAAGGAAGGGAGGGAGGGAGGAAGGATGGAAGGAAGGAAGGAATGGGAGGAAGGAAGGAATGGAAGGAAGGAAGGAAGGAAGGATGGATGGAAGGAAGGAAGGAAGGAATGGAAGGAAGGAAGGAAGGTGAGACAGAGAGAGAGAAGGAGAAAGAAAGAAAGAAAGAAAGAACGAAAGAGAGAAAGAAAGAAAGAAAGAAAGAGGAAAAAGGAGAAAAGGAAGAAAGAGGAAAAGGAAGAAAGAGGAAAAGGAAGAAAGAGGAAAAGGAAGAAAGAGGAAAAGGAAGAAAGAGGAGGGGCGCCTGGGTGGCTCAGTTGTTAAGCGTCTGCTTTCAGCCCAGGGCCTGATCCCAGGGTCCCTGCTTCTTCCTCTCCCACTCCCCCTGCTTGTGTTCCCTCTCTTGCTGGCTCTCTCTCTCTCTCTCTCTCTCTCTCTCTCTCTCTGTCACATAAATAAATTAAGTTTTAAAAAAAGGAAGAAAGAGGAAAAGGAAGGAAGGAAGGCTCCTAGATCTCATTCAGGCTTGAAAAACATGACGTCTGTTTATTGCTACTTTTCTCCAGAGAGGCAGAGAGAGAGAGAGAGAAAGGGAGAGAAAGAGAAAGAGAAAGAGAAAGAGAAAGAGAAAGAGAAAGAGAAAGAGAAAGAGAAAGAGAAAGAGGGAGAGAGAGAGAAGGGGAGAAGGGGAGAAGGGGAGAAGAGTAGAAAGGGAAAAAGAGAGAAAGAGAGAGACAAAGATAAATCCTGGATCTCATTCAGCCTTGAAAACCATGACCTCTTTTTCTTGCTATTTTTCTCCAGACACAAGAGCACCTCAAAAATTACAAAACCTTTGGGGTGCCTGGGTAACTCAGTTGGTTAAGCATCTGACTCTTGGTTTTGGCTCTGGTCATGATCTCCGATTCATGAGATCGAGCCCTGCACCCAGGGCAGAGTCTGCTCGAGATTCTCTCTCTCCCTCTCTCCTCTGCTCTCTCTCTCTCTAAAATAAATAAAATCTTTAAAAAATATTACAAAGCTCTCTGGAGGGATGGGAATATCTGCCTTTCTTCTCTCCCCTTCTCATGTGCACATGCATGCTCACACACACTCAGATTCAGACTTCTTCAAAAGGATACAGACATTGTTGTGATTAGGGATTAGTGAAATACATCTCAAATTATTTATTCTGTAGAAGTTTTGCTAATCCTGCATTTTCCCAAGAAGGATATCAAAAGTGCACCTGATTTCACACCATGGAGATCTCTCTCTCTCACCGCCCCCCCCCCCCAATCCCTCTCTCAGTACATATGAAAGCAACCTTAGCAGTCAGTTCCAATTTTTTGGCTAATTTTCTTAATATCATTTCCTTTCAATGAATTACAAAATTTTTAAAAATGTAACCAGAAGTATTAGCAAATATTAACAATATCACTGAGAAAAACTCTTTCTGTATTATGGGTTACAATGATTTAATGTAACTTCCTTCCATTATATAGCATTTTACAAACATACTGCAAGTAGCAAAATT
This sequence comes from Ursus americanus, assembly GCF_024610735.1. NCBI lineage: Eukaryota > Metazoa > Chordata > Mammalia > Carnivora > Ursidae > Ursus > Ursus americanus. The sequence continues at coordinate 23,040,917 of NC_142142.1, read as the reverse complement.
GTGTGTGCACAGTTGTGTTAGGAGAGCAGAGGCAGACTGCTATCCCTACGGCATTTACAGACCTTTGCATGAAGAGCATGAAGCCTCTTTCAGTAACAGAAATGAAACTCAGAACCTGCCAAGGGGCTCTGGAGGCATGTCTCCAGGCGTAGAAGGGGGTTCTCCAGTTCCACTTCTTTGAAGGCTTTCTGGATAACCACTGTCACCATCGAGGTGATGATGGGTTAGTGTGTGTGTGTGTGTGTGTGCGTGTGTGTGTGTGTGTTCCACAGGCATATGCTGCTTGAAGCTGGTCCCACCTCCAAACGGGGGGCAGAGATGAGGCTGGCACTTTGATTAAAGCCTTCAGGAAAACTACAAGGAAAGAAAAGCAAATAGTAACCAGAAGCAGGGCAATCTTGTTTTAGACAACCTACTTTGCTCACCTTCCAGTTGGTACTTCTCCTCAGGGAACCTCCCTCGCCTGTTCCCGTCTGCCCCCACCATGCGGAACTGATTCTCTGTATCTCTACCTAGACTGTCTAGGTTCAGAGAGGGGAGGATTTGAGGGGGAGAAGACAAAAGAAGCTTCCCTTCCCAGCTGTGCTGTGTTTCCTTTCTGAGAAAGCATCCTTCTCAGAGATTAACCTTAAGACTGCATTAACTTAGGAGGTGCATCTGAATCACCTGCAGGGCTTGTTAGAACACAGACCACCAGGCCTCAATCACAGAGATTCTTGATTCAGCAGGGCCAGGGTGTGGCTGGAGAGTTTGCACATCTAACAAGTTCTAAGGTGCTGGTGCTGGTCCTGATGCCTGGACCATCCTCTGAGGACCTCTGACTTAGGCCACTGTTCATGAATGATGATGCTTTTAGGTTGTATGCTGGAAAGCACAAGGATGGAAGTTCAGGCTGCGGACTTGCTGCTGTGGCTTTTTGTGGTGTGTGGTGGGAGAAGGGAGTGGTGGGAAATGCAGGCGCTTCTGCCCCTGCAGCCCCAGTGCTTTGGGAAGGGGGCAGGATGGAACCTATGCAGCACCCTTGGCAAAGGCAATCTGCACGTTCTTAAAATATTAACATAAATTGACCAGAGAACCCAGAAATCCCACACCTAGGTGTGTACCCAAGAGAAATAAAAGCATGTCTGTACAAAGACCTGAACTCAAATATTCATAATAGCCTTAATTTTGACAGCTAAAAATGGGAGCCCTCAGATTTAAGAATAGCTCTTCATAATGTGATTTTGCTAAAAAAAAAAAAAAAAACCAAAAAAAAACTTTTAAAAATTATTTTGGCTAGATTTTTTTTATAGAAATGATTCTGCTGATAATATGTACATATTCACATTTGCATTATGTGAATAACATATGTTATGTTTTAATAAAACTACTTTTAATAAAGCTAGTAATACAAAGAAGAACCACCAGCCCTAGTAAAATATTTACCACCTGAAATCCATTCCTAGCTGCTAACAATTAAATATACTGAATAAATGTATAAGTTTTATGGAACATTAAATGATTTACCTTAAATCTCACCATTGCTCCAGTCACTTCCATTTTTGATTTTTTATGTCATTCTTTTTACCTATTAAGCAACTGACTCATTGGGAGCCTGGGTCATATTTCATTTTTCCACTATCATTCACTCTTCATCTTGCAAATATCATTACAAGGAAATATTCAGTTATGAAAGGTTTTCATGGTCAAATAATGCACTTGTTTCTGAAAATAATTGTAATAATGAGCAAAAGGGGAACGAGTACCCACATGATCCCAACAAAAAGTAATAGATCACATACACACTGCTAATGTGTGTCTTATTAATAACAGGTCTTATTCCCAAATATGTTGGGGATGAAAGAACATAAAGGGACAAATCAAGAGGTATAAATTAAAGGGAAAATAGAGGTCAAATTGCTATGACCAAAAATTAAACTAAATGTTATTTTGTAGATTTTCAGAGGCCAAAACAGGTAATTATTCACTTTTAGATAGGCAATTTGCCTTTTGGCTTTTACATTCATCATTTCACCAATTTGTTTGCTATTAACAAGGTATGAGTGAAGGGTAAAAATTCTAGAGTAACCCTCCCAATAAAGCAGGTGTAGTGATGGAAATATATTCTGGGAAAACAAACTGAGGGCTTCAGAGGGGAGGGAGGTGGGGGATTGGGATAGGCCAGTGATGGGTATTAAAGAGGGCACATATTGCACGGAGCACTGGGTGTTATATGCAAATGATGAATCATGGAACATTACATCAAAAACTAAGGATAAGCTGTATGGTGACTAACATAACAAAATAAAAATTATTATGAAATAAGAAATATATTTTTGGAAACAAATGATGTAAGTTTAAGGGAATATAGATTTCAGTTGAGAGAAAGAATTTCCATGCAGCTGCCCTAATACACCATTCCTCAATTTTTAGCTGCAGGAGTTCCATATCCAGCTTATGGCAAATTTTCTTCTTAAGAGTTCCCTCTCATGAGCCATTCTGGCTGTATATTCCTGGAGTTACTGACAAATATGCTTGTCCTCCCTTTCAGGTCTCTCTGTATGATTCTATTCCTCACGGAGACATGGAGGCATCTTCTAATAACCGGCTCTGATTGCTTCTCTCCTTAAATTCATAACCCAGCCAAGACATTGGGTCACTCAGAATATAAACCCATTTTTATTTCTTCTATTGAATCTCACTGATTCTCTGCCTCATGACAGATCAATCTGTTACGCCTAGGGCTTAGCCTTGCCAATTCACAGAGGCCTCAGAACTTTCTCCCTCCCCCCTCCTTTTCTGTACCAGGATCGAAATTCTTTCAATCAACCAATTTCACCCACTTATTAAGTTCTTGATGAAGTGCACATTGAGAGCCTCCCTGACAAGTGAATTCCTGACTCTTCTCTTCCAGCTCACATGTTTGCAAAGTAACCCCGCTGGGTGCTCAAGAGGTGGGTTTTGGAGCTATATGGGCTGGACTGCAATCCATTATTTAGCCCTACTTCTGAGATCTGGGGCATCCTTCATTCTCATCCCCACTCCCTGCTCCTCCTTTCCTCTTCCCTTCCTTACTGTTCTACAGAGTACTACCAGACTCTAACACATCATATGTTCTACTTAATTAATGTCAGATATATCTCATTCCCTGAATGAGATTTTTGGTTTTATAGTAAAGGGATTTCATGTGTCTTGTTTGCAGCTCTGTTTCCATTAACTAGAGTACACAAAATATAGATACAAATAAATGTGACATAGCTAATCCCATCCCTCTCTATTCCTCATCTTATTTCTTTCATTTTACTTGTCACATCTAACACTATATCATCTATTTTTATTTATTTTTTATTTTTTTAATGATTTTTTATTATATTATGTTAGTCCCCATACAGTACATCCCCGGTTTCCGATGTAAGGCTCGATGATTCATTAGTTGTGTATAACACCCAGTGCACCATGCAATACGTGCCCTCCTTACTACCCATCACCGGTCTATCCCATTCCCCCACCCCCCTCCCCTCTGAAGTCCTCAGTTTGTTTCTCATAGTCCATAGTCTCTCATGTTACATTCCCCCTTCTGATTACCCCCCTTTCTTTATCCCTTTCTTCCCCTACCAATCATCTTAGTTCTTATGTTCCATAGATGAGAGAAATCATATGATAGTTGTCTTTCTCCGCTTGACTTATTTCACTTAGCATTATCTCCTCCAGTGCTGTCCATGTTGTAGCAAATGTTGAGAACTCGTTCTTTCTGATAGCTGAGTAATATTCCATTGTATATATGGACCACAACTTCTTAATCCAGTCATCTGTTGAAGGGCATCTCGGCTCCTTCCACAATTTAGCTATTGTGGACATTGCTGCTATGAACATTGGGGTGCATATGGCCCTTCTCTTCACTACGTCTGTATCTTTGGGGTAAATACCCAGTAGTGCAATGGCTGGATCATAGGGTAGCTTAATTTTTAACTTTTTAAGCGACCTCCACACTGTTTTCCAGAGTGGCTGTACCAACTTGCATTCCCACCAACAATGTAGGAGGGATCCCCTTTCTCCACATCCTCTCCAACAATTGTTGTTTCTTGCCTTGTCTATTTTTGCCATTCTAACTGGCGTAAGGTGGTATCTCAGTGTGGTTTTGATTTGAATTTCCCTGATGGCTAGTGATTTTGAACATTTTTTCATGTGTCTGTTAGCCATTTGTATGTCTTCATTGGAAAAGTGTCTGTTCATATCTTCTGCCCATTTTTTGATTTGTTTATTTGTTTCTCGTGTATTGAGTTTGAGAAGTTCTTTGTAGATCTTGGATACCAGTCCTTTATCTGTAGTGTCATTTGCAAATACATTCTCCCATTCCGTGGGCTGCCTCTTAGTTTTTCTGACTGTTTCCTTGGCTGTGCAGAAACTTTTAATCTTGATGAAGTCCCATAAATTCATTTTATCTTTTGTTTCTCTTGCCTTTGGGGATGTGTCATGAAAAAGGTTGCTTTGGCCGATGTCGTAGAGGTTGTTGCCTATGTTCTCCTCTAGAATTTTGATGGATTCCTGTCTCACATCGAGGTCTTTCATCCATTTGGAGTTTATTTTTGTGTATGGTGTGAGATAGTGGTCAAGTTTCATTCTCTTGCATGTAGCTGTCCAATTTTCCCAGCACCATTTATTGAAGAGACTGCCTTTTTCCCACCGGATGTTTTTTCCTGCTTTATCAAAGATTAGTTGCCCAAAGAGCCGAGGGTCCATTTCTGGGCTCTCTATTCTGTTCCATTGGTCTATGTGTCTGTTTTTGTGCCAGGACCATGCTGTCTTTGTGATCACAGCTTTGTAGTACAGCTCGAAATCCGGCATTGTGATGCCCCCAGCTTTGTTTTTCCTTTTCAACAGTTCCTTGGAGATTCGGAGCCTTTTCTGGTTCCATACAAATTTAAGGACTGTTTGTTCCAGTTCTTTGAAAAATGTCCTCGGTATTTTGATCGGGATAGCATTGAAAGTGTAGATTGCTCTGGGTAGCATGGACATTTTAACTATGTTAATTCTTCCGATCCATGAGCATGGAATATCTTTCCATCTTTTTATGTCTTCCTCAATGTCTTTCAAGAGTGATTTATAGTTTCTAGAATATAGGTCCTTTACGTCTCTGGTTAAGTTAATTCCAAGGTAACGTATGTTTTTTGGTGCTATTGTAAATGGGATGGATTCCCTAATTTCTCTTTCTTCGGTCTCGTTATTCGTGTATAGAAATGCAACTGATTTCTGAGCATTGATTTTGTATCCCGCCACGTTACTGAATTGCTCTATAACTTCTAATAGTTTGGGAGTGGCTTCTTTTGGGTTTTCCATATAGAGTATCATGTCATCTGCAAAGAGAGACATTTTGACTTCTTCTTTGCCGATTTGAATACCTTTGATCCCTTTTTGTCGTCTGATTGCTGTTGCAAGGACTTCTAGTACTATGTTGAATAATAGTGGTGAGAGTGGGCATCCTTGTCGAGTTCCTGATCTTAAGGGAAAGGCTTCCAGCTTTTCCCCATTGAGAATAATATTTGCAGTAGGCTTTTCATAGATGGCTTTTATGAGATTGAGAAATGTACCTTCTATTCCTACACTCTGAAGGGTTTTAATCAGGAAAGGATGCTGTATTTTGTCAAATGCTTTTTCGGCATCGATTGAGAGGATCATATGGTTCCTGAGTCTTTTCTTGTTGATATGATGTATCACGCTGATTGATTTGCGAATATTGAACCACGCTTGCATCCCAGGTATGAATCCCACTTGATCGTGATGGATAATCCTTTTAATGTACTGTTGGATTCTATTAGCAAGTATCTTGTTGAGGATTTTGGCGTCCATATTCATTAGGGAAATCAGTCTGTAATTCTCCTTTTTGAGGGGGTCTTTGCCTGGTTTGGGGATCAAGGTAATATTGGCCTCATAGAATGAGTTTGGTAGCTTTCCTTCTGTTTCTATTTTTTGAAATAGCTTTAGGAGAATAGGTATTATTTCTTCTTTGAATGTTTGGTAGAATTCCCCAGGAAAACCGTCCAGGCCTGGAGTTTTGTTATTTGGAAGGTTGTTTATCACTGACTCAATTTCTTCATAATTAATTGGCCTGTTTAAGGAATCAATTTCTTCCGGTTTCAATCTTGGTAGTTTATAGGTTTCCAGGAAGGATTCCATCTCTTCCAGATTGCTTAGTTTATTGGCATATAGCTGTTGATAAAAATTTCTAATAATCCTTCCAATTTCAATGGTGCTCGTCATGACCTCTCCTTTTTCATTCATAATTTTAATAATCTGGGTCCTTTCTCTTTTCTTTTGGATAAGTCTTGCCAGTGGTCTGTCAATTTTATTGATTCTCTCCAAGAACCAGCTTCTAGTCCTGTTGATCTGCTCTACTGTACTTCTGGTTTCTGCTTGATTGATTTCAGCTCTAATTTTGGTCAGCTGCTTCCTCGTGCGTGGATTAGGCCTGTCCCTCTGTTGCTGTTCCAGCTTCTTGAGGTGAGAATATAAAAACTGCATTTTAGATTTTTCTATTCTTTTGAGTGAGGCTTGGATGGCTATGTATTTCCCCCTTAGGACTGCCTTTGCAGTATCCCATAGGTTTTGGACTGTTGTATTTTCATTCTCATTGGTCTCCATAAATTGTTTAATTTGATTTTTGATTTCCTGGTTTATCGAGTCATTCCTGAGCAGGATGGTTCTTAGTCTCCAAGTGTTTGAGTTTCTTCCAAATTTTTCCTTGTGGTTGAGTTCCAATTTCAGAGCGTTGTGGTCTGAGAATATGCAGGGGATAATTTCAATCTTTTGGTATCGGTTGAGACCTGTTTTGTGTCCCAGAACATGGTCTATTCTTGAGAATGTTCCATGGGCATTAGAATAGAATGAGTATTCTTTGGTTCTGGGGTGTAGTGTTCTATATATATCTATGAGGTCCAACTCATCGAGTATGGCATTCAAAGCCTTTGATTCTTTGCTTAGTTTTTGCCAGGGTGTTCTGTCTATTTCTGATAGTGGAGTGTTGAGGTCCTCCACTATTAATGTATTTTTATTTATATGTCTCTTTATTCTGGTTAAGAGTTGGCTTGTGTATCTTGCGGCTCCCCTGTTGGGGGCATATATATTTATAATTGTCATATCCACTTGTTGAATACTTCCCTTAAGAATAATATAGTGCCCTTCTGCATCTCTAACTATAGTCTGTAGTTTAAAATCCAATTTATCTGCTATGAGAATTGCTACCCCAGCTTTCTTTTGAGGTCCATTTGCGTGAAAGATGGTACTCCATCCCCTTACTCTCAGTCTGAATGCATCTTTGGGTTCGAAATGAGTCTCTTGTAGACAGCAAATGGATGGGTCATTTCTTTTTATCCAATCTGCAACCCTGTGGTGTTTTATGGGATGGTTCAAACCATTTACATTAAGACTGATTACTGAGAGATATGATTTTAAAAATGCCATGTTGCCAGTAAAGTCTTTGTTTGTATTGGCTGTGACTTTCTGTTCTGTATCACTCTTGGGGCCTTTTTACTTTTATAGAACCCCCCGTAATATCTCCTGTAGGGCTGGTTTCGTGGTTACAAAATTGGTTAGTGACTGGCGATTCTGAAATGTCTTTATTTCTCCGTCAATTCTGAATGACAGCCTTGCTGGATAAAGGATCCTTGGCTGCATGTTTTCCTCTGAAAGAGCTTTAAATATGCTCCCCCAACCCTTTCTCTCATTCCAGGTCTGTGTAGACAGGTCTGACGTAATTCTGATGCTTTTGCCTTGGTACGTGAGAAATTTCTTTGCCCTGGCCGCTTTCAATACTGTATCCTTGCATCTAATATTTGCGAATTGCACTATGACGTGACGTGGCGTAGGTTTGTCATGGTTGAGCTTGGGAGGGGTCCTCTCTGCCTCTTGGACACGAATGTTTGTTTCCCTCGCTAGATTAGGGAAGTTTTCAGCTACAATTTGTTCAAATATCTCTTCTAGACCTCTGTTTTTCTCCACCCCCTCGGGGATGCCGATGATTCTAACATTGGATCGTTTCATTGAGTCAGTAATCTCCCGTAACCTACATTCGTGGGCGTGGATTTTTTTAAGACCGTCTTCTATTTTCATTTTTTCCTCTATTAACCCATCCTCCAATTCACTAACCCGTTCCTCTGCTTCTGCGACCCTGGCCGTCAGAGCCTCTAGTTTTGCCTGCATTTGGCTCATAGAATTTTTAATTTCTGTCAGATTTGCTCTCATTTCTGTCCTTAGGGATTCTATATTCTCAGTAACCTTTTCGTTAATAGTTTTTTCAATTCTACTCATCATTTTGACCATCGTTACTCTGAATTCCATTTCTGATAATTTGGTTACATCCATGTCCATTATTTCTGTGGCAGAGGCCACAGACTCACTGTCTTTTCTTTGCTGGGGGGGGGGCTTCTCCTTCTTGTCATTCTGATGAGAAGAGGTTGCGGGGTTTCCAGAGCCCAAATTATTGACTGGGTGCCAGGCCGTGCCCCTTGTTTTATAGGGATCTTAGGGATGTGGGCTTCTTCTTTAAAGATTTTATTTATTTATTTATGTGGCAGCCAACCAGCGAGAGAGGGAACAGAAGCAGGGAAGTGGGAGAGGAAGAAGCAGGCTCCCAGCGGAGGAGCCCGATGAAGGACTCCTTTCCGGAACGGCGGGATCACTCCCTAAGCCGAAGACAGGCGCTCAATGACTGCGCCACCCAGGCGCCCGGGTTGTGGGCTTCTTGATTTTTCAGCCTGCCTTCTGTGTTCTGGGGGAGGGGCCTGCCGCGCCGATACTCAGGCAACCCTGTTTGGGTAGAGTCTCCGTGTCCCCTGCGAGGGGGGATGGCGATGGGCACTCCCTGAGCCGGTATTTCCAGGCTTTTGTTCTCTGGCGGCTTTCCCTGGCGGTTTGCTGTGCCTCTTCTGAGAGTTGGAGCAGCAGCGGCCGAATTTCAGCCTCTGTCACAGAACAGAGGGATTGCGGCCCATTCTCTACTAATGTTCTGGCCACTTTAACTCTGTTACTGTTGGTGCTGCTCAACCCTGCAGCGTCCCGGGATGTGCGCCCCACACCCGGCGTCCCAGCCCTCACTTCCAGGGCCGGCGTGTCTCTGTCCTTTGTGTTTCTAATGCCGCCAGCGGCCAGCCGCCCCGCACGCGCTCCGGGAAGCTCCCGGTCTCAGTCTGGATCCAGTGAGTGCACCGGGATTCCGGTGTTCCGCGAGATGCCTGGTGGCGCGCGCACCCAGCTCACGGTCTCAGTCTGCTGTTTTACAGGTGCCGTCCGCGAGCCCCGCCCGCTCTCCCGTGCAAGTGGCTACCGCTTCCTGGTGCCCCAAACGCGGCGGCTCCCTCCCCCTTCCGTTTATCTTCCGATATCTGTGCACAGTTTCATGGCTCCCCGCTTCGTACCTCAATACTCAGCGCTGGAGATGTTCATTTGTAGAGATCCAGATGCGTCTTCCTGCGTCTCAGGCTGGTTCCGTGGTTGTTTAGGCTGGTCTGGTACCTATCCAGCTTGACTCGGAGGACCGGCTGAAAACGGTGTCTCCTACTCCTCTGCCATCTTAACTCCTCCTCCATATCATCTATTTTTAGTTATCAATTTCTGTGCCTTCCACTGATATGTGGAATTGGTGATAGCAATGGCACTACTGCATCATCAGCACCTGCAGGAATATCTACACTTAGGATGAACTCATTACATGTTATTCAATGAATGATTAGATCTCAATGAGTACATGTAAGTCTATCTGGTGATGTGTTTCAGATGTATTATTTATAGAGCATGTTTTAGAAACCATTTGTGAGCCAAGTCGACTAGCAGAGATAATTGGAGGAATTCATAGGAGATACTAAAGGCTTGAGTTAAGGAATTAGGAACGTGGAGGACAAGATACACCTGAGAGATACAGGGGCTGACATGATATGGGAACTGAGGAAGAAAACAGTGTCTAGACCAAATCTCGGTTTTCCAGTATGAGTAAGGGAGTGGGTGGCAGTCCCAATAACTGAAATTAGGAAGACAAGATGAGGAGAACCTCTCAAGGAGGAAACCTAATGGACCCTTTTAGATGGGGTACTTAGATGGAGGGAGAGAGAATTTACATCTGCCTGCGATGCAGATGGCTGCATGGATCTGCATCTCAGAAACAAAAATAATGAAACAAGAAACAGGATTTGGGAGTCCTGAGCATTGCTTCTTAAAATCAGGGGGCATATAGGAAGAGAAATGAAAACAGAATATTTAATGAAGTGAAATAATTTGTTTTTATTTTTGCCTATTGACGATCACTCTCTCTGAGATATCATTCTGCGATAGTATCTACTGCTGACTAAAAAGGAGAATGTTTGAAAGAGGCTCATAAAATACAAATTCTGCTGAGGTAGAAAACCTTATAATCGTGCTTGCCTGAGCTTGTTGGAAATTGCCTAACATGTCTTCTTACCATAACTTTCATGATTTTCCCTTGACCAAATGTATATATTGACTCTAGGATATTTAAATCTTTCAAATATCTAGCATTTGCTGACTATGCGGATATTGATTATAATAATGGGAGTAGCTCAGTATGCCATGGAAAGATATGCGGAATAACTATGAAAGTATACAAGGCTTTACACAAGAGACAGGAAAATCTACTGTGTCTACAATTTTCTATACACCAGGGGAACCAACATGTGCGTACCACAAAAACTAAGAGAGGGGTCATTTTCACAAAAAGAAAACAAAAGGGGGTGGGGGAGGTAGAATGTCAAATGTCTTAATAGAGAAGATAAATCTGTCAGGCTTGTATTAGTCAGGCATCAACCTTAATGGGGGAGTGGGGGTCAGAATGGGCAGGAGAAGGAAGGGGAGAGGAAGAGGATGAAGGAGAGCTGGAGGGAGAGAGAATTTACAAGGATTGACTTCTACAAGAACTATAGAATTAGCTAAGCAAATCTGAGAACGGAGGGGCAATCTTTCAGGGAGGGAAAGCAGGAGCAGTTTAGAACCTTCCATAGGCAGTCTGGAGCAATTGGAGCAATGTAGACCCCCAATTGCTCTTTGGAATTTTATTCAGGGAATTCCCAAACCTTTCCTTGAAAGGCCTTTGTTGGGGGTGCCTGGGTGGCTCCATTGGTTAAGTGTCTGCCTTAAGTGTCAGCTCAGGTCATGATCCTGGGTCCTGGAATGGAGGCCCATGTCGGGCTCCCTGCTTGGTGGGGAGCCTGCTTTACCCTCTGCTGCTCCCCCTGCTTATGCTCCCTTGCTCGCTCGCTCTCTGTCAAAGAAATTAAATAAATAAATAAATAAATAAATAAATAAATAAATAAATAAAAGTAAATAAAGACTTCTGTTGATTCAGTCAGATCCACCTGGATAATCACCCTGGTTTGGAGTCTTTTAGGGACTTTCATTACATCTGCCAAATCCCTTCACAGCAGCACCTAGATTAGGATCTGCTTCGATAACTGCAAGAGATTTGAAGATGCTAAGAAGTCCTTAAACCCCTCCCTTATATCCCTGTAGTTTAGCCTAACCAGACTGACACATCAAGAAACATCACAAGGCTTTATGCTGTTAAATATAAGAAAGTATAAGGAGTGCCTGGGTGGCTCAGCCGGTTAAGCATCCAACTCTTGATTTCTGCTCAGGTCATGATCTCAGGGTCCTGAGATGGAGCTTCAGCTCCACATTGAGCTCCTTGCTGAGCATGGAGCCTGCTTGAGATTCCCTCTTTCTCCCTCTGCCCCTCCCCGCTGCTGGCACTCTCAAGCAGTCTCTCTCTCTCTTAAAACAAACAAAAATAAAGGAAAGTGTTTCAATCGACACTTAACTATGTAGAACCATCTACCAAAAGAACGTCCTGATACAATCTGTGACTGAATAATTGCATTGCTTTAGTCAACGTTTCTTATGTCATGCTCATAATATTGTAACACAAATAATGCGATTGAAATCCTGGTTTCATAAATCACCCACTTGGAGCTTGATTGATATCGGTGTATTGTTATTTTCAATTTTATATCCTTCAGAGTACGCATTGCTTTGTAATTGTGGTTGCCATGTGGATGCAGTGGTTTTTAAAGCATTAATAAATCACTTCGTTAAAACACACATCCACAAGATATCATGCACTAAACCTCCATTTATCAATATCTTCCTTTATATAATGTGTTAATTATTATATAATATTTTAAAGTTATTCTCCATATTGTAGACTTTTCAAGTTATTTAGTTATTCGGCTATTGAAAGTAGGAAATTGCCTCTTGATTTTCTGAGAAAAATTTTAAGAACAAGGTGCATAATAAATAGGGGACCAGAGAATGGGCCTATAAGCAAGTGCAGCAGAACCACCCAGCAGTTAGGGAGGGCATAAGGAACCTGGGTGGGTGAGGAAGACCAGAAGCACATTTAAAAAAGGAACCAGGGGTGCCCGGGTGGCTCAGTCGGTTAAGCATTTTTTAATACGTTGGGTTGTGGGTGGGGAGGTTTTCATCAGTTTTTCTAAGTTTTTATTTAAATTCCAGCTAGACAGTTGTATTTTCGAGAGCAACCAATGGCAAAGTTAAGAGCACAGACATTGGAGGCTGATACCTTAGTTCAAAAGTCATTGAAATATCTCATGGCTCAGTTTTTTTTCATTGGAAATACTGGATTATTAAAGTTTCTGTATGTAAAGAAGAGAGAACTCATTTATATGGAAATCACGCTCGCAGTAAGGGCTCAGTAACTGTAAACTCTTAGGACTAGCACTGACAAATGAAAAGACTGGCAAAGTGACATTTAGGTGACATGTTCCAGGCCACACAGCAACACTGGATCCCAAGTATGGTAGACTGCAATGTCCCCAGCATTAATCCTTTTCTAGTCCAGAACACCAACTTGATTCAATCAACAAGGTTACTTTATTGGTTTCTCACAATACGTCCAGCAAGTATATTTGGTGGTGGAAAGACAATGGAGACTCTGCAATCCAGCGTGGGACAAGAACAGCTGAAACAGAAAGCAGCGCAATCTTGTGTGATGATGAAATGGGGACAGACAGACGGTAAGGGGCATGTGTTCACATACTGTTCTTCTGTCCTCCTGACAAGGAGAACAAAGGCAAGAGAAATGTAGCCCTATTTAAGTCTCCTTCCAACTTGCAGCCCACTGATAAGTCCCTGAGTCATGCAAGCGTGTCATTGCTCAAGAAACTCATGGCTGCCTTAATGTTATGTTTTGTTGGAGACTGAAAGCAACCATATCTTAATAGCTAGCCCTCCAATTCCTGGAGACTTTGCTTTTAACAGGCACCTATGACCTAGAAACTTACTTGAGCCCTAACCTCCACTAACTAAAAAGTATATAATCAGTCACTCCTCACAATCACAGTGCGGCTCCTCCTGCCCACAGGTCCTGTCCCAACAGGTATTTAAAAAAAAAAAAGCATCCTTTGGCCTTGAAAAGGTCTTAAGAATTCTTTCTTGACCCTTTGCTTGGCAGCCCCATATCACTGCCATCCCATCCAATCCCATCCTTCAAGGCCCAAGTGGTGATCTTAAATGCAAATAAGTGTATGACCACCCCGAGTATAACCACACACGCAGGTCCCTTGCCAAACAGTCTCTTCACTTCCCGCCTCCCCACCCAGATGCACTTTCCTGAAGACAAAACTCCATGGTGTCAGCTCAACCTGTATAATCTGTTTTGGACCCCCGCCTTCAAATCCTGGAAATGTGAACTTTGGATTCCCTCGCTGTCCCTGACTATTACAGCAAACTTCCCTTCAGATAAGATCATGGTCTCATGATCGTTAGATTTCTTCATTCGCATGTTTGGTGAACTTATCCCTGATATGCAGCCAACCTGTTACCCTCTGAGAATACAGTGGTGGGCATATGAGGCACTTCCTTTCTCCATCCCTTGTCATTTATACTACAGGAAAGCCGAAAGGCCCAGCTATACTGGGCTCACTAAAGCAATGTCCTGTCCTTGTGCAGAGGGTCAGGATGATTCCTGTCAAATTGGGTTTTTGCCCCTGAGGCAAATCGATCCATGTGTGGGATAAACTACATCAAGAGGAAGAAACTGGGTTGCAGACCACATGGGAGTCTCAGATAACCAGGCCCATGTCTGATGTACAAACCCCCTGTTCCTGTGTTTGGACCATGAGGTTCCAATCACACTCATCTGTTTTGGCAATCTCAAAATGGGTAACCAATGATGGCACACATATTCTAGGTGAAAGGCCCACAAGAGATTCTGATGTCTAAGAAGATGGAATGAATGAAGTGACAAAATTCTGGGTTTCAAGACATCTTTATTTGAACAGCAGGTTACATCCAAGTAGAAAAAGCAGAAAAGGCAATCAGCTAACATTCATTGGCTTTGATGGACTGGCACTCCCTCAGGTACCAGGTTCCTGGGTGTCCCAGGTCAGGCTCTTGACTTAGCCCTCAACTGTGGCCAGAGCACATGAAAGGCCTGACAGGAGATTTCAAGCAGCCCTCGTGGTGCCTCCAAATGATCCAATGCTTTGCCACATCCACAAAAATCAAACTTCCAGCGTCAAAATCAAGGAACACACCAACCTTGCCCTGAGGTTTCTCTGTGAACACAGGAGACAGAGGGCTGGTGGCCCAGAGCCTGTAACCACCATCCTCCTTTACACACGTAAGGAGGAATGTGCCACTCAATTCTTCCAATGGGCCAATGTTCCTCATCCAGGAATTGTCACTGAAGCCTTCACAGACACCCACAGCGCAGTCCCAGGAGTCACCTCTAATTCCCAGTAATGTTTGCCGCTACTAAAGCACTGGTTTCCCCATGATGCAAAGTAGTCAGATGTTCCAGGAACCAAGGATGCATACAAATGGTCACAGTCATACCTCAATCTTCTCGCGTCTTCAAATAGCTTCATATCGTGATTGGTTATCACCCTGCTGAATGTCACATTGACTGTCAAAAGGAAAATTCCAGTCGAAATCAATGGGAACAATACAATGGTTCCAGAGAGAAGAAAGAAAGTCTATCTACAGTCTCACTGGAAAAAAAAAAAAACATTCCAACATTAGAAGGGCAATTCTGACTGCAGAATTTTGGATCCAGATGTTGCCAGCACATCTCTCAGACAAATACCTCCTTAAAATGGGGGGAAAAACCAAAACCAAAACCAAAAACACCTTCCTAAAAATTCAGAGATCATGAAGAAGGTCCTATGGACTTCTGGCTGCTTATTTTGCCCAACACGGGAAAGTCTGGACACCTAAGCCTTGTCTTCAAGCCCACAGCAATATAACTTAGCTCGACCACCCCTTAGGCTGGATAAATGGTGGTATCCCTTCATCAGGATATCACTACATTCCAGTTAAGCACGTTGACACTGAAGAGGAAAACCTTAAGATGACTTCCTAGATGTGGCTTCCTACAATGTTTTGCCTATGATATCTACTTCCATCTGAGGTCTTCTCTTCCTCTCTGCTAAATTAAATCTCTGGGTTTAAGTTTTCCATGGATATCTGTATGATATGACATCATCAACCACCTTTTTGCTTTATTGTTATATTTCATAAATTCTTTGTTTCTGCACTGAAGCATGATTTTATGCTTATGCACTTTTCCTCACTGCATAAATGGAAACTAATGCAATTACTAGGAAACTTTTTAAAGCAAAAAGATTTTCAAAGACTAACTGTACTTTCTTTGAAATTGAAATGTCTTGAATTCACATCTACTTTTCTATGACTGGGTGAGCAAGTGAGACTGCATGTGATAGTTTCTAGGGCTCAAGGTGCCCTCTTCTGGAACACACTTGCTTTCCCATTATATAAGTAATTTATCAAATGTATAACCTAGTAGGGCCTGAACCACATATCAATATACACACACCTACTCTGGTTCCTCTTTAAAAGACTGTCCACAGAAAACCATGATTGAAGGGCCTGGCATGGTGGCCTTGCCAGTGGGGCTGTTGGGCTGACACTCACCTAGGAAGCTGCTTAGCCTGTCCACCAGTCCCTCGTGCCCTGAGTTGTGGCTGCACATGTGGAGGCAGGTTTGGCTGATTTCTCTTAATCCTGTAAGGAGGTCGATGAGCTTAGTCTTTCTGGTGTCTGAGACTTCTTAGAAACACAGTGGTTGACAAAGTCATCGCCCTTCAGCCAACCATTCTTCATCAGCATCCTTTCCTCCACAATCATGGGATAAGACTGTACCATTCTTGGGGAACCATTTTTCTTCTTTGCCTGCTTCTGCCCACCCTCATCTCTCCGAGGTGCTCTTGCCTGTCTCACCAAATCACTGGGAAAATTAGTCTTTCTGCTTCCAATAGGTATACAACTGTGAATCTAAAACCACATAGCTGGTTCTAGAAACTTCTGTATTGAGTACTTTCCTCAGCCACAAGGAGAAAGGAAGTCTAACTTCTGATAAAGGAGCACAAGAAATCACACTCAGCAAAACATGCACAAACATGGGCGTACATAAGCAACTGGGTATAGTCCAGCAATGATGTCTTTGCTTGGACAGAAGTGCAGAGCTTGAGCTCTTCCACAGCCTCACCCTGCCCTAGGTAGCACGGATGTCCAAACTCACCTTGCCAAAGGGTCTCCTAATTCCTGTCAAGAAAAAAGAGAAACTTAATACTTCAGGCATAGGACATTCTTCTGCCAGTCTTTGGGTTTGGGAAACATCAGAAAAAGTAATAATCACCACCCCCACCACCCACACACTGTTCTGTTAACCCCTTTTCCTTTCTCCTTTTCCTCCCTAAAGATAATCCCACTGTAACAGATAGACAGAATGGAAATTCTTGATGAATTTAGAACCCTCAGTGTAAAGAGAGGACAAAAGTACTGACTGTGCAGTGCTGCAACCCTCAGCTGTCTGCAAAGTAGCCTTTCCTGGGCTTGTCCCCCAAGGGTAGTATGTCCCAAATTAAGAGCAATTTAAACCTAGGACTTCCCTACTGAAGCAGGAAGTAGGTGAGCTTTTCCCAAATTTCCCCACACTTCCCAATTGGAGACAGGAAATTTGACATCTATTGAGTAAGTTGCGTCTTTCGGGTCTTGGAGAAGCAAGCTCCACAAGAAGAATTTGAGAAGGGATTATTCCCTGGGGAAATCTCCCTAATGAGTCCCATGAGGCTTCCTTGTTCATGACTAGGATAGGAATTGCAGTTGATATAGACTATTCCCAATCAGGAGAGACACCCACCAGAGGTGCAAGACATGGAAGAATACAACTTTGCTAAGCAGTAAAGCATGGAAGTCAAAGGTGAGCCACAGTTCTTACCTGGAGGAGCTTCCCATCTGGCTTTTGGCACATAGCCACCAGCTCCATGTACATTTCTTATAGGTACCTCATACAATTGGTCAGATGACCTTGATTCCTCCAGAATTGGTCACATATCTCATTGCCCTCTTCTCAGAGGCATTCTAAAGTTTCACTTTCTTCTATGAGAACTGGACATGGTGTCTCATGAGCAGGAATGACGTTTTCATGTTGAGTCACAAAATGCTGCAAGGACATGGGTTAAGTAGATTGAATACTTAGGTCAGTCTCATCCCTGGCCGCTTAAATGGCATCCAGTTTGCTCTACCACTGGGCTCCATACATCCTAAATTCATGAACTCTCCCTTCTCAGAAACCATTCATTCCCCCCTCCATTTGTTTTCCATTCTTTCAAAATTATTCCAAAAGCCAAACCCACACATTCCCTCAAACCACTTGCATCCACTTCATGAGTTCCTGAAATTAGAGAAAAGCTTGTCATTGATATCTTTCATACCATCCTCTCCAATCTGAAAGACTACAGGCAAGCCACTGAGACGTATGGGTGACTCAAATCATTATATGCAATATTCTGCTTTCTGGGTTACCTTAGGAAATGTATTTCCAGTCTCAAACCTCCCTCCTCCACAGCCTGACATTTCTCTCTTCCTTCATGGCAATGTTGCAGGATTAGAAGCTCCCAGAAAGGATCTTCCTAAAATCCTCACCACCTGCCCTCAAAATGGATGTCCGTCCTCATAGCCCTATCTTCTGTTAGGAGGGCATCCTCCATATTCTTTTCAAGGACACTAGTCCTTACTCCTTTGCACCTTTCCACCCAGGATTTATGGGGTCACTCTCTGCTTCAGCTTTTCCATTGCTCCTTTTCCTTGGTTTATTTTATTTTTTAAACGTGTTACATTTTCTCCTACTTGAACATGTGTCGTTCTCTATCTCCAGTACTATCAATTTTCACCATGAGGGGCACACTTATTAAATTGCTGTTCAGGTTTTCTTTCTATCCCCAGACTCACTGGAGAAATCAGATGGAAATACCCGCAGTCCCCAAGGATATGCTCTTTAATACCTAGAGGGTTTGACATACAGAAATCTCTGCCTGAAATATCTGTGGATTTTTCACATGTACTTGACCTTGAGAACTTAGATTGGCCTTCGCCCTGAGGAATTTGTCCTCAGAGCCTGAATGATGGCTACTGAATTGGTCCAGATCATGCTCTGTGCCTCCCAGCTTAGCACTTGTTGCACATTCTCCTCATGGTTTTTTGGTAGTTACTGGCATAGCAGATTCTAAGAATCCTAAGAGGCATGCCGCCTTCCATTGAATCGGTGGATTGATCATTCCTCCCACTGCTCAACCCATTCACAGAATTTCATGACACATGATGATTTAGCTCAAGTTCCTAATGGCTAAGTTCCTACATCCTCTGTCTCAACCTGATTGAGGGGGAAATGCACTCTCATACTTACCATCGAAGGCACAGTCATTCTGCCATATTTATTGAGACTCTCCTGGATTCCTTGGATGTTTTTCCATAAAGATCTCATCTCATCAGAGAGCTTTTCCTGTAAAAGAACTATGGACTTTAGCACCAGAGCAGCATTTTGGTTTCAGAACTCCAATTGTGGAGAGAATAACCGAGGGATGTTAGATAAATGTACTTCAGGGAGAGCAGAAGGATCATCATTTGCCCATTTGCCCCCTGTAGTGATCAAATTTTAGATTGAACTGTAGAACCACACAATGTCATGTCATCTACCTGGGAAAATGGTCAGCATTTTACTTAGCACAGCCACTTTTCAGAACATGTGGCATCTTGCAGCCCAATATGCTCCTAGTGATGTTTGTCCCTTGCTCATTCCAATGCACTTTATCCCATCTGTGTCTGCTGCTGGGAAATACATAGCCTATAAAAAACCTTTCTGTACTTTTGAAGTTTTCATAGCCAGTGGCTCTTTCTCAAGAAGAGGACTTTGCACTGCCTTGAGCATGATGCCTTCTGTCCTGTCAATTAAATCATGACCATTAACTTAATCACCCTCCCATAAAGAGTAGTAGACTGGTGTCTTCACAGCCTCATCGTGCTTACCTAATACCTGGCATTCATGAGAGGACTGAGGAGCCCTCATGCCCCTCATGTCCTTACAATCCCTTAGCCATCTTGTCTCCACCTTTCAAAGTGCTCCCAGAGCCATCACTTACCTGTTGTTCTTCAACAGCCTCTTTAATAGAGTAGTATCTGTGAGCCTTTGCTCTGGGGAGTCAGAACAGAGCTGACAGAGCAGGCTCTCCTCCTCTCTACAGAAGATCATCTTTGTCTCTTTGTGGGTCCCACACATCTGTTCCTCAGAGCACAAGAATTCCCTCAGATTGCCTTTCCTGGCAATGTACACTAGATTCTTAAGAACAATGTTGATTTTGAACTCTCTCTCCTAGGATGGTTCACAGCATACAGGACATTGGTAAGGGGATTTCAGCTGCCTCCCAGAAAAGGTAGAGACAGGATCTACAGAACCTGTGCCCCCAGCATATAGTCACTGGGTCTGTAAAGGTATTCAGGCAGACAGGGCAGATGAATTCTTTCTGGATGGGTTCTGGCAAGGCTGTGTCCAAGCTTCTGAGGGAAGAGAAGAAGATGTGTTTATTCCACTGTCCTGGGGAAATACAGAGGCCAAAGCAAAATGTGATTCAGGGTGTGACTCCATAATACACTAGATCTTGAGCAGAATAGGCTTGATTTTACAGAGGAAACAAAATGGAAAGCCAAGTCACAACAGATCTCTAAGATATGTAGAAAATTGTCCTAGCTGCCTAGCCAACACCATTACTCCCAGCTCCCTATCCTTCTCTCCTGAATTAAAAGTAAGAGAGTGCCCAGAGGTTTAATTTAGCAGAGAGGAAGAGGAGACCTCAGATAGAAGAAGATATCATAGGCAGAACATTGTAAGAAGCCACATCTAGGAAGTCATCTTAAGATTTTCCTCTTCAGTGTCAACGTGCTTAACTGGAATGTAGTGATATCCTGATGAAGGGATACCACCATTTATCCAGCCTAAGGGGTGGTCGAGCTAAGTTATATTGCTGTGGGCTTGAAGACAAGGCTTAGGTGTCCAGACTTTCCCGTGTTGGGCAAAATAAGCAGCCAGAAGTCCATAGGACCTTCTTCATGATCTCTGAATTTTTAGGAAGGTGTTTTTGGTTTTGGTTTTGGTTTTTCCCCCCATTTTAAGGAGGTATTTGTCTGAGAGATGTGCTGGCAACATCTGGATCCAAAATTCTGCAGTCAGAATTGCCCTTCTAATGTTGGAATGTTTTTTTTTTCCAGTGAGACTGTAGATAGACTTTCTTTCTTCTCTCTGGAACCATTGTATTGTTCCCATTGATTTCGACTGGAATTTTCCTTTTGACAGTCAATGTGACCAATCACGATATGAAGCTATTTGAAGACGCGAGAAGATTGAGGTATGACTGTGACCATTTGTATGCATCCTTGGTTCCTGGAACATCTGACTACTTTGCATCATGGGGAAACCAGTGCTTTAGTAGCGGCAAACATTACTGGGAATTAGAGGTGACTCCTGGGACTGCGCTGTGGGTGTCTGTGAAGGCTTCAGTGACAATTCCTGGATGAGGAACATTGGCCCATTGGAAGAATTGAGTGGCACATTCCTCCTTACGTGTGTAAAGGAGGATGGTGGTTACAGGCTCTGGGCCACCAGCCCTCTGTCTCCTGTGTTCACAGAGAAACCTCAGGGCAAGGTTGGTGTGTTCCTTGATTTTGACGCTGGAAGTTTGATTTTTGTGGATGTGGCAAAGCATTGGATCATTTGGAGGCACCACGAGGGCTGCTTGAAATCTCCTGTCAGGCCTTTCATGTGCTCTGGCCACAGTTGAGGGCTAAGTCAAGAGCCTGACCTGGGACACCCAGGAACCTGGTACCTGAGGGAGTGCCAGTCCATCAAAGCCAATGAATGTTAGCTGATTGCCTTTTCTGCTTTTTCTACTTGGATGTAACCTGCTGTTCAAATAAAGATGTCTTGAAACCCAGAATTTTGTCACTTCATTCATTCCATCTTCTTAGACATCAGAATCTCTTGTGGGCCTTTCACCTAGAATATGTGTGCCATCATTGGTTACCCATTTTGAGATTGCCAAAACAGATGAGTGTGATTGGAACCTCATGGTCCAAACACAGGAACAGGGGGTTTGTACATCAGACATGGGCCTGGTTATCTGAGACTCCCATGTGGTCTGCAACCCAGTTTCTTCCTCTTGATGTAGTTTATCCCACACATGGATCGATTTGCCTCAGGGGCAAAAACCCAATTTGACAGGAATCATCCTGACCCTCTGCACAAGGACAGGACATTGCTTTAGTGAGCCCAGTATAGCTGGGCCTTTCGGCTTTCCTGTAGTATAAATGACAAGGGATGGAGAAAGGAAGTGCCTCATATGCCCACCACTGTATTCTCAGAGGGTAACAGGTTGGCTGCATATCAGGGATAAGTTCACCAAACATGCGAATGAAGAAATCTAACGATCATGAGACCATGATCTTATCTGAAGGGAAGTTTGCTGTAATAGTCAGGGACAGCGAGGGAATCCAAAGTTCACATTTCCAGGATTTGAAGGCGGGGGTCCAAAACAGATTATACAGGTTGAGCTGACACCATGGAGTTTTGTCTTCAGGAAAGTGCATCTGGGTGGGGAGGCGGGAAGTGAAGAGACTGTTTGGCAAGGGACCTGCGTGTGTGGTTATACTCGGGGTGGTCATACACTTATTTGCATTTAAGATCACCACTTGGGCCTTGAAGGATGGGATTGGATGGGATGGCAGTGATATGGGGCTGCCAAGCAAAGGGTCAAGAAAGAATTCTTAAGACCTTTTCAAGGCCAAAGGATGCTTTTTTTTTTTTAAATACCTGTTGGGACAGGACCTGTGGGCAGGAGGAGCCGCACTGTGATTGTGAGGAGTGACTGATTATATACTTTTTAGTTAGTGGAGGTTAGGGCTCAAGTAAGTTTCTAGGTCATAGGTGCCTGTTAAAAGCAAAGTCTCCAGGAATTGGAGGGCTAGCTATTAAGATATGGTTGCTTTCAGTCTCCAACAAAACATAACATTAAGGCAGCCATGAGTTTCTTGAGCAATGACACGCTTGCATGACTCAGGGACTTATCAGTGGGCTGCAAGTTGGAAGGAGACTTAAATAGGGCTACATTTCTCTTGCCTTTGTTCTCCTTGTCAGGAGGACAGAAGAACAGTATGTGAACACATGCCCCTTACCGTCTGTCTGTCCCCATTTCATCATCACACAAGATTGCGCTGCTTTCTGTTTCAGCTGTTCTTGTCCCACGCTGGATTGCAGAGTCTCCATTGTCTTTCCACCACCAAATATACTTGCTGGACGTATTGTGAGAAACCAATAAAGTAACCTTGTTGATTGAATCAAGTTGGTGTTCTGGACTAGAAAAGGATTAATGCTGGGGACATTGCAGTCTACCATACTTGGGATCCAGTGTTGCTGTGTGGCCTGGAACATGTCACCTAAATGTCACTTTGCCAGTCTTTTCATTTGTCAGTGCTAGTCCTAAGAGTTTACAGTTACTGAGCCCTTACTGCGAGCGTGATTTCCATATAAATGAGTTCTCTCTTCTTTACATACAGAAACTTTAATAATCCAGTATTTCCAATGAAAAAAAACTGAGCCATGAGATATTTCAATGACTTTTGAACTAAGGTATCAGCCTCCAATGTCTGTGCTCTTAACTTTGCCATTGGTTGCTCTCGAAAATACAACTGTCTAGCTGGAATTTAAATAAAAACTTAGAAAAACTGATGAAAACCTCCCCACCCACAACCCAACGTATTAAAAAATGCTTAACCGACTGAGCCACCCGGGCACCCCTGGTTCCTTTTTTAAATGTGCTTCTGGTCTTCCTCACCCACCCAGGTTCCTTATGCCCTCCCTAACTGCTGGGTGGTTCTGCTGCACTTGCTTATAGGCCCATTCTCTGGTCCCCTATTTATTATGCACCTTGTTCTTAAAATTTTTCTCAGAAAATCAAGAGGCAATTTCCTACTTTCAATAGCCGAATAACTAAATAACTTGAAAAGTCTACAATATGGAGAATAACTTTAAAATATTATATAATAATTAACACATTATATAAAGGAAGATATTGATAAATGGAGGTTTAGTGCATGATATCTTGTGGATGTGTGTTTTAACGAAGTGATTTATTAATGCTTTAAAAACCACTGCATCCACATGGCAACCACAATTACAAAGCAATGCGTACTCTGAAGGATATAAAATTGAAAATAACAATACACCGATATCAATCAAGCTCCAAGTGGGTGATTTATGAAACCAGGATTTCAATCGCATTATTTGTGTTACAATATTATGAGCATGACATAAGAAACGTTGACTAAAGCAATGCAATTATTCAGTCACAGATTGTATCAGGACGTTCTTTTGGTAGATGGTTCTACATAGTTAAGTGTCGATTGAAACACTTTCCTTTATTTTTGTTTGTTTTAAGAGAGAGAGAGACTGCTTGAGAGTGCCAGCAGCGGGGAGGGGCAGAGGGAGAAAGAGGGAATCTCAAGCAGGCTCCATGCTCAGCAAGGAGCTCAATGTGGAGCTGAAGCTCCATCTCAGGACCCTGAGATCATGACCTGAGCAGAAATCAAGAGTTGGATGCTTAACCGGCTGAGCCACCCAGGCACTCCTTATACTTTCTTATATTTAACAGCATAAAGCCTTGTGATGTTTCTTGATGTGTCAGTCTGGTTAGGCTAAACTACAGGGATATAAGGGAGGGGTTTAAGGACTTCTTAGCATCTTCAAATCTCTTGCAGTTATCGAAGCAGATCCTAATCTAGGTGCTGCTGTGAAGGGATTTGGCAGATGTAATGAAAGTCCCTAAAAGACTCCAAACCAGGGTGATTATCCAGGTGGATCTGACTGAATCAACAGAAGTCTTTATTTACTTTTATTTATTTATTTATTTATTTATTTATTTATTTATTTATTTAATTTCTTTGACAGAGAGCGAGCGAGCAAGGGAGCATAAGCAGGGGGAGCAGCAGAGGGTAAAGCAGGCTCCCCACCAAGCAGGGAGCCCGACATGGGCCTCCATTCCAGGACCCAGGATCATGACCTGAGCTGACACTTAAGGCAGACACTTAACCAATGGAGCCACCCAGGCACCCCCAACAAAGGCCTTTCAAGGAAAGGTTTGGGAATTCCCTGAATAAAATTCCAAAGAGCAATTGGGGGTCTACATTGCTCCAATTGCTCCAGACTGCCTATGGAAGGTTCTAAACTGCTCCTGCTTTCCCTCCCTGAAAGATTGCCCCTCCGTTCTCAGATTTGCTTAGCTAATTCTATAGTTCTTGTAGAAGTCAATCCTTGTAAATTCTCTCTCCCTCCAGCTCTCCTTCATCCTCTTCCTCTCCCCTTCCTTCTCCTGCCCATTCTGACCCCCACTCCCCCATTAAGGTTGATGCCTGACTAATACAAGCCTGACAGATTTATCTTCTCTATTAAGACATTTGACATTCTACCTCCCCCACCCCCTTTTGTTTTCTTTTTGTGAAAATGACCCCTCTCTTAGTTTTTGTGGTACGCACATGTTGGTTCCCCTGGTGTATAGAAAATTGTAGACACAGTAGATTTTCCTGTCTCTTGTGTAAAGCCTTGTATACTTTCATAGTTATTCCGCATATCTTTCCATGGCATACTGAGCTACTCCCATTATTATAATCAATATCCGCATAGTCAGCAAATGCTAGATATTTGAAAGATTTAAATATCCTAGAGTCAATATATACATTTGGTCAAGGGAAAATCATGAAAGTTATGGTAAGAAGACATGTTAGGCAATTTCCAACAAGCTCAGGCAAGCACGATTATAAGGTTTTCTACCTCAGCAGAATTTGTATTTTATGAGCCTCTTTCAAACATTCTCCTTTTTAGTCAGCAGTAGATACTATCGCAGAATGATATCTCAGAGAGAGTGATCGTCAATAGGCAAAAATAAAAACAAATTATTTCACTTCATTAAATATTCTGTTTTCATTTCTCTTCCTATATGCCCCCTGATTTTAAGAAGCAATGCTCAGGACTCCCAAATCCTGTTTCTTGTTTCATTATTTTTGTTTCTGAGATGCAGATCCATGCAGCCATCTGCATCGCAGGCAGATGTAAATTCTCTCTCCCTCCATCTAAGTACCCCATCTAAAAGGGTCCATTAGGTTTCCTCCTTGAGAGGTTCTCCTCATCTTGTCTTCCTAATTTCAGTTATTGGGACTGCCACCCACTCCCTTACTCATACTGGAAAACCGAGATTTGGTCTAGACACTGTTTTCTTCCTCAGTTCCCATATCATGTCAGCCCCTGTATCTCTCAGGTGTATCTTGTCCTCCACGTTCCTAATTCCTTAACTCAAGCCTTTAGTATCTCCTATGAATTCCTCCAATTATCTCTGCTAGTCGACTTGGCTCACAAATGGTTTCTAAAACATGCTCTCTAAATAATACATCTGAAACACATCACCAGATAGACTTACATGTACTCATTGAGATCTAATCATTCATTGAATAACATGTAATGAGTTCATCCTAAGTGTAGATATTCCTGCAGGTGCTGATGATGCAGTAGTGCCATTGCTATCACCAATTCCACATATCAGTGGAAGGCACAGAAATTGATAACTAAAAATAGATGATATGGAGGAGGAGTTAAGATGGCAGAGGAGTAGGAGACACCGTTTTCAGCCGGTCCTCCGAGTCAAGCTGGATAGGTACCAGACCAGCCTAAACAACCACGGAACCAGCCTGAGACGCAGGAAGACGCATCTGGATCTCTACAAATGAACATCTCCAGCGCTGAGTATTGAGGTACGAAGCGGGGAGCCATGAAACTGTGCACAGATATCGGAAGATAAACGGAAGGGGGAGGGAGCCGCCGCGTTTGGGGCACCAGGAAGCGGTAGCCACTTGCACGGGAGAGCGGGCGGGGCTCGCGGACGGCACCTGTAAAACAGCAGACTGAGACCGTGAGCTGGGTGCGCGCGCCACCAGGCATCTCGCGGAACACCGGAATCCCGGTGCACTCACTGGATCCAGACTGAGACCGGGAGCTTCCCGGAGCGCGTGCGGGGCGGCTGGCCGCTGGCGGCATTAGAAACACAAAGGACAGAGACACGCCGGCCCTGGAAGTGAGGGCTGGGACGCCGGGTGTGGGGCGCACATCCCGGGACGCTGCAGGGTTGAGCAGCACCAACAGTAACAGAGTTAAAGTGGCCAGAACATTAGTAGAGAATGGGCCGCAATCCCTCTGTTCTGTGACAGAGGCTGAAATTCGGCCGCTGCTGCTCCAACTCTCAGAAGAGGCACAGCAAACCGCCAGGGAAAGCCGCCAGAGAACAAAAGCCTGGAAATACCGGCTCAGGGAGTGCCCATCGCCATCCCCCCTCGCAGGGGACACGGAGACTCTACCCAAACAGGGTTGCCTGAGTATCGGCGCGGCAGGCCCCTCCCCCAGAACACAGAAGGCAGGCTGAAAAATCAAGAAGCCCACAACCCGGGCGCCTGGGTGGCGCAGTCATTGAGCGCCTGTCTTCGGCTTAGGGAGTGATCCCGCCGTTCCGGAAAGGAGTCCTTCATCGGGCTCCTCCGCTGGGAGCCTGCTTCTTCCTCTCCCACTTCCCTGCTTCTGTTCCCTCTCTCGCTGGTTGGCTGCCACATAAATAAATAAATAAAATCTTTAAAGAAGAAGCCCACATCCCTAAGATCCCTATAAAACAAGGGGCACGGCCTGGCACCCAGTCAATAATTTGGGCTCTGGAAACCCCGCAACCTCTTCTCATCAGAATGACAAGAAGGAGAAGCCCCCCCCCCAGCAAAGAAAAGACAGTGAGTCTGTGGCCTCTGCCACAGAAATAATGGACATGGATGTAACCAAATTATCAGAAATGGAATTCAGAGTAACGATGGTCAAAATGATGAGTAGAATTGAAAAAACTATTAACGAAAAGGTTACTGAGAATATAGAATCCCTAAGGACAGAAATGAGAGCAAATCTGACAGAAATTAAAAATTCTATGAGCCAAATGCAGGCAAAACTAGAGGCTCTGACGGCCAGGGTCGCAGAAGCAGAGGAACGGGTTAGTGAATTGGAGGATGGGTTAATAGAGGAAAAAATGAAAATAGAAGACGGTCTTAAAAAAATCCACGCCCACGAATGTAGGTTACGGGAGATTACTGACTCAATGAAACGATCCAATGTTAGAATCATCGGCATCCCCGAGGGGGTGGAGAAAAACAGAGGTCTAGAAGAGATATTTGAACAAATTGTAGCTGAAAACTTCCCTAATCTAGCGAGGGAAACAAACATTCGTGTCCAAGAGGCAGAGAGGACCCCTCCCAAGCTCAACCATGACAAACCTACGCCACGTCACGTCATAGTGCAATTCGCAAATATTAGATGCAAGGATACAGTATTGAAAGCGGCCAGGGCAAAGAAATTTCTCACGTACCAAGGCAAAAGCATCAGAATTACGTCAGACCTGTCTACACAGACCTGGAATGAGAGAAAGGGTTGGGGGAGCATATTTAAAGCTCTTTCAGAGGAAAACATGCAGCCAAGGATCCTTTATCCAGCAAGGCTGTCATTCAGAATTGACGGAGAAATAAAGACATTTCAGAATCGCCAGTCACTAACCAATTTTGTAACCACGAAACCAGCCCTACAGGAGATATTACGGGGGGTTCTATAAAAGTAAAAAGGCCCCAAGAGTGATACAGAACAGAAAGTCACAGCCAATACAAACAAAGACTTTACTGGCAACATGGCATTTTTAAAATCATATCTCTCAGTAATCAGTCTTAATGTAAATGGTTTGAACCATCCCATAAAACACCACAGGGTTGCAGATTGGATAAAAAGAAATGACCCATCCATTTGCTGTCTACAAGAGACTCATTTCGAACCCAAAGATGCATTCAGACTGAGAGTAAGGGGATGGAGTACCATCTTTCACGCAAATGGACCTCAAAAGAAAGCTGGGGTAGCAATTCTCATAGCAGATAAATTGGATTTTAAACTACAGACTATAGTTAGAGATGCAGAAGGGCACTATATTATTCTTAAGGGAAGTATTCAACAAGTGGATATGACAATTATAAATATATATGCCCCCAACAGGGGAGCCGCAAGATACACAAGCCAACTCTTAACCAGAATAAAGAGACATATAAATAAAAATACATTAATAGTGGAGGACCTCAACACTCCACTATCAGAAATAGACAGAACACCCTGGCAAAAACTAAGCAAAGAATCAAAGGCTTTGAATGCCATACTCGATGAGTTGGACCTCATAGATATATATAGAACACTACACCCCAGAACCAAAGAATACTCATTCTATTCTAATGCCCATGGAACATTCTCAAGAATAGACCATGTTCTGGGACACAAAACAGGTCTCAACCGATACCAAAAGATTGAAATTATCCCCTGCATATTCTCAGACCACAACGCTCTGAAATTGGAACTCAACCACAAGGAAAAATTTGGAAGAAACTCAAACACTTGGAGACTAAGAACCATCCTGCTCAGGAATGACTCGATAAACCAGGAAATCAAAAATCAAATTAAACAATTTATGGAGACCAATGAGAATGAAAATACAACAGTCCAAAACCTATGGGATACTGCAAAGGCAGTCCTAAGGGGGAAATACATAGCCATCCAAGCCTCACTCAAAAGAATAGAAAAATCTAAAATGCAGTTTTTATATTCTCACCTCAAGAAGCTGGAACAGCAACAGAGGGACAGGCCTAATCCACGCACGAGGAAGCAGCTGACCAAAATTAGAGCTGAAATCAATCAAGCAGAAACCAGAAGTACAGTAGAGCAGATCAACAGGACTAGAAGCTGGTTCTTGGAGAGAATCAATAAAATTGACAGACCACTGGCAAGACTTATCCAAAAGAAAAGAGAAAGGACCCAGATTATTAAAATTATGAATGAAAAAGGAGAGGTCATGACGAGCACCATTGAAATTGGAAGGATTATTAGAAATTTTTATCAACAGCTATATGCCAATAAACTAAGCAATCTGGAAGAGATGGAATCCTTCCTGGAAACCTATAAACTACCAAGATTGAAACCGGAAGAAATTGATTCCTTAAACAGGCCAATTAATTATGAAGAAATTGAGTCAGTGATAAACAACCTTCCAAATAACAAAACTCCAGGCCTGGACGGTTTTCCTGGGGAATTCTACCAAACATTCAAAGAAGAAATAATACCTATTCTCCTAAAGCTATTTCAAAAAATAGAAACAGAAGGAAAGCTACCAAACTCATTCTATGAGGCCAATATTACCTTGATCCCCAAACCAGGCAAAGACCCCCTCAAAAAGGAGAATTACAGACTGATTTCCCTAATGAATATGGACGCCAAAATCCTCAACAAGATACTTGCTAATAGAATCCAACAGTACATTAAAAGGATTATCCATCACGATCAAGTGGGATTCATACCTGGGATGCAAGCGTGGTTCAATATTCGCAAATCAATCAGCGTGATACATCATATCAACAAGAAAAGACTCAGGAACCATATGATCCTCTCAATCGATGCCGAAAAAGCATTTGACAAAATACAGCATCCTTTCCTGATTAAAACCCTTCAGAGTGTAGGAATAGAAGGTACATTTCTCAATCTCATAAAAGCCATCTATGAAAAGCCTACTGCAAATATTATTCTCAATGGGGAAAAGCTGGAAGCCTTTCCCTTAAGATCAGGAACTCGACAAGGATGCCCACTCTCACCACTATTATTCAACATAGTACTAGAAGTCCTTGCAACAGCAATCAGACGACAAAAAGGGATCAAAGGTATTCAAATCGGCAAAGAAGAAGTCAAAATGTCTCTCTTTGCAGATGACATGATACTCTATATGGAAAACCCAAAAGAAGCCACTCCCAAACTATTAGAAGTTATAGAGCAATTCAGTAACGTGGCGGGATACAAAATCAATGCTCAGAAATCAGTTGCATTTCTATACACGAATAACGAGACCGAAGAAAGAGAAATTAGGGAATCCATCCCATTTACAATAGCACCAAAAAACATACGTTACCTTGGAATTAACTTAACCAGAGACGTAAAGGACCTATATTCTAGAAACTATAAATCACTCTTGAAAGACATTGAGGAAGACATAAAAAGATGGAAAGATATTCCATGCTCATGGATCGGAAGAATTAACATAGTTAAAATGTCCATGCTACCCAGAGCAATCTACACTTTCAATGCTATCCCGATCAAAATACCGAGGACATTTTTCAAAGAACTGGAACAAACAGTCCTTAAATTTGTATGGAACCAGAAAAGGCTCCGAATCTCCAAGGAACTGTTGAAAAGGAAAAACAAAGCTGGGGGCATCACAATGCCGGATTTCGAGCTGTACTACAAAGCTGTGATCACAAAGACAGCATGGTCCTGGCACAAAAACAGACACATAGACCAATGGAACAGAATAGAGAGCCCAGAAATGGACCCTCGGCTCTTTGGGCAACTAATCTTTGATAAAGCAGGAAAAAACATCCGGTGGGAAAAAGGCAGTCTCTTCAATAAATGGTGCTGGGAAAATTGGACAGCTACATGCAAGAGAATGAAACTTGACCACTATCTCACACCATACACAAAAATAAACTCCAAATGGATGAAAGACCTCGATGTGAGACAGGAATCCATCAAAATTCTAGAGGAGAACATAGGCAACAACCTCTACGACATCGGCCAAGGCAACCTTTTTCATGACACATCCCCAAAGGCAAGAGAAACAAAAGATAAAATGAATTTATGGGACTTCATCAAGATTAAAAGTTTCTGCACAGCCAAGGAAACAGTCAGAAAAACTAAGAGGCAGCCCACGGAATGGGAGAATGTATTTGCAAATGACACTACAGATAAAGGACTGGTATCCAAGATCTACAAAGAACTTCTCAAACTCAATACACGAGAAACAAATAAACAAATCAAAAAATGGGCAGAAGATATGAACAGACACTTTTCCAATGAAGACATACAAATGGCTAACAGACACATGAAAAAATGTTCAAAATCACTAGCCATCAGGGAAATTCAAATCAAAACCACACTGAGATACCACCTTACGCCAGTTAGAATGGCAAAAATAGACAAGGCAAGAAACAACAATTGTTGGAGAGGATGTGGAGAAAGGGGATCCCTCCTACATTGTTGGTGGGAATGCAAGTTGGTACAGCCACTCTGGAAAACAGTGTGGAGGTCGCTTAAAAAGTTAAAAATTAAGCTACCCTATGATCCAGCCATTGCACTACTGGGTATTTACCCCAAAGATACAGACGTAGTGAAGAGAAGGGCCATATGCACCCCAATGTTCATAGCAGCAATGTCCACAATAGCTAAATTGTGGAAGGAGCCGAGATGCCCTTCAACAGATGACTGGATTAAGAAGTTGTGGTCCATATATACAATGGAATATTACTCAGCTATCAGAAAGAACGAGTTCTCAACATTTGCTACAACATGGACAGCACTGGAGGAGATAATGCTAAGTGAAATAAGTCAAGCGGAGAAAGACAACTATCATATGATTTCTCTCATCTATGGAACATAAGAACTAAGATGATTGGTAGGGGAAGAAAGGGATAAAGAAAGGGGGGTAATCAGAAGGGGGAATGTAACATGAGAGACTATGGACTATGAGAAACAAACTGAGGACTTCAGAGGGGAGGGGGGTGGGGGAATGGGATAGACCGGTGATGGGTAGTAAGGAGGGCACGTATTGCATGGTGCACTGGGTGTTATACACAACTAATGAATCATCGAGCCTTACATCGGAAACCGGGGATGTACTGTATGGGGACTAACATAATATAATAAAAAATCATTAAAAAAATAAAAAATAAATAAAAATAGATGATATAGTGTTAGATGTGACAAGTAAAATGAAAGAAATAAGATGAGGAATAGAGAGGGATGGGATTAGCTATGTCACATTTATTTGTATCTATATTTTGTGTACTCTAGTTAATGGAAACAGAGCTGCAAACAAGACACATGAAATCCCTTTACTATAAAACCAAAAATCTCATTCAGGGAATGAGATATATCTGACATTAATTAAGTAGAACATATGATGTGTTAGAGTCTGGTAGTACTCTGTAGAACAGTAAGGAAGGGAAGAGGAAAGGAGGAGCAGGGAGTGGGGATGAGAATGAAGGATGCCCCAGATCTCAGAAGTAGGGCTAAATAATGGATTGCAGTCCAGCCCATATAGCTCCAAAACCCACCTCTTGAGCACCCAGCGGGGTTACTTTGCAAACATGTGAGCTGGAAGAGAAGAGTCAGGAATTCACTTGTCAGGGAGGCTCTCAATGTGCACTTCATCAAGAACTTAATAAGTGGGTGAAATTGGTTGATTGAAAGAATTTCGATCCTGGTACAGAAAAGGAGGGGGGAGGGAGAAAGTTCTGAGGCCTCTGTGAATTGGCAAGGCTAAGCCCTAGGCGTAACAGATTGATCTGTCATGAGGCAGAGAATCAGTGAGATTCAATAGAAGAAATAAAAATGGGTTTATATTCTGAGTGACCCAATGTCTTGGCTGGGTTATGAATTTAAGGAGAGAAGCAATCAGAGCCGGTTATTAGAAGATGCCTCCATGTCTCCGTGAGGAATAGAATCATACAGAGAGACCTGAAAGGGAGGACAAGCATATTTGTCAGTAACTCCAGGAATATACAGCCAGAATGGCTCATGAGAGGGAACTCTTAAGAAGAAAATTTGCCATAAGCTGGATATGGAACTCCTGCAGCTAAAAATTGAGGAATGGTGTATTAGGGCAGCTGCATGGAAATTCTTTCTCTCAACTGAAATCTATATTCCCTTAAACTTACATCATTTGTTTCCAAAAATATATTTCTTATTTCATAATAATTTTTATTTTGTTATGTTAGTCACCATACAGCTTATCCTTAGTTTTTGATGTAATGTTCCATGATTCATCATTTGCATATAACACCCAGTGCTCCGTGCAATATGTGCCCTCTTTAATACCCATCACTGGCCTATCCCAATCCCCCACCTCCCTCCCCTCTGAAGCCCTCAGTTTGTTTTCCCAGAATATATTTCCATCACTACACCTGCTTTATTGGGAGGGTTACTCTAGAATTTTTACCCTTCACTCATACCTTGTTAATAGCAAACAAATTGGTGAAATGATGAATGTAAAAGCCAAAAGGCAAATTGCCTATCTAAAAGTGAATAATTACCTGTTTTGGCCTCTGAAAATCTACAAAATAACATTTAGTTTAATTTTTGGTCATAGCAATTTGACCTCTATTTTCCCTTTAATTTATACCTCTTGATTTGTCCCTTTATGTTCTTTCATCCCCAACATATTTGGGAATAAGACCTGTTATTAATAAGACACACATTAGCAGTGTGTATGTGATCTATTACTTTTTGTTGGGATCATGTGGGTACTCGTTCCCCTTTTGCTCATTATTACAATTATTTTCAGAAACAAGTGCATTATTTGACCATGAAAACCTTTCATAACTGAATATTTCCTTGTAATGATATTTGCAAGATGAAGAGTGAATGATAGTGGAAAAATGAAATATGACCCAGGCTCCCAATGAGTCAGTTGCTTAATAGGTAAAAAGAATGACATAAAAAATCAAAAATGGAAGTGACTGGAGCAATGGTGAGATTTAAGGTAAATCATTTAATGTTCCATAAAACTTATACATTTATTCAGTATATTTAATTGTTAGCAGCTAGGAATGGATTTCAGGTGGTAAATATTTTACTAGGGCTGGTGGTTCTTCTTTGTATTACTAGCTTTATTAAAAGTAGTTTTATTAAAACATAACATATGTTATTCACATAATGCAAATGTGAATATGTACATATTATCAGCAGAATCATTTCTATAAAAAAAATCTAGCCAAAATAATTTTTAAAAGTTTTTTTTTGGTTTTTTTTTTTTTTTTTAGCAAAATCACATTATGAAGAGCTATTCTTAAATCTGAGGGCTCCCATTTTTAGCTGTCAAAATTAAGGCTATTATGAATATTTGAGTTCAGGTCTTTGTACAGACATGCTTTTATTTCTCTTGGGTACACACCTAGGTGTGGGATTTCTGGGTTCTCTGGTCAATTTATGTTAATATTTTAAGAACGTGCAGATTGCCTTTGCCAAGGGTGCTGCATAGGTTCCATCCTGCCCCCTTCCCAAAGCACTGGGGCTGCAGGGGCAGAAGCGCCTGCATTTCCCACCACTCCCTTCTCCCACCACACACCACAAAAAGCCACAGCAGCAAGTCCGCAGCCTGAACTTCCATCCTTGTGCTTTCCAGCATACAACCTAAAAGCATCATCATTCATGAACAGTGGCCTAAGTCAGAGGTCCTCAGAGGATGGTCCAGGCATCAGGACCAGCACCAGCACCTTAGAACTTGTTAGATGTGCAAACTCTCCAGCCACACCCTGGCCCTGCTGAATCAAGAATCTCTGTGATTGAGGCCTGGTGGTCTGTGTTCTAACAAGCCCTGCAGGTGATTCAGATGCACCTCCTAAGTTAATGCAGTCTTAAGGTTAATCTCTGAGAAGGATGCTTTCTCAGAAAGGAAACACAGCACAGAAAGGAAACACAGAAAGGGAAGCTTCTTTTGTCTTCTCCCCCTCAAATCCTCCCCTCTCTGAACCTAGACAGTCTAGGTAGAGATACAGAGAATCAGTTCCGCATGGTGGGGGCAGACGGGAACAGGCGAGGGAGGTTCCCTGAGGAGAAGTACCAACTGGAAGGTGAGCAAAGTAGGTTGTCTAAAACAAGATTGCCCTGCTTCTGGTTACTATTTGCTTTTCTTTCCTTGTAGTTTTCCTGAAGGCTTTAATCAAAGTGCCAGCCTCATCTCTGCCCCCCGTTTGGAGGTGGGACCAGCTTCAAGCAGCATATGCCTGTGGAACACACACACACACACGCACACACACACACACACACACACACACACACACTAACCCATCATCACCTCGATGGTGACAGTGGTTATCCAGAAAGCCTTCAAAGAAGTGGAACTGGAGAACCCCCTTCTACGCCTGGAGACATGCCTCCAGAGCCCCTTGGCAGGTTCTGAGTTTCATTTCTGTTACTGAAAGAGGCTTCATGCTCTTCATGCAAAGGTCTGTAAATGCCGTAGGGATAGCAGTCTGCCTCTGCTCTCCTAACACAACTGTGCACACACAATTTTGCTACTTGCAGTATGTTTGTAAAATGCTATATAATGGAAGGAAGTTACATTAAATCATTGTAACCCATAATACAGAAAGAGTTTTTCTCAGTGATATTGTTAATATTTGCTAATACTTCTGGTTACATTTTTAAAAATTTTGTAATTCATTGAAAGGAAATGATATTAAGAAAATTAGCCAAAAAATTGGAACTGACTGCTAAGGTTGCTTTCATATGTACTGAGAGAGGGATTGGGGGGGGGGGCGGTGAGAGAGAGAGATCTCCATGGTGTGAAATCAGGTGCACTTTTGATATCCTTCTTGGGAAAATGCAGGATTAGCAAAACTTCTACAGAATAAATAATTTGAGATGTATTTCACTAATCCCTAATCACAACAATGTCTGTATCCTTTTGAAGAAGTCTGAATCTGAGTGTGTGTGAGCATGCATGTGCACATGAGAAGGGGAGAGAAGAAAGGCAGATATTCCCATCCCTCCAGAGAGCTTTGTAATATTTTTTAAAGATTTTATTTATTTTAGAGAGAGAGAGAGCAGAGGAGAGAGGGAGAGAGAGAATCTCGAGCAGACTCTGCCCTGGGTGCAGGGCTCGATCTCATGAATCGGAGATCATGACCAGAGCCAAAACCAAGAGTCAGATGCTTAACCAACTGAGTTACCCAGGCACCCCAAAGGTTTTGTAATTTTTGAGGTGCTCTTGTGTCTGGAGAAAAATAGCAAGAAAAAGAGGTCATGGTTTTCAAGGCTGAATGAGATCCAGGATTTATCTTTGTCTCTCTCTTTCTCTCTTTTTCCCTTTCTACTCTTCTCCCCTTCTCCCCTTCTCCCCTTCTCTCTCTCTCCCTCTTTCTCTTTCTCTTTCTCTTTCTCTTTCTCTTTCTCTTTCTCTTTCTCTTTCTCTTTCTCTCCCTTTCTCTCTCTCTCTCTCTGCCTCTCTGGAGAAAAGTAGCAATAAACAGACGTCATGTTTTTCAAGCCTGAATGAGATCTAGGAGCCTTCCTTCCTTCCTTTTCCTCTTTCTTCCTTTTTTTAAAACTTAATTTATTTATGTGACAGAGAGAGAGAGAGAGAGAGAGAGAGAGAGAGAGAGAGAGAGCCAGCAAGAGAGGGAACACAAGCAGGGGGAGTGGGAGAGGAAGAAGCAGGGACCCTGGGATCAGGCCCTGGGCTGAAAGCAGACGCTTAACAACTGAGCCACCCAGGCGCCCCTCCTCTTTCTTCCTTTTCCTCTTTCTTCCTTTTCCTCTTTCTTCCTTTTCCTCTTTCTTCCTTTTCCTCTTTCTTCCTTTTCCTCTTTCTTCCTTTTCTCCTTTTTCCTCTTTCTTTCTTTCTTTCTTTCTTTCTTTCTTTCTTTCTTTCTTTCTCTCTTTCGTTCTTTCTTTCTCTCTTTCTTTCTCCTTCTCTCTCTCTGTCTCACCTTCCTTCCTTCCTTCCATTCCTTCCTTCCTTCCATCCATCCTTCCTTCCTTCCTTCCTTCCTTCCTTCCTTCCTTCCTTCCTTCCATTCCTTCCTTCCTCCCATTCCTTCCTTCCTTCCTTCCATCCTTCCTCCCTTCCTTCCTTCCTTCCTTCCTTCCTTCCT
Organism: Ursus americanus; assembly: GCF_024610735.1. Lineage (NCBI taxonomy): Eukaryota > Metazoa > Chordata > Mammalia > Carnivora > Ursidae > Ursus > Ursus americanus. Next base: position 23,003,774 of record NC_142142.1, on the reverse strand, counting down.
TCCTTCCTTCCTTCCTTTCTATCACTCTTTCTCATTCTTTTCTGCCCTTTGAGAAGCTGATCTGAAGTAAGGGCTGGGCTAAGCGGAGGTGAATATTAAAGAAAGGTTTCACTTAGTGGATTCGAGAGGAACAGTACAGATGGTTATTTTGATTGTTATCTTTTGTGGCTTTGATTTGTATAAATGAGTTGGCATAAAGGAAGCAATTCATCCCATTTGTTTTTGTCTCTGTTCCTTCCCTGTTTCACTTTTCCTCCCCTGGCTATTACTTCCCTCTGAGGATCAGAGGAGAGGGGTGTCCTCCCTAGAACCTCTGACCCCAGGAGGCTGCTTACATGCCTATTTTCAGGAGAACTAGGATGGGGCTTGGGGGTGTGTGATTAGTGTCCCACTTAGGAATATTATATTCATGCTGCTGGGGCCATGTCTCCCAGAGAATGAAGAATGGGGGAAAGCTATGAGGAGCTCTGTTCTCTGTGCCAGTTAGGTGCTTGCTCTCAAAGCTAGAATGGGGACTGATCTACATCCAAACCTCCCTAATCTAGGGAACTCTATTCAAGGACACCTGACAAGCTACAGCTTCATTAAGCAAAAGGAACGTTGAGTCCTGGATGTGAGCTTCGCTGGGTGCTTGGTGAGAAACAAGTTCCCAGAACTCATGAACTCAATTCTCATGCTTTACCATGCCTAGAGTCCTCATACACTCTATCAATTCTCCCATCCCTTTGTGGCTCCACAATGAACCTACAGGGGTTTCCTGATCTTACCTATGTCTAAAGGCAGCTGAGACCCTCTGTGGCTCTGAGAAACTCTTATTAATAGCTATGGAAAGGCTCGATATCATGAGGGAGCAATCTATAGATCCATTCTGGGGGTTGTGGGAGCCCAAAGGTAGCATCATACAAATTGAGAGCTAAATGAAAGAAGGTCAGACTGTCTAAAGGCCAACTGTTAGATTTGAGCTCCTTAGTTGAGAACTTTGGCCATTCTCTGCTGTGACTTTTAGCCAGGTCGGGGAGCTGCAAGAAGTGATAGTTGAGATCTGTTACTACTGTGGGGCATGACCATGAGGGTGGGGGTGGGGTCTTGAAACCCTGAGTGCGAGAAACAGATGCAATCTCCACCCTGGATTATATCCAATGTGTCGATGTCCCAACATCATTTTTCCCTTACCAATTTTAAAGTTTTAAAAACCTTTTAGGGTTTTTTGTGGCTCTTTTACCTATTTCTGACTCAAATGTAGGTTTTCTCTCAGTCTGTTGCTGGGTTTTTACCACTTGCTACTTGTCTCTCTACTTTTTCTTTCATCCCTCTCTTTTTGCCCTTCTCTCGAGCGTGCTCCCTCTCTCCTTTATTGTCATTCTGTTTATATACTTAACAACAGTAATGGTGGACAGTTGTTCAAGGCCCTGGTCCAGTCTCCCCCTGAGAGACAGACACTTTGTTTGCAAATGAGAAACAGGTGTCTCAAGGTGTCTGGGCTGGTAAGCAGTGGGGCTGGGGCTCTCACCCAGTAGTTTGGCTTCAGAAACCACACTCTTAACTGTGACGCCATATTACTCTCAGCTGTGTTGTCCCCTTTGGGTCTTAATGAACAGCAGCTTTGTGTCAATTCCATGAAATGGAATTTTATACCACCTGAGAGTAGCTTTGAAACATACAGGAAATGTTGCCTGTCACCTCCTCTATCAGCATCCCATATTCCCTACAACTTGGCTGCTGTTCTCCAAGGATTATCTTCCTCTTGGATTCATGGGTGCATTCAGTTAAAGTAAGGGCAATTTACTTTGTGCCCTCTCTATATCTGCCCACAGCACCACTGGAAGCTTTTTTGGCTCGAACTACATTTCTCTTTTTGTACCGCTTTCCCCAAGTTCCTCTCTAGTCCTGGTGCTTCTCTTGTCCCACTCTCCTTTCTACTTCTTTACCTGGACATTACTTTTCTCTTCCTCTCTTCCTGTTTCCATAACCCAAATACCTCCTGTCCTATTAGACATGATCTCCTCGCATGTTTATGGGATTAAGACAGGTAAGAACAGCAGCCCCCCTTTCTCATTCTGTGATATTTAGATGATCATCTTGTCTCATGTGGTGAACATGAAGAGGAAGAACAGAGCCCTGGAATGTGGGTAGAGACACTCTAGACCTTTGTACTGGGATCTGGACTGAAGAAGGAGAAGGACTTCGGAATGATTCTATCAGACCTCGTGGTTCTACTGAGTATAGGTGCATATAGGGACAGTCAGAGGACTGTGGCAAGGACAGGGCCTCCCCCTTGAGTGCAGAGTGTTAATATAAACACTAGATTTTAGCAAATAGATGATATGCCTCTGAGCCAGCATCAGAAACATTCATGACGCAGGAGAGTGGGAGGTCACAGGAACTAGCCTGACTGTCCCTTCAGAGGATGGGCAACACAGGGACCATGAGAATAGAACAAGCACTGTCTGAAGGTGGGGCTGAGGCTTCTCTCTCTTCAGGCCACACTTCCTGGTAAGGTCCAGATTCCAGTAGTGCCATTGTTCCTCCATATCGTTACCAGGGCCTGGCGTGGTCTGTTTTGTTGTTTTGGTTTGATTTTAATGTTAGCTATTCTATTGGGTGTGTAGTTGGATCTCATTGTGGTTTTAATTTGTGTTTCCTTAATAACTAATGATGTTTAGCATCTTTTCTTATGCTTACCGGCCTGTTGTATATTTTCTGGGGGTGAAGTGTCTGTTGAAGTTTTGCCTACATTTTTAGTTGGTTTGTGGCCTGTTCATTTGTGTTTGAAAATTTTTAACAGGTTTTGGACAGAGATCCTTTATCAGGTATATGATTTACAAACATCTTCTTTTTATCTGGTGGCTGTCTTTTCACAGTCTAAATAGTATCTTTTAAAGAGCAGTTGTCTTTCATTTTGATGATGTCCAATTTATTAATATTTATTTTTATTGGACCATGATTTTGGTGTTGTAGCTAAGAAATCTTTGCATAGATGACATGATACTCTATATGGAAAACCCAAAAGAAGCCACTCCCAAACTATTAGAAGTTATAGAGCAATTCAGTAACGTGGCGGGATACAAAATCAATGCTCAGAAATCAGTTGCATTTCTATACACGAATAACGAGACCGAAGAAAGAGAAATTAGGGAATCCATCCCATTTACAATAGCACCAAAAAACATCCGTTACCTTGCAATTAACTTAACCAGAGACGTAAAGGACTTATATTCTAGAAACTATAAATCACTCTTGAAAGACATTGAGGAAGACATAAAAAGATGGAAAGATATTCCATGCTCATGGATCGGAAGAATTAACATAGTTAAAATGTCCATGCTACCCAGAGCAATCTACACTTTCAATGCTATCCCGATCAAAATACCGAGGACATTTTTCAAAGAACTGGAACAAACAGTCCTTAAATTTGTATGGAACCAGAAAAGGCCCCGAATCTCCAAGGAACTGTTGAAAAGGAAAAACAAAGCTGGGGGCATCACAATGCCGGATTTCGAGCTGTACTACAAAGCTGTGATCACAAAGACAGCATGGTCCTGGCACAAAAACAGACACATAGACCAATGGAACAGAATAGAGAGCCCAGAAATGGACCCTCGGCTCTTTGGGCAACTAATCTTTGATAAAGCAGGAAAAAACATCCGGTGGGAAAAAGGCAGTCTCTTCAATAAATGGTGCTGGGAAAATTGGACAGCTACATGCAAGAGAATGAAACTTGACCACTCTCTCACACCATACACAAAAATAAACTCCAAATGGATGAAAGACCTCGATGTGAGACAGGAATCCATCAAAATTCTAGAGGAGAACATAGGCAACAACCTCTACGACATCGGCCAAGGCAACCTTTTTCATGACACATCCCCAAAGGCAAGAGAAACAAAAGATAAAATGAACTTATGGGACTTCGTCAAGATTAAAAGCTTCTGCACAGCCAAGGAAACAGTCAGAAAAACTAAGAGGCAGCCCACGGAATGGGAGAATGTATTTGCAAATGACACTACAGATAAAGGACTGGTATCCAAGATCTACAAAGAACTTCTCAAACTCAATACACAAGAAACAAATAAACAAATCAAAAAATGGGCAGAATATATGAACAGACACTTTTCCAATGAAGACATACAAATGGCTAACAGACACATGAAAAAATGTTCAAAATCACTAGCCATCAAGGAAATTCAAATCAAAACCACACTGAGATACCACCTTACGCCAGTTAGAATGGCAAAAATAGACAAGGCAAGAAACAACAATTGTTGGAGAGGATGTGGAGAAAGGGGATCCCTCCTACATTGTTGGTGGGAATGCAAGTTGGTACAGCCACTCTGGAAAACAGTGTGGAGGTCCCTTAAAAAGTTAAAAATTGAGCTACCCTATGATCCAGCTATTGCACTACTGGGTATTTACCCCAAAGATACAGACGTAGTGAAGAGAAGGGCCATATGCACCCCAATGTTCATAGCAGCAATGTCCACAATAGCTAAATTGTGGAAGGAGCCGAGATGCCCTTCAACAGATGACTGGATTAAGAAGTTGTGGTCCATATATACAATGGAATATTACTCAGCTATCAGAAAGAACGAGTTCTCAACATTTGCTACAACATGGACGGCACTGGAGGAGATAATGCTAAGTGATATAAGTCAAGCAGAGAAAGACAATTATCATATGATTTCTCTCATCTATGGAACATAAGAACTAGGATGATCGGTAGGGGAAGAAAGGGATAAAGAAAGGGGGGGTAATCAGAAGGGGGAATGAAACATGAGAGACTATGGACTATGAGAAACAAACTGAGGACTTCAGAGGGGAGGGGGGTGGGGGAATGGGATAGACCGGTGATGGGTAGTAAGGAGGGCACGTATTGCATGGTGCACTGGGTGTTATACACAACTAATGAATCATCGAGCCTTACATCGGAAACCGGGGATGTACTGTATGGTGACTAACATAATATAATAAAAAATCATTAAAAAAATAAATTAATTAAAAAAAAAGAAAAAAAAAGAAATCTTTGCGTAAACCAGAGACACAAGGATTTTTAATCTATATCTTCTAAAAGTTTTTAAAGTAATTTTACATTTTGCATTTATATCTATGAGTGATCTTGAATTAATTTTTGCATAAGGAGTGAAGCTTAGTTGGAGGGTAAGTTTTTTAAAATGTTTTTTTATTATATTATGTTAGTCACCATAAAGTACATCCCTGATTTCTGATGTAAAGTTCGATGATTCATTAGTTGCGTAGAACACGCAGTGCACCATGCAATACATGCCCTCCTTACTACCCATCACCAGCCTATCCCATTCCCCCACCCCCTTCCCCTCTGAAGCCCTCAGTTTGTTTCTCAGAGTCCATAGTCTCTCATGCTTCATTCCCCCTTCTAATTACACCCCCTTCTTTATCGCTTTCTTCCCCTACCAATCTTCCTAGTTCTTATGTTCCATAGATGAGAGAAACCATATGATAATTGTCTTTCTCTGCTTGACTTATATCACTTAGCATTATCTCCTCCAGTGCCGTCCATGTTGCAGCAAATGTTGAGAGCTCGTTTTTCTTATAGCTGAGTAATATTCCATTGTGTATATGGACCACAACTTCTTAATCCAGTCATCTGTTGAAGGGCATCTCAGCTCCTTCCATGATTTAGCTATTGTGGACATTGCTGCTATGAACATTGGGGTGCATATGGCCCTTCACTTCGCTACGTCTGTAACTTTGGGGTAAATACCCAGGAGTGCAATGGCTGGGTCATAGGGTAGCTCAATTTTTAACTTTTTAAGGGACCTCCAGACTGTTTTCCAGAGTGGTTGTACCAACTTGCATTCCCACCAACACTGTAGGAGGGATCCCCTTTCTCCACATCCTCTCCAGCAATTGTTGTTTCTTGCCTTGTCATTTTTTGCCATTCTAACTGGTGTAAGGTGGTGTCTTAGTGTGGTTTTGATTTGAATTTCCCTGGTGGCTAATGATTTTGAACATTTTTTCATGTGTCTGTTAGCCATTTGCATGTCATCATTGGAAAAGTGTCTGTTCATATCTTCTGCCCATTTTATGATTTGTTTATTTGTTTCTCGCGTATTGAGTTTGAGAAGTTCTTTGTAGATCCTGGATACCAGTCTTTTATCTGTAGTGTCATTTGCAAATATCTTCTCCCATTCCGTGGGCTGCCTCTTAGTTTCTTTGACTGTTTCCTTGGCTGTGCAGAAGCTTTTTATCTTGATGAAGTCCCACAAGTTCATTTTATCTTTTGTTTCTCTTGCCTTTGGAGATGTGTCATGAAAAAGGTTGCTGTGGCCGATGTTGTAGAGGTTGTTGCCTATGTTCTCCTCTAGGATTTTGATGGATTCCTGTCTCACATGGAGGTCTTTCATCCATTTGGAGTTTATCTTTGTGTATGGTGTGAGAGAGTGGTCAAGCTTCATTCTTTTGCATGCAGCTGTCCAATGTTCCCAGCACCATTTATTGAAGAGACTGTCTTTTTCCCACCGGATGTTTTTTCCTGCTTTATCAAAGATTAGTTGCCCAGAGCCGAGGGTCCATTTCTGGGCTCTCTATTCTGTTCCATTGGTCTATGTGTCTGTTTTTGTGCCAGGACCATGCTGTCTTTGTGATCACAGCTTTGTAGTACAGCTCGAAATCCGGCATTGTGATGCCCCCAGCTTTGTTTTTCCTTTTCAACAATTCCTTGGCGATTTGGGGCCTTTTCTGGTTCCATATAAATTTAAAGACTATTTGTTCCAGTTCTTTGAAAAATGTCCTTGGTATTTTGATCGGGATAGCATTGAAAGTGTAGATTGCTCTGGGTAGCATGGACATTTTAACTATCTCAATTCTTCCCATCCATGAGCCTGGAATATTTTTCCATCTTTTTGTGTCTTCCTCAATGTCTTTCAAGAGTGATTTATAGTGTCTAGAAAATAGATCCTTTACGTCTCCGGTAAAGTTAATTCCAAGGTAACGTATGGTTTTCGGTGCTATTGTAAATGGGATGGATTCCCTAATTTCTCTTTCTTCAGTCTCATTATTCGTGTATAGAAATGCAACTGATTTCTGAGCATTGATTTTGTATCCCGCCACATTACTGAATTGCTCTATAGCTTCTAGTAGTTTGGGAGTGGCTTCTTTTGGGTTTTCCATATAGAGTATCATGTCATCTGTGAAGAGAGACATCTTGACTTCTTCTTTGCTGATGTGGATACCTTTTATCCCTTTTTCTTGTCTGATTGCTGTTGCAAGGACTTCTAGTACTATGTTGAATAATAGTGGCGAGAGTGGGCGTCCTTGTCGTGTTCCTGATCTTAAGGGAAAGGCTTCCAGCTTTTCCCCATTGAGAATGATATTTGCTGTAGGCTTTTCATAGATGGATTTTATGAGATTGAGGAATGTACCCTCTATCCCTACACTATGAAGGCTTTTAATCAGGAAAGGGTGTTGTATTTTGTCAAATGCTTTTTCTGAATCTATTGAGAGAATCATGTGATTTTTGGCTTTTTCCTTCTGGATAAAATCTATGACACTGCTCAATTTGTGAATGTTGAACCACGCTTGCATCCCAGAGATGAATCCCACTTGGACATGATGGATAATCCTTTCAATGTACTGTTGGGTTCTATTAGCCAGGATCTTGTTGAGGATTTTGGCGTCCATATTCATTAGGGAAATTGGTCTGTAATTCTCCTGTAATCTAGAGAGAGTAATTCTCTCTCCCCCAAAGCTGGGGTCTTTGCCTGGTTTGGGGATCAAGGTAATGTTGGCCTAATAGAATGAGTTTGGTAGCTCTCCTTCCGTTTCTATTTTTTGAAATAGCTTTAGGAGAATAGGTATTATTTCTTCTTTGAATGTTTGGTAGAATTCCCCAGGAAAGCAGTCCGGTCCTGGAGGTTAAGTTTTTCTTGCATTTGCATGCCCAATTGTTGCAAAAACCTCTCTCCCTTTAATCGATTTTACACCTTTCTTCAAAAATCAACTATCCATACCTACGTAAGTCAATTTATGGGCTCTATTCTGTGCCAATTGATCTATGTATGTGTCTCTTTACCAACACTACACTGCCTTGATTACCATAGCTTTATAGTCAGTTTTAAAATTAGAAAGTATGGGAAAAATAAAATTAGGAAGTATGATTCTAACTTTATTCTTCATTTTCAAAAATTGTTGATTCTCCTAGTTTCTTTGCCTTTACACATAAATTTTAATATTAGCTTGTCTAAATCTACAAACATTCCTCCTGAGATTTCTGTAGGAATTGCATTATATCTATCAATCAAAGTGGAAGGAATTGTCATGTTTCCTATGTTGTCTTCCAAACCATAAAAATGATGTCTCTCTCCACTTATTTGGTCTTTTTGATTTTCAGGACTTTATAGATTACAGCATACAGATTTTGTACACGTTTTGATAAATTTCCTTATATTTTTCATTTACTTTCTCTTTTCCTTTTCTTTCTCTTCTCTCTTTTTCTTTTTCTTTCTTTTCTTTTTTCTTTCTTTCTTTCTCTCTCTCCCTTTCTTTTTTCTTTCTTTCTTTCTTTCTTTCTTTCTTTCTTTCTTTCTTTCTTTCTTTCTTTCTTTCTTTTTCTTTAACATTTTGCAAATGGTATCTTTACTTTGGTTTTCACGTAATACATTGCCAGTATATAGAAACATGATGGGGGTTTTTGTTGTTGTTTCTTTCATATAAACTTGTTATTTTGGACTTGAAAACAATTGCATGAATACTTCAGAGAGTTCCTTTATACCCTTACATTTGCTTTTCTAGAGCTGCCATAGCAAAGTATCACCAACTGAGGGGCTTAGAACAAAAGAAATGTATTGTCTTATACTCTTGGAGCAACCAAATTCAAAGCGTTGACAGGACCACACTTCTTCTGAAACCTACAGGGAACAATTATTGACTACATCCTCCTAGCTTCTGCTGTTTGCTGGCAATCTTTGACGTTCCTCGGTACATAGATCCTTCCCTCCAATCCTTGGTCTTCACATAGCGGACCTCCCTCTGTGCATGCCTGTCTCTGTGTCAACTTTTCCCTTTTTGTAGGGCTAGTATAATGTGGGATGAGGAGTTACCCTAATGACCTCTTCTTAATTTGATTTTCTCTGCAAAGACCCTATTTCCAAACAAGATCACATTATGAGGTCCTGGGGATAAGATTTCAACATATCTTCTTTCGAGGACACACTTCAACCCATAACAACCCCTCACTCAGGTGTCTCCCTTAATAACATCTTATGTTACCATGGTGTACATGTCAAAAACTAAAAAATTGACACTGGCACATTACTGTCAATTAGACTCAGACTTGACTTGGCTTTCATCAATTTTTCCACTCATATGCTCTATTTATTTTAGGATCCAATCCAGAGTGTCATACTGAATCGAAATGTTAGGTGTCCCCGGTGTCCTCTGATCTGTGACATTGTCTGTCTTTCCTTGTTTTTCATGATCCTGGCAATCTTGAGGTGCAATGGCCAGGTGTGCTGTAAGAATGTCTTCAAACTGGGGTTTGACTGATTCTTTTATTTCATGATTAGACTGTGGTTATGGGTTTGGGGAAAGAATACTACAGATCTGAAGTATCCTTTTCATGTCATCATATAAGGCTCTACGTGAGGCCTTATACGACCATAACAGGATTTATCATTGATGAGTTCACTTTCATTACTTGGTGAAGGTATTTTTTATGTACTGTAAAAGTAGTTTTTCTCTTTCTCTACTCTATTCTTTGTAAGTAAATCACTGTCTATCCCCATCTCAAAGGTATATGGAGTAATGATGGTGGGAATTAAGTTCGATCTCCTGGTAAGGAGTGTAGTGTGTACGTGTATTATTGAAATACTCTAGAAGGAAGACTTGATCTCTTCTCTCATATATATTTGCATATATGCATGTATTCAGTGATTTAATTTATATCAATATGAACTCACGTGTATTTATTTCATACTTTGGATTATAATCCTATATTAGATTATTTATTTTCTTGCTAAAATTATTCCAGCCTTGGCCGCGGAGGACTTTTTTTGTTAATAATAATTTTTTATTATGTTATGTTAGTCACCATACAGTATATTCTTAGTTTCTGATGTAGTGTTCCATGATTCATTATTTGTGTATAACACCCAGTGCACCATGCAATATGTGCCCTCCTTAATACCCATCACTGGCCTATTCCAATCCCCCACCCCCCTCCCCTCTGAAGCCCTCAGTTTGTTTCCCAGAGTCCACTGTCTCTCATGGTTCATTCCCCCTTCTGTTTACCCCCCCTCTTCATTCTTCCCCTCCTTCTCCTACCGATCTCCCTGCTATTCCTTATGTTCAGGTTGTTGGCTCCTTTATGTTTTTGGCATGCTTCCACTTTTGTTTTTTCTTTGGGCCATGCCTTACCTGCTGGTACTGTGAAGGGTTGACAGTTCCTTATGTATTTTCCTTCCTCAAGCCCTAGAATCAGCCATTTCTCCAAGTTGCTCTGGTCGTGTTTATTGGAGAATGATATTTAACCCAACCAAGATCAGGGTCATATGTGTTTGTTGTTATCAGTATGTTACTGCTTCAACCCTCTTAGCAAGTAGAACTAGGAAATATATGTCTATATATGAATCCATTTATATCTAGATGTATGCATAATATAACAATTTCTTTGACCATCTGTATATGTGTTAAACTAAACATGAAATAATAGTATATTGCAGAGTCTTACTGAGAACCACAGTGGTTATTCCAGCCTTCCACCATCCCTTATTTGTCACTTCCTTCCCTGACATGAAAAACCAGGCTTTTATTATCTACCTTTTGTTTACTTGTATGTTCAATCCTGACACAGATATAAGTTCCTTCAGAAATGTTAATATACATCCCTGTGAGAAACAGATTTACAAACTAGAGCCTAGTGTTTATGCATAATTATTTTTTGTCTTCACTTTAGAATTTCCAATCAAAATACTGTTTTCCAAATTTACTTAGATCGATTTTCCTCCACTCCCTCAAAGAAGTCATGCCATTCATTTGTAATACAATGAGATAATTGTGGCAGTTGGCATTCCATCCTAGGTTCCTTGGATATCCTATTTGGCTTTGTTAATTTGCATATATTAGAGATGACTCTTGGTGATGTGGAATTCTATGGCTTTGGAGAGATGCAGAGAAGCATGAATCCGTCACTCAGTCCTAACCAAAAGAGCAGAACGGTTCCATTACCCCTTGCTGTCAACCAGTCCCCCCATTCCTATAACCCTGAGACACCAATATTCTGTTTTTCATCCCTATAGTTAAGGTTTTTTTTTTTTTTTTGAGGATTTCCCCTAGTGGCATCATAAAATATGTATCCCTTTGGTTCTGGCTCCTTTCACTCAGCAAAATGCATTTAACATTCATCCAGGTTGTTATGTACATGAGTAACTCATTCCTTGTTATCACGGAATAGCATTTTCTTTTATGGATGAACCACATACTGTTTATCCATTTACCTGCTGAAGGACATTTTGTTTCCTTACAGGTGTTTTGAATATGAGCAAAACTTTATAAACATTCACATACTGGTTTTTGTGTGGACATAAGTTTTAAGTTCCTTTGGGAAAATACCTGTGAGTGAAATACTGGCTATATTGTAAGTCTATGTTTAACTTTATTAAAGGGAGAGAGTGAAAGGGGGGGAGAGAGAAATGCCAAATTGTCATCCAAAGTAACTGGTGCTATTCATTCCCACCAGCACTAAATGAGAGTTCCTGTTGCTCGGCATCCTTACCAGCATTTGGTGTTGTCAGTTTTATTTTATTTTATTTTAGCCATTGTACTAGGTATATAGTAGTGTGTAATTATGGTTTTAATTCCAGTGTCTCTGATGACCAATGATTCAGAATATTTACATATGCTTATTTGCCATCCAGATATCTGCCTTGGTGAAATGTCTGTATCTTTTGCCCATTTTAAAAATCAGAAGGGGGAATGAAACATGAGAGACTATGGACTCTGAGAAACAAACTGAGGGCTTCAGAGGGGAGGGGGTGGGGGAATGGGATAGGCTGGTGATGGGTAGTAAGGAGGGCACGTATTGCATGGTGCACTGGGTGTCGTGCACAACTAATGAATCACCGAACTTTGCATCAAAAACCAGGGATGTACTGTATGGTGACTAACATAATATAATAAAAATACTATTAAAAAATAAAAATTGAATAGTTTGCTTTCTTATTTTTGAGGTTTTAAATGTTTTTGTATATATCTTCTGAATATAAAATTTTTTATCAGTTATTTGACTACATATATTTTCTCGTGGAATATGGCTTGGTTTATATTCTTATAATGTTATCTTTCCAGAAAGCAAAAGTTCTCATTTATTTATCAAAGATAAAGTCAAATTTAACAATTTTCCTTTCATGAAGTGAGCTTTTGATGTTTTATCGAAGGTTGTCCTTTCTCTATTAAAGTGTCTTTACGATTTGGTGAAAAATCAGCTGACATGACTGGGCAGGTCTCTGCTCCACCTTCTGTCTGGCTCTAATGATCCATGTATCTATCGTTTTGTCAATACTACATTGTCTTGATTCTGGGTGATTCTAGTAAGTTTTGAAATCCAACAATGTGAATATTGTGATTTTGTTGTTGTTGTTGTTTTAGGATTGTTGTGGCTATTCAATTTGCTTTGGTGTACTACAATACACTTTAGAGCCAGCTCGTTTGTAACTACAAAATATTTTCTATAATTTTCTTAGAGATTACACTGAATTTATAGATCAAATTGAGATAATTGTCATTCTATGCACATGGTTTATTTCTCCATTAATTTGGATCTTATTCCTTTCATCATTGC